>NC_070582.1:12565591-12874053 GCF_027409825.1 Scomber japonicus
CCTCACCTCTTCACCCACCTCCACTCCCTCAGTCCCTCGCTTGGTGAGGGCAGATGGCCATGGCGCGGGCCTCTCTCGGGGGTGCCTTAGGCTGTGCCCTGCTGGCCCTAGTCTTGGGGAGCAGCAGCGTGGATTTCGGGGCGCCCCCTGCGAGCTTCTACCCCCGTTTCAATCCCTTCTTCTTCCTGTGCACCCACCACGGGGAGCTGGAGGGAACCGGGGTAACAGAAGGTGGGGGAGAGGTGCTACTCACCCTCCAAATTATGGGCAACCCCACCGCCTACACCCCTGGACAGGAGTACCAAGGTGAGCACACCTTCCATGGTGTCCACTTTTTCTTTTCTTTTTTTTGCTGCATGTTGAAGAGAGTGTCACCTATTGTTTCAGCTGTCTTCTGTTAATGTCTGTACTGAATCATATAAAAAGGAATGTTTTCAATTGATCTGATTGTGAATTTCACTGGCTGCAAAAACATAATGCATTTTGTATTATTTAAAAATAGTTTTTAAAATTTGAAGTCAAAGTTAATGAACTTCACTTTGATGAATATGCATTGCCCAATTGTGTTAAAATTCTGCTATGCATAAGATACATTACACATTAAAGATATTTTAAAACTGCTAAACCAACAATAAGATCAAGAATGATACGCGCAGTGTGTACATTTTCTTGCAGGTGTTTTTACACATGTATTGCTGTGGCGTGTGTGCATATGGGAGTGTGCAGTTTGTGTGGGGTGACTGTTGTTGGAAACCAGCATTTATGTAACTGTAATAAGTAGTGTTGCTGAGTGGGACTCCTGTTCAGTGCAATGAGCAGCTTTGGTGTTTTACTGAGCTGTGATCCTGATGCTCCATGTGTAGGTGGCTTCTCTACAGGACTAACAGTGAGACCCTTCCAAATGAATGACAGAGAGTGCAAAAACTGCAAGTGGGAATGGACAAATGGAGCAACACAAAAAGAGAAGCTCTGACTTATAGAAATAAAGGTTCACAAATCAATAAAGCGTGCTTAGAGTGTGAGAGGAGACAGTTCATGTCCGCTTTCCCACACTGTTGCGTTGGCACCTGGTTCTGGAAAAATGATTCCCTTCGACCGCACAAACTGTATCATCATTGCTCAGTCACTCACTCTCACCACTTACTTAACACCGGGGACAGTGACCCGCACAGGCCAGCGCAGACCGTCTAAGGTCACATTCCCATGCAACTATCCTCTAATCAAAAAGTTGGATGGACACATATGTTATGTACATTACTGATGGTATCTCACTTCCCAACTATATACACATTTTGTTTATATTGGCTATATCTTTTTTTATATCTGGTTTGTGTTGTATTTCACCTAATTTGATATGACAAACAGTGGATTTATTAAACTGTTCTTGTGCTGTTAACAACTGCATTCCATTATCACGGCAAATAAACATCTTTAATTCAAAGGGGATCTGTTCAGCGGAGTTTGTGTATAGGAAGAACAGGATATGAGAAGGCCAGAAAAACAGAGCAGGAAAGGAGAGGAGTCTGGAAGAAGCAGTATTATCCTCGGTCTGAAAATAACAGCCCGGATCAACCATTCAGTCAACCACCTTTTAACTGGGGCCGGGCTTGTAGGGAGAGAGCGGGTGGGGAGAGATTTGAATAACTAGCTGGTGGATGGGAGGGATAGAGCGCACGGAGAGGTTTAAATAATTAGCATTAGAAATGTGGTGGACTGGGAGGAGGGAGAGATTTAAATAGGGCCATGGCTAGGATCGGATGGAGTAGGGGAAGATTTAAATGACGATGAGAGGATTTAGCAGATAAGATACCAGCAGCAGGGCTTGCACGGAAAAATGACCGGGTTCCAAGCTGCTCACTTTTTTTTTCCGTCCCATGTTTTGGCACATGATGGCAGCTCATTGTTAAATTTCTGGGGTTTTGACTGAGTGTGCAGGGGGATGGAAGGATAAATGGCAAGTGAACAAGTGAAACGTGGCTGGCTGTATGCTTAGTTGTGCAATCAGGAGCAATCCCTGTCTCTGTTTCTCTTTTCCCCCCTGTCTCTCTCTCATCCTCTCAAACCTTGATGGTTACATCTATCCTTACATGTTACTACAGGCTACATGCTGCGTACAGGTGTTAGATTGAAGCTGGACTTGTATCTGCAGGCTCTGATGAAAACACAATAAGAGAAAAAGATAGAAAAGGAAAAAACAGGAAATTGAATCTATTGATGATGTGGTGGAAATGGTAAAGGAAGTGCCTTTTTTAAAATTCCTGGGAAGGAGCTTTTGTATTTTAGCATGCTTCATTTATTTGGTTGGTTCTGAATTGTTTTCGCTCATTGTTTTATGCATTCTCTGGGCCTTAGTTTTGGATTACATTTGGTTTAATCTTCTAAAAGCAACGTGTGATCTAACCACTGAAAGAGCTGCATGTGGAAATGGTGGGCGGAAGGCATTAGAGATGCTGGCTGTGTGGTTGTTGAAGGGCTGTAGAAAAGAGAACTGAAGAAAGAGCGCAAAGGAGAGAGGTTGTTAATAGAGGGAGGGAAAATTTGAAAAGGAAAACAGGGAGATGACCTCTTCTAAAAGAGACAGTAAGCAAGTCTCTCAAAGAAACACCGTAGCATTTGGTGTCAATCAAGAGGAACATGTCTCTGTGTTTGTCGTACAGTAATTGGGTTTCTGACCTGACCTCACTTGCTTCTCTGTTGCTTTTGAGTGATAAGACCATGCGTGGGCAGTGTACTCTATGAGTGTGTGTGTATGTATGCTGTAGACAAGATTACTGTGTTTAGCTATCAGAATGAAATGACCAAGAGAGGTTACGTTGCTCTGCGTGTGAAATGTTTGAGAGGGTGGGTGTATTGGCAGGGTCGCAGTGGACAAAATGGAAACAGAAATACTGTAGAGACATTCTGAACTGCTAGGAAACAGGAAAAAAGATAAATGAAAAGGGGTTTTTTTTAGATTTGTGTCCTTGCATTCAGACTTTAGGGTCAATCCTTGTATCAGACAGATGGAAACCAAGTGTCACTCACACACACACTCACTTACTGCCCACATACAGTCTTATCTTTCAAAAGAGCGAGAGAGAAAGAGGTAAAAATGAAGTAAGGTCATACTGGGATTTGAGCCTTGTCCTCCAAATAATCAAAATACCCTTTTGAAACACTTTTGCCACACTCTTTTTTATTTTGTCTCTGACCTCTTTTAACACTGCTGTGAGAGTATGACATGTTCTCCATACAGCAACCACATGTTTACAAGAAGCAACATCATAATACAAAACCCAGAACCCTATTTCTAAACCTGCCGTTTTTCATTCCTGTTGTCTCTTGTCCCTCTGCTTTTTGAAATGTTACATGTTCGTTTTTACAGATGAATTGGTAACATGGCACTGAGAGAACAGGAAGAGGTGAAATTCCTCAAAACTATATATTGGATAACTTATATTGGAAAACTTACCCACAAATCATGAGTAGCGGCATCGTTGTACTGTGTCATGCAGTACGATTAGAAGTCACTATTGAAAAGATTGCATTGGGAACTTTATAGCAGTTCGGTGTCCTCTGCAAGTCAGTAGAGAATAGCCATAAAAATGAAAGTGCTTGAGCAGAAATGGGGCCAGTGAGATTGATTGAGTTCCTTTTTGTATGTCAAGGAATTTGGGCTATTTTTTTCTTCTGTCGATTGCATCCAGATTTGTAATGATGTGTGTACACATCTAATGAAAGCTACGGTTGTGTTTATAATGTCAGCAGTTTCAAAATCAGGGCATGTCTATTTGTATAGAACACAGTGGCGTGTTAATTAGTCTGTCAATTTTATGTTTATGCTGTTTCAAAAATCTGGAGTAAGTGGTTTTACTCACCAGTGTGTGTATTTGCATATAATGCACAGTGTTTGTGCATCTTTTTATATGCAAGGTTATTTGTGTCTGTAAGGCCCTGACTGTGAGGCATTGACATGAGGCATCCAGGTAGGCAGCGTGGCTCTCACTCTCACCATAGTCATTGTTTCTATACACTATAACAGTATTCAGTGGGATCAGCAGTGTCTCTCTCTACCACAGGACCACAAAAGACAAAGAGGAGAAAAACAGCGGTGCAAGTGAAAGCAACAGAGTAAAACAAGAGAGCTCTTCAGACAACTAGTTGACTGTACAGGCTGAAATGCCCACTGCAAATCTGTCAATGCCCGCTACAGCAGTCGCTCTTTCTATGGACCTTTTCATGTGCAAATGATTGAAGAGGCCCAAGAAACAATCAACATTTCAAGGAGATTTGGATGTTGCCACTAAATGACATTCTTAATGGGAACTTGGAGATAAATTCATCCCCACAAAATGCCATCAGCTCTTCCCATGATAACCTATCAGATTAGATATTGTGAATTACTTCAGCAGCTCTCCTACCAACCACCAGAAACAACTCAGCGTGCTTTGCAATGGGAAAGAGGCCATTATCTATCTGCAAAGTTGATTACTTGTCGTGGTTGGGGGAGTTCTTCAGGGAGTGTGCTGTTGAATGATGTCTCTAGAACAACAAGCCAGTCATGTTGAAGTGAAGGTCACGGATATAAGGCTTCGGTAAGGCTGTGGAAAAGCAGTTATTATCTTACCGTACACCAGGTCATATCAGTAGAGCAACAGGGAGACGTCATGGAAACACCCATGTTTAAGTCTTCACCAGGAGGCGCTGACAGTTGTCTTTGTCTTTAGATTGAATGCCAAAATGGCATCAATCTGCTGTGACATCAGCAGCCCGTCGGATATCATCATCACCCTCTGCAGCACTTAACCTCTGAGGGGACTTGTTAAAGGTCTGCTTTCTGACCTCTGACCACTTCTTGTCAGTGCTGCATTTCTTGGAGCTCTGTTCCTGCGGATTGATTAGATTTGGCTGGTGTCCCCACTCTTCCCCACCGCCAGTCTAGTGCTCCTTACATCTCTGTTCAGCTTAACTGTAGCATTTTATATATCTATTCAAGAGATCAGGAAAACTCTTAGTATTTATTGCGGTACAGCAAGAATTGGTCAGTGAACCAAAAAAAGACTGGCCTAGTTTTCATGTAGACATCCAGTTTAGGGGAACAGGGACCCTGGAAAGGAGGTAAGAGGGAGGAAAGAGCAGAGGGGATAGGGGCTAATGGTTTAATAGGGCTCTCCTGTGAGCAAAGGAAAAACAACATGCGGATAGCACTAGCGCTTTCAAGTGGACCAAACCCGTGCATTCATTAGCTTCGCAGCTCTTCAGCCATTCTGCCTCCTGCTGCTTTGTCTGAATAGGTCACTTCACTGAGTAGAGAGAAGTGTGTCAAGTGTATTACTGTTTGTATGAGCTTGCTGGGTGTGTTTGGGTGTTCTGTCTTTGTGGACATTGAATGATGAACCATTTAAAGAGCATTGTACTCACTGAGATATGCCAGTTTCCTTTATATGATCGAGCAGATGGGCGAGAAATGAGAATGGATATTCATTGGGAATCTTCCCTTTGTCACACATGCATGCTTGGCCATGCACACAGCACTCAGCTCTTAGTGGGTGATCCATCATGACATAGAGACAGGTCAGATGTTCCACTGGCTAAACACAAATGTCCTGATCATCAGGCTATTACAATTCTTTGTGTCAATGTTACAACAGGATATGACATAATAGCATGAATATGAGTATTTTCCTCCTGTCTAGGTGCTAAATGGCTGTGTCAAGTTGTTTTCACAGGAACATGCTCTAGCTATTATAACATACTGTTCAAACCTGCAACAATGAAATGATGCTGCACCTAACTGGTAATGACAGACATACTTTCTCTGTATCTACCTTCATATTTGCTCATAAAGAGGCAGTGAGTTGCATCAGCTCTGGAGTATTTGAAGCCGTGATAGTTGAGGTGGCTCAGATGGCACCTATATGCCACATTTCAGGAAAATTGATTTACTTGACCAGAGCACGGAGAATCACCTCAGATAACAATGACATTGTTAGCCTTTGCCAGGCTGGTGCCAAAATGATTCCAGCCTGATGCCAGGTGTGGTGGAAAGAGCGTAAATGAAGGTATTGAGTAGATCCCTGCCAGGCATAGGCGTGTGCCTGCACCAGTCTCATCGAGACAAACAGCACAGAGCTTTTATATTTTTTATTTTCAATTTCCTCAACGGATTCATTTTCCAGCCAAAACAAGAAAGCTCTTAACAGGCAAATCTGAGTTGTGTTTTCAGTAACTTTCACGAGTGGGCAGATGAGTGTGTGTGAGTATTTTCAGGATGTTGGAGTGTGTACTGGCCTGTTGGGGGTTTGCCTGATTTGGAGTGCCTCTCTGTTGATAATACAAGCTGGGATATGCAGATGCTAGGCTCCTGCTGTCCTAGTATGTACTTGCATGCTGTGTTTCCCTTGTGTCCCTTTCTGGTGTCTGGAGGTTTAAGTTTTAGACAGCATAAGCACCAATATAAATTCCACTCCTGGCGCAACTTAAGCAACACATAAACCACCCGAAATATGGTGACATTATGAGTTTTTCCATGCCCAAAGCACAAATGACTTGGTAGAATTCTTGCTGGTTACGTTCTCATTTTTCTGTTGTTGCAAAAGATTAAGTTTCATGAGAAATTCTGTGTTTCGGACACTGTGTATACAGTATATATGTCTGTATGGTAAACCCTAGTGAGAAACAGAGCACCAGCTCACAGAGCCCACACAACATCTTCTAGACCCTGAGGGTGTTAGATGAATCTCAACCACACTATTTACTGCCTAGATTTTCCAAAAGAAAACACAGGGGACGCACCCTCCACCAGTCTATTTAATTATTTTTTACTGGCACATTACAGCTCCCCCTTTTCTCCTTTCCTTTGCTTCTTTGATGTCTACTTCCAACTGACAAACAGGTTGTAAACATAATTACAAAGTTTTTTTCTTCCCAAATACCCAATGCTCAAATGCCAGGTCTGCATATGTCATTAAGCACTCCATGTGTCTATGCAAACTCATGCTAATGTCCCCATCCCAATCTACCTCATAACAATGGGCCAGTGTTCATTCTCCTTAAGGAGTACCAAGTGGCTCTAAGCCGGATTTTGAAAAGTGATGGATCCTTCTTAAATCTTTCCTCCCTCCTCCCCATCCTTCGTGCTGGACGTGTTGTTCTCATGGGGTGGTTTCCCAGCCGCTGTTGATTGGCGTGTCGGCTTTGCCGATGGCCTCTTCCTTGTAGAGAATGGAGCTCCTGTTGGGGGATTGTGTACCTCCTCCTCCTTCTTCTCCTCCTCTTGCTCTGGATCCTCCTCCTGGCGCCTTCATTGAGAGAGCTGTAATCCCTGCTTGGGGGGCAGTGTGTCGTCTGTGCTGATAGCATTCAGCGGACCTTGTAGCGCTCCAGTGGACCCACTACAGAGGAGGCGGCATGGTGCAACTGGCTGGGTGCTGGGCACACGGCGCGTGGCACAGGCGGATTAGCCACAGCCCTACCCCCCATCCAGCGACAGCCTCCTTCAAACAGCCAGGCCACTCTGCCTAAGAGAGACATGGCAGGCTGGCAGAGGCAGATTACACAGCCCCTGCCCATACACAGGCCCACACATATTTCTGCCGAAAATTACAGCATGGGTGAGGGGGTTGGTGTTTACAATGCCCCTGAAAATACCTCATTCCCCTAATGCTCTGTTGTGAAATCCCACTTATCAAATGATATACCTCCAGCTCCCACAGATCTGTGTCATCAGTTAGCTCTGAATCAGGATCAGAACATCCACAGAGATTGTCCCAGTAGACTACGATGAAGATAAGTGTATTCATCTTGCTTTTAGGGTTTCACTTCTGAAAGCCAAGCTTACCTTTGCTTGTAAGTAACCCAAGATCATCATCACTCTTTGTTAAATTCAGTCAATGGTCATATAAAAAACATTTTAAAAAACATGATTCCCTTTTGAAATGGGATATCAATGAAATAATGACATATTTTTTAAAGATAAAATAAATGTCTGCTTCTACCGAAGAGCACCCAGTGGAACAGCATGTCTTATACCTCAGTGAATCAGGTGTTTGATTGTACCTTTCTTGTCAGCTAGTCTGTGTGACTTGCAACTAAAATTCAGAATGAGAGGTCTAGCCTGTAGAATAAGTGAGATATCACCTTCCAGCTCAACTGTACTCTAAGGAGACTGTCTCCATGCAATGTAAAGCACAGTGTGCCACTCTGTGTCCTTGGCTGTACTTTCAATACACTTTCTGTCACTTTAGTGATCTTTTTCATAGGGACTAAGCTCTTGATCACATATCAGCATTTACCTCTGCTCCCTCTTGTAATGACATTCATGTTTATGTATTCCAATCTTTGTCATATATCAGTGATATCGCTAAGATACATTGTTTTAAGATGAGAGACACGTATAAAAACACTAAATATTAGCCGTATATCTGTATACTCAACCTTTTTTTAGAAGCATCCGTGCCAGTTGAAAGAGCTTTAGAGTCACAATATGAGCAGATATGATTTACAAGGAACAAAAGGCCATTAACACTAATTAGAGTATTTTAGAAAAATTGCAGTATAGTATAGTATAGTATAGTAT
This sequence comes from Scomber japonicus, assembly GCF_027409825.1. NCBI lineage: Eukaryota > Metazoa > Chordata > Actinopteri > Scombriformes > Scombridae > Scomber > Scomber japonicus. Next base: position 12,574,149 of record NC_070582.1, read on the forward strand.
AGTATAGTATAGTATAGTATAGTATAGTATAGTAAAGTATCTGTCAAAGTGCAGGGAATTATGTTGGCAGTTGCAGGTGACTGCAAAATTTGAAAATATAGTGATGGATATGTTTACACTGCAATGATCAAATTTAAATTTAAAATTAGTTCTTAGTCACAAATAGGTAGAGGTTAAGACAGAAAAGAGGTAGAGATGTAAAATGGGAGATGGAGGGGGCATGACAGTGTTAATTACAGCAATGAGTGCATTCTTAGCAAGCTGAGTTGGTGTGATTAAGACTAGATGTCAAGGGAAACGCTCCCCATGATCCACTGCCTGTAGAGACCATCTAGTCTTTCATTACTGCAACCAGCTTGTTAATTAGAAATCAATCTTTCCCCTCTGCTCTATGCAGCCCCCCTCCACACCACCCTGCCACTCTCCCCTCACCCAAACATTCATTCCCAAAAGCTATGGAGGCACATTGGACTTTGACTAATGTCAGTACTTTTTCACTTAGCTGGCTATGATCTGTAATTTTCACGCCAAGAAAAAGCAGGGAGCGGAGAGAAAAATAGTGAGGCACAATATCCTCACTTCCTTTCCAGCTCCCAGGACGTCTTGAGTTCTTTAAAGATTTTGCCAAACTCTAGGATTGTTTGAAGAATGAGAACTGAATTAAAATGTACTAGCTGTACAAAACTTACCATGTTATGTTTCAGCTACATCTGTGTGCAGTTGTGTATTTTTAAGATCAGTGAGAGACCTGAAGATATTTACTGTGGAAAAGTGAATTAGAGCAAATGTCTCGGCCCATGGTGCATTTATTTTAAGTTCACCCATTTACATATGTTCAATTGTTTTGATTTCATTATATAATAATACGGACAAGATGGTTTATTAACCCATGTTTTATAATGACGTAATGTATGTAATGTTCAAATCTTCTGAATGCAAAAAAAGTAAAAAAATCAGTTGAAAAAAAACTTTTTCTAGATAAAAACAAGTACCAAGTACTCCAATGGGAAAAAAATCTGTTTAGCAAGAGAAAGAGGGGAAAGAAGGTGTGAAAGAGATACTGAGGAAATGTAAAGTGAACCTATGTGTGATGTGGCAGTTCCATTAATCATAATAGAGATAATGTATCTGTGATAGTGGCGACTTAGTTGAGACTGTTGTCAGATTGGAGTGTGGAGGCAGCTGTGATCTTGCAAAAGCATGATGTGTCCAGATGTTTCAGGGCAGAAGTCATTCAAAACCGGGTACAGATGTTACTTTGTTACAGGCACAGGTGGATGGGCTCATTGTGACCTGATTTTGTGGATCAGCTTTTGTGTGCTCATCTCCAGTTTTTTGGTGATTACTGACTATAATAAAATGATCAATTTTACAGTACTAACACTAATAACAATTGATGTCCAACATTCAGTGAGCAGCATCTCTTACATTTACAAAGCTCAGTTGATACTCTGATAAAAACTGCAGTTTGAAATGTCAGCCCGTGAGGATGACTAAAAGACTAAGACCTGATGCTAACTTATTACTTATTCTCTTTCATCTTATAAGCCTTAGCGGGCCTGGAATATGCAGTGTTAGAAATACAGGCAAGGAATTCAGCAAAAAGCAGCATCAGGGATGTGTTGTGGAAATATTGTTTTAAAAAAAAAAGTAGTTTATGTAAATAAAGGATTTACCCTTTTGTCTTTCTTGGAAATAATTCAGTAGAGGCACTATGAGCTATTTAAATAAAACATGATATAAGTGACTCCAAGACATTTATTAAGTTTGAACTATTCACCTCCTTGTATGTGATGAGAAGTATTGCAAAAATCGCCTGGCTGCTTCTACTAGAATAATGGTGGACCAGTGCAGGTGGGCAGGGTTTCAAGATTTGTTCTCCTGCAGACGTCAATATTAATCAGTGGTTTTGGCCACTTGACTCTGTGTTAAATAACCAATAAGCATTATATTAAAACCAATAAAACATGAAACAGTTCTAAAGATGGACAATTAGATCATTTTAGAAGAGTGGTATTGATGTCTAAACTGAGAGAAGGAATGCACTTTTATTGCATCTTTGTGAGACTCACAATGCACCTTGTGTTTACAGAGGCAGTGAGCAAAGTTGTTTCAGTTTTCATTTGTAATGGACTTCAGTAGGCAGAACATCTTTCTTTTACAAAATTCTTCACACAGCCACAACATTTTTTGCATCTGAAAATGTGCAACACCATGAATGCCTTTGAGGAAAAAACTGTCTGAAAGTTGTGTGCCATTATGACAGCCTGCTTTCCACCCTGTCCTCCAGAGTGACAGTTACAAACAGCAATAAACACTTTTTCCCTATGACTGCACTTTGAGTATATGCCAGCTTTAACTCAAAGTCAAATATTGGCCAGATTTCCGCCCCAAATGACTTCTTAGCATTACCAATAGGCTGCAAGCCTGTAGTGCTTCTGTTACTGTAGCACTAGAATTCCGTACTTGAGAGATGTGTAACTAAATAATTGTTCTGCTGTGACTGATCTGTAGTGTTACATTAAAAACCTGCTTTCTTCAATTCACAATGATGTGGGTATTAAATAGTTGTTAATATGACCTTATTCATTATACTGTAGGTGGGTCTGAAAGGAAAGATTACCCCTTCTGTTGACATTAGCCTCTGTCCTCCTCTTCCTTGTCAAAAAGCTCAAGGCCTTGCTTTGACAGATGCCTTCCGGTCATGGTTCACTCAGCTGTGAGGCAGTATCAGCTGGGGGTGATGGAGGTGCTTAGAGGTGGGGGACAGACCAGCTGTGGGGAAGGATGGGGGTCAATTGGGCTATGTTGCATGATGTCCCTGAGAGGGACATAGCAGGCCAGACCCTCAGGGTGGAGAGAGGAGCACTGAGGTTATTATAGGCTGTGTTTGACAGCTTGGCCCTCATTACCTCCTTCCTGTTTCCTATCAGGGCAGCTCCCGATGGACTAGGTGAGATGGAAAGGGAGTTATGCAACTGTGATGGTCTGTGTCCAGTGTCTGCATTCTGTCTGTGTACTTTCACAGCTGGCTTAAAAGTTGGTTCTGTCTATGTTTATGTTTATTTTTGAGTGTGTGTTTGTATGTTTCTGTGCAAATTGGTTACGATGTGATGATGAGGTGTCCTTTTTACACAATATATAGATGGTTGTGTGTAGTGTCATTGAGCTTGCCAAAGATTCTTTCCTTTAAATATTTTGGGTTATAGTGTGTGTTCGTGGCTGTGTGTTTCTGACGTGTGTACAGAGTTGTGGTTTGAGTCTTACCCCAGTTTTGTAGGCTGACTGAGCTGACTTAATGTTTTCATGCATTCCTCACATATTCTCTCGGGAAAGAAAAGCTGTACGCAGTGGCAACCTTCCTCTGCAACCTGCACAAGTTTACATGAAGATAGTTTTTTTTTTTTATTGGTTCATTGCTCTCATGTTTAACACCTTGGCTTTTGGTAGTGTTTTATCTGGTAAGTGATGGAAGATGCTATGCTTGTCAGGGCTGGGTGGCTAAAGCCTTTTTTCTGTCTGCAGAACACATGGTGTTGATCATAAGGACAGCTCACTCTCCAATCCTGGCAGTCACCATGCGACAGAGGGAAAGAATCATGGTGTTTCTGAACCCTATTATGATATAACCCTTTACAGCAACCGCTAATGATGCATCGTTTGCTTAATAATATTGCCTTTAATGTTTTGTAAAATCAAATGCTTTTAGGTTGCTTTTCATTAGTAATTGTGTAGGATAGTGTTGCTTACTGCTTCAGGTCTCAGAGGTTTTGTTATCTAGTTGTCATTTGGTCTCACATCTATAATTCTTTCTTACTATTTCTTCTCTCATCCTATAAAGATTTCATTAACATTGATGAAGACAAAGTCCAGATAACAGAACTGTAGCTTATCAAAACCCATTTGGAGTCTCACAGCATAGATCAGTACTTAGATGGGATCTGGGGGTGTTTGATTCCTCTGTACAATGAACCAATGAATAATGTTGAAAGCCCAGTGAGATGATTTGCTATCATAGCCAATCTCAGGTTAAGAGAATGGCCTTTGAGTTGTCACAGTGTGATGTGCTTCCTCTGAACATGCAATGTTCACTTAGAAACAATGAAAAAAAAAATTCTGTCATGGCTGATTTTGTCTTGTTGATTAGTGGATATGCCTTCTCAGTGGGGTTATAGCTTCCTTGTGAGTCTAATGTCTTTTGGCTCTTAAGAATTAAAAATGTGTATAGTATGTAGTATATTTTATACAAATTAATATGATTTGCAGAATAATTGCACATTTTTGTAAATTACGCTCTCCCAGAAATGCTCTGGAGCTCTTTATACAGAATAACATACACACCTTTGCTTGCTCGTGTTCAAGCATGTGACACACAGACTCATATGAATGTAAACAGACATACACACACATATATTGCACTGTATGAGGGCAGCACAATGAAGTGTGATTTTGTGGCAGATTATGTGTGAGGAACAGGATGCTTGCGACAGAACTGCCTCTTCACTCCTGTTTTTCTCCACGGCTGTTGCAGGGGTGAAGCCAAGTTATAGGGAGGCAGGAAAGCTTTAACTCTCCTCCTTAAATAGAGTAGAACCTCAACCGAGGGAATGGCCTGCAAAGGCAGATTATAATCCCCGGCAGCAATCATAGAACAACCTGTGAATTGGGTTTTATGGGATAAATTGCTTTCCCTCATCCCAGTGCAGAAAATGTTGGAGATGTTGTGGTTAAGCAGACCTGTAGAAGCTCAGTGGCTGATGGGTTGTCTGTGATCTAGTGTTTCACAGCAGCAGATGGCAGTGCCAGCAGGCCAGGATGGTGCCAGAAGGTTACGCAATGGAATGATGCCTCTTAGACCTGACTGGAACACCGCATGACACATATATGTGCAGAAACACACTTCCCACACAATCTTCTGAAGCTGTAGAGAAACATACTTACACAATTTAATTGATCTGCATCTTCATGAACTTTAAAGAACTAGCTGTTCCCTCTCCTTATCAGAAGAAATTGAAGCCGTTTCCTTTGTGGTGCCACGCACAGGTGACTGACAGTTCAAGCCATTTCAGGAAGCTCTGGGTGAAAGTGGCACCCCAACATTGGCATGGCCATGGAAGCAGATGGAATTATAGCTTCCCCATGGTCTGGTCTCCATTTCCTGATCCTCTCTGGGGCATGCGTGTGTCTGCCAGTGGGATATGGGTCAGATGGTTAGCTATCTTTATCCAGATTGCTGCCAGGATAACCTCCATTCATTTGGAAACTAAAAGGCCATCCTCTTGGTTCACTTGGGGGGGGGGTCTCTTTTACAGTATCTCCTTTGTTGTGTCATTGGTTTTATATGAATTGTGTTTCTATGTGGCTTGTACTACCTGATGATTTGATAATGCGGCAATACAGACTATAATATTTTCTGTCTATGGTATCAGTGAATGCTACTAAATCAGATCCTGTCAGAACCACCTTGTGTAGCCATGTCTTTTCAGCCTTGAATGCTCTCAAGGCTAGTGTGGTGAAGACTGGGGAGTGTATTTGTACACAAAGAGCAGAAAGGTGCTGTTCAGGCCACGCGGGCTAGGTTGGGACATAAATCAGGTCTTCTTTCAGAGCTCCCAGACTTCCTGTCCAGCTCCAGTCTAATTTCTCTCTATGATGTTTTCTAAGAATGAGCTCATGTCACCAAGCCTTGCCAACCACAGTCCTGCACATGCTTTGCTACACCAAAAGGAGACATTATTATTGCTTTTAGGATGCCACTGGGCCCAGTTTTTCAGTTCCTATAATGATTGCTGACCCAGCAAACAAAGTGCCATTCACAGTATAGAATTTCCAACACTTTGGTCTCTTTTTCATCATTTATTAGACCTTTTTTTTTTTTGAGAAAGTCGGAAAATGATCGAGAAATAACAACTTCTCCCTCAATGCCTGTACTATAAAAAAACCACCAGAAAAGCTAGATTTTCTGTCTGCTGTTAGTACATTCATTCAACTAAATAGCACACTTCTTTGGGATGAGTGTAAATCTCTATCCATATATCTTACATAATTTGAAACATTTATTTGCTGTCTTCCTCTAGTACTCTGTCCATTGTTTAGGTTGTTTTTGCAGCACTCAGGATATGGTGATGCTCTCAGGTAATATCAGTAACTAGTGCAAACCTGTTGCTCTTGATTCCCTGGTACACAGAAGAAGTCTGGGACAATTCTTGCTGAAATATTAATCAAGAAAATTCAACCCAAGACTAAACACAACCGTGTTGTGCACATGGATAAGCTTAGATGGAAAATTGGCGTTGCACTTTACAAGAAATTATTTATGATCTCATTTTTACTAATTAGTCATCTTTGTGTGTGTGTGTGTATGTGTGTATGTGTGTTTGTGTGTGCGCTTGCTTGCCTGGGCTTGTGTGGAGATCTGTGTGCTATGTGTGTCCGTGTGGGCTCTGAGAGACCTGTCAACATACAGTATTGAGTTTGTGAATGTGTATTTTGTTGGATTGTGTTGTGTGCTGGTACTTTGTGCCTTAACATTACTCCTGGCGGATCCAGAGAAGGGAAGGAAGCCCCAGGCCCATCAATAGTTGAGCAGGAGCACGGTTGTGTGTCTGTAATGAGGCATACCACATCGCATCATCAATATTACATGCTGGCTTAGGGCCAAGGGATGTGCTCTGTGGTGTGTTAAGTATAAAGTAATGTGTGTGTGTGTGTTTGTGTTTGTGTTTGTGTGTGTGTGTGTGTGTGTGTGTGTGCGTTATGCATACAGTGTAATGAGTGTTTTGTAAGACTTAAGTGCACTTGCAGCTGTAGACTTGTCCAAGAGCATGTAAAGATCCTGATGAGGAGGTGAAGCAGGATGAAGGGATCAACAGCATGGTGCTTCTTCGTCAGGAGCCAAACCACACCTGACTGCTAGTGAGACCTCTGGCTCCATAACATATTGTGAACAGCTGCAACCTTCACATTGTTACCCACTCTAACCCCCGCAACCCTAACCTGCCAATCTGAATTGACATTACAAACATACAGTACTGTAATATTCTTCTACAGAATAACTGGAATTTGAACTGGAAAGTATGCGTATGCTCTGAATTTGTGAACCAGAGATAAACCAGAGAAACCTGCGTCATACCAGAGCACTTCAATTCAGAGACATTTAAAGTGCTTTTTATTGGGATCAAAAGCTTCTCGTCATTTGGAAATGGCCTGTAATGCAGTTTTATGTAGCTTTATCTAAAAATTATTTTCACCTTTTCACCTTTCACCACATTTTGTAGTAAAGCAATTAAGGCTTGTCTTTCATTTCACATGTGTTTAGTGGAACAGGCACACTCCTGTTTTAGTCAATTCAGCTATGCAGTGGTTGGTGTTTCACAACCTAACCTGCCGCATTTTTACAAGCTTGAAGTCTTTTTTCTTTCATTATATGCACGTAACTACAGTGATTGTGTACTGAGCTCTGAGTGCTGCCAAACTGCAAGTGACCCATGCTCAACACCATGCTTGAATACATCCTGTATACACTGATGGAGGACTAAAGCTGCAGCCGTTGCTTTAATGTGCTGCTATCGCTATTCAGCCAATGTAGACATTGTAGTTGTTTTTAGGCCTTATGGCATAGAAACCTTAACATTCAGTACAGATGTTTGGATGAACTGAGATAACCTAACACCTGGTCTGTTTATACATAAAGAAATTACACACATGCTCATACACACAGAACATGCTAATGTTTTGGATGAGAATGTTGGTAATAGTTCACCCCCATTCCCGCCTCATGGCTTTTCATCCCCTTGGCCAAGTGAACAGTACTCAGAAATGAAGTATGGACAAGAATGTTAAAGGCTACCATCAAAGGCCGCCAGCCTACTCCTTTAGATCTGTGTGTGTGTGTGTGTGTGTGTGTGTGTGTGTGTGTGTATATAAAGTACCCCCACAGGTGATTGGATCTGATCTTATCTCATCTCATCTGATTGGCTCATCCGTCTGGTGCGTTCCACAAGCAAGTGAGAGAGGAATGTTAGAGGCCTGTCTAAATAATTTAGATCTTGCATTTGTATTGATCAGGTAGCGCTGCTCTCCGCGGGCCATCTCTCCATCCCTCTTCGCCCCACGTTCTTGTTTTTTTTTTCTTCGATTGTAACCTTGTGCCCCTAGCTTTGCTTCCCCTCCGCTCTTTCTCCCCCTCACCTCTACATCAAACAGAGTGCAGGTACTGCTGCCAGGGAGCAGAAAATTCATGAGAAGGGAGTAGATGGGGAAAGTGCAAGAGAGAGAGAGCTCTTTTTTTAACTATGATTCCTCAAATGGGAGTGAGGCTGAGGGAGAGAGGGTGGAAGAAAGGTGTAAGCAGTGGATAAAGAGAGAAATAGCACGTTGGAGGCATAAAAAATCTTTTGTGTGTGGGTGTGTGTGTGTGTGTATGTGTGTGTATGTGTGTAGCACATATGCAAGTGTCTGTGGAGAGTAATGGAGTGTGTGTAACCTTGGTGATGCAGGTCAGTGGAAATGTAGAAATGAGCGTATTGTGTGTACGGAGGCTGGTGAAGCCCGGTCCAACTTGCATTAAAGCCAGTCCATTACTCCATTAAATACTTCAGCATGCTACGGCCTTGGATCAATACAACATAATGTAAACACTGATAACGTGTCTCACCACACTGTGGAATGGATTTGTTGAATAGGTAATGTATTCTGGGAAGCAAAAATAGCACAAAAAGATGAGCACATGTATGCACAGTATGAACATAATAATTGCTTGTTTGAATGAGAAGGCCTTTTCCTTGTATTCTGTGGGTATTGTGGTGTTAGAGGTGCACCGAGCAACATGGATTGAATATGATAATGCTTCTGTTACCAAGCAAAATATCTGTCTTCCTCACAATATGGCTTCTCGTACACACTGTACGTATTGGTAGAATTTAGCAGTGCTTAAGGCTGACAAAGTGACAGGAAAGAGAATAAACAGTATTTAGTTTTACCTTTCACACCATTGTTAGAGCATACAAAAGAAAATGATTCATATTTTTTTATTTTATATAACTGGGTCCTGTAGTAGAAAATGTTATATAGTCCAAATAGAGAGTTTTTGACCATATAAATGGGGCTCTGTTTTTTTGAAAAAAATGTAAGTTACAAAAGTTAAGCATATAGTTTTAGTTGATGCATGTTTTCATCAACTAAAGCCTCTTTACCCTGTTACCATGTTTAATTACTCAGCAAACGGCTGAAGCAATGAAACGAAACTACCGAGTTTTATTGAAGCAGTTCAGCCTTAAGTGGGCATTTAAAAAAAAAAGAAGAAATAGACCAAGCAACATTAACTAGTATAAACATGCAGAAGATATAGTCATTTACTAGGAATGTTCATTTGTTATTGTGTCATACTGTTGAGTGCAGGGCCTGTGAAATGCAGCGTTAGTAATTTAGCTGGATTCTTAAGAAAACCCACAACAGGAGAAGAGAGGAGGAAATGTCTGGATATAATAAGAGAGAGTTGTGGGATGAATTATTGAGGCTTTGATATGGAGCAGAGCAGAGGGGAGGGGAGAGATGTGCTGGACTATGCTCTTAAGACAGGGTGTAGCACATGCAGTGTACACATACACACACACACATTAAGACAGGCACACAAATGCGGGGCGCCTAGTGTAAATACGTGTTAATGGAGTCACACAGACAGACAGACAGACAGACAGACAGGCAGGCAGGGAGATTGGGCCACACAGGAGTCTGCTCTGCCCAGGATTCCCACATCGAAACAGACCAAGCCCAGAAGAATAAACGCTCCAAGACCAAATTGACAGGTTGCTATTGTTACTAAAAACACACCAACATCTCCTTTTCCCCTGCAGTTTCTCCCAAAAGCAGGAGGATTCCAGGGTCAGGAAATAACAATGCCTCCATCTTTCCCCACTGCAAAGATTTTTATTCCTCCGTGTGCAAAAAAGTGTAGTTTTTGGGAGTTTGTTCTCCTTTGAGCCGCAGACTCTTCCCCTGTGCTCTGATCTGTCTGGCTGGAAGCAGTCCAGTGGCTGAGCTATTTTTTCCAGTGATGCAGCCGGCTCTGTGGTCCCGTCACTCAGGGCCTTTGTTTACCGGGTGGATCAATAGTTAACTTGCTGCTGGATAAGCTGTAGATCTGTACAGCAGGATAATAGACCTCTGGCAGTTATCTGCTCCCTGCTGTTTGTGATGACCTGTAATGAATCGAGGGTTAGCGAGGCTATCAGGGATACAGCCAATTTACTCATCAGTCTTTTCTAATATGCTTGTCAATAGGGACAGGCTTTGATTAAAGCACTGTTGATTTGTTTGGGATGAGAAAGACAGTGAGGTGATGCTTCTCTTTTCTTGTCCGATTACTGTAGAAGTGACTCAAGCCCGTGGGGCATGCAGGATCTTTAATTGTGCTTGTGTGTGTACAGTACGTGTGTGTGTGTGTGTGTGCATGTGTGTGTGTTGCTTTGCTTTTGCTTTAACACCTGCTTGCACATCTGCATGCTCTCCTCTCTTCCTGCAGGGCATTTGGTCTCATTGGCGTCCCAGTTAATGGTCACTTTACATCTACACTTGTTAACACCTGAGCTCTGTGCTCATTAGTAGCAGGAACTCGAGTGTGGTGTCTACACACATGTACATCACACCAGCTAATTATCTTTGTACCCTGCAAAAGAAGTGAGAGTTAGCTGCGGTAAGCTCTGACACCTAATCAAGTGATAAATTGCAGTTTATGTTCCAGTCTTTTTGTAAGTTATCAATAAACTAATAAGGCTCAGTAAAGGGAAGAGAGAAAGCATCTTATTTGTTTTAATTATTTTGTTTTGGTTGGGTGCTTTGTGACTTGAACACCTGGATAAGGAAATGCAGTAACAAATTGAGAGTAACACATTTTCTTTTTCCTCTCTCTTCAGTAACCATCTCTACGAGTGTATCCTTTGATGGTCTACTTGTGACTGGCCTCTACACCTCTACACCAGTCCAGTCTGCTCCAATCCCTGCTCCAGCTGCCTTTGGCTTTGGTAAGTCCTCAAGAGATACTACTTAAGGCGGTTTAGTGTGGCCTGCTCAGTCATGCTCCCAGTGCCAATATAAGCTCTTCAAATGCTCAACTTAGCTTTGCCTTTTAGCACAAACAAACCCTCAGATACTTTCAATCGTATCTTAGCGCTGGGACTATGGAATTTCAGAGTGTGCACGGCCCAGTTCACTGATCCACATCCGTTCCCAGAATGAGTACAAGACCACTTCCCCACTCCTGTTGTGACAGGCCATGATGGATGAGGAGTGGGGATGATGTGAACATGGATTTTGTCCATATGGATTTTAATTGATGTTTGAGAGAAGAAAAACACAAGACTGAATATGAGATGAAGAATGGACAAAGCAGAAGTGTGTGATGAAAAGTGTGTGAGTCCTTTGAAAACAAAACTAAATTATAAAGGAAAACATATCAATGATCATCAGGATAATGAGGGGTTAGGTTGAATTACATCTTGCATTTGGGTTTCCCCTAAAGTTCAACAGTCATGTTATCTTGTTTAATAATTGGTTTCGAAAACTTGTTTGCAAGCTGGGGACTACTATTCTTTATTGTTGTTTGTAATTTCCTAAATATTACCTAAAGTCAGTTAATTTACAGTGTTCATTTACAGTGTACTCATCTTACATACATCTTACAATCTTTTTTTTTTAATTTCATATACTGCATACATATGAAGTATATATTTGAATTTGGTTTAAAAATGTTTAGACTAGTGTAGACTAATTACAGTCAAGAGGCAACGGAATTAAAGTTAAGTGTGACCCATTTATGGGCACACAATGAGGATTTTTAGACTCAGATGAAGTGTGTGCGGATGGAGTCCCTGTGTGCAAGGGTGGGGGCTCTCTAGGGGCAATGGACCAGCCATAAAGAACTCCTTAGAGAACAGGGCTACTGGCCCAGAACTATTGCCCAGTGGGCTCACTTATCCTGACTAACTCCACTGTTCTTGAGATGCTGACTTCACCCCAGCCAGGGCAGCGCTTCACTCTTGGCAGCACTGTTTACTGGGGAGGCATCCAAGCACGGATTGCGTCACCTTTGCTTCACTCTCATTAATTTGAAAAGTTTTAAGAGAAGGGCTACACAGGCTGATAGGCAGCAGCTTGTTGAACTGTGAGTTTCGGCATGGTGTGTTTGAATAAGTCTGTAAATCCTTCCGTTACAGTATGTGTAATGTGCTAAGCAGTGAAGTCAAAATGTTATGAGTATAACTTCTGTTTCCTGAAGGGGAGGAACGAGGGCACAACACATACAGTATGAGATATCATGCCCCTGAGTGGTGTGAAGTATGACCAGGTGGTTGACGCTTCACCAACTGGTAGCCCAAACTTGTGGGTAGTAGTATCGCAGCAGTATTGCAGTCTTGCGAGCGCTAACTGTCTGCAAAAGTTTCACGTCACATCTGGGGATGATGCTGTGCAGAGCTTCTTTCTGCCTCTTCCTCAACTTTGCCTGAATAGCATTGAGCGACTGCCTAAACAAGCCTACAGCAGACCCTGGCTTGTCCAAATAAACAGCCCTATCCCTGTAACATCTCTGCGCCACCACTGTAGATACCATCCATCTGCCCATGGAGAGCAGTGCACAGTGGGACACCTGGAGAATATAATCCATGGTAATTCAGGCTTGGTTGAGAAAAGGTGCCATCAGACTGTTGAGGACATCTGTGTCCCAAGCTCTGCTAGACACGGGGACATACATGGTGACAGAGCGCAGCACACCAGCAGTGCCTGCCCATGCTCAGTAAATCTTCTCCAGCTGAGATGGGCAGAACCTGCAGTGCTCGGATGGGAAGGCTGTGGGGCCGCCCACACCACGGTTGTGGGATGGGGCCAGATGAACTGCCAGGGATGGCTGCATAGGCAGAGGGTTGACAAAAGTAGCTTTTCCAGGTTCCATCCAGATCCAAATACTGTCCATAGCAAGGTGCCATGACGCAAGTATTTCTGAGCCAGTTTCTCAGCTGCACAGTGGTACAGTGAGAACGATGTCATCCTGGCCGACTAATGCAGCGTACTGGCCTGATGATAAAGCCTCCTGTTCATTCTCTGACAAACCTTGTATATGCAAGTCAATATCCAGCACGTCATCGTCATCATGGCAAGCAGCTAGCTTGGGCTGCAGCTAGCTAGCACTCTCAGCTCAAATTCTGCTAACCCCTCAACATACTCCATGTGGTCAGCCCAGTTAGGGGCGGGACATGCCTACTGCTGGTCTTTTTTCGTGCAAAGACAACCGTACCCATGAGGACACGGGTGGACAGAAGACTTTTTCGCTACTGGGACATCAAGCACATAGATAAAACGCACACAGGACTAGCGCTCTGTGGGTAGCCCAGTGACTAACAGCAACAGGGGCTTTTAAGCTAATTTCAAGATGCCAATAGCCCACTGAAGACACAGAGCTAACTGGCTGTAGCTAGCTAGGTTCTTAGTGGGGTGAATAACAGGATTTGAAGGACGTCATCACACTGTGTACTGATGTCATCACACTGTGTACTGATGTCATCACACTGTGTACTGTTGTCACACAGGCATCCACTTTCACAACAGATGAGCTGCTTCTTGAGTCAGGCCATGCTGGGCTGTGATATCCCATACTATGTGTCGTAGCAAGTGAATCGACTGAAAGGGAACATACAGGTTTCAGAGTGCTACTAACCTACTCAGTCAGTCCTCAACTAAAGAGGTCTCTGCACTTTGTCTCTCTGTTCTGATTCTCCTGCATCCTCTGCCAATGAGGGTTTTCAGAAATCATTAAACCATACACAGAATCAATGTAAAAAGCAAAACAGAAGGATGATTTATCACAGTCACTGTAGTCTTCCTTATAGTGCTCATGGTGTGACAGCTGTCTAATTCAGAATTATATTTTTCCTTTACTTCAATCATCTGCACAATTATTAAGAAGATGGGAATTTCATGTGACACCTTGTGGCAGCAGCCTGACTGGTCTGCAGATTACAGCCCACGGCAGGTTGTCACCTCTGGAAAGAGAACGTTCTTTAGCCTTGGGGTGACCTGAAGAGGGATGCTTCCAGCAAGAGAGAGCTTCATCAATGAGCTCATAGAAACCTGGTGACACCACGGTGCACAACAGAGTCAGTGTTTGAACAAAACGCTTTGAAGATAATGCAGTGGAACAATAATAGAATGAGATACTGCTTGATGTGTATTGTTGTTGTGACAAATATAAAGGGATCTGAGAGGACAAGAAGGTCATACAACTCCGCAAGGGAGCTTTACGAGCCTTGTGGTTTTTAGTTTAGAGCGTCTGAGAAAGGGTGTGGCTCTAATCCCCCTCAATGAAGGCATGTAGGGGACACTGATACACACAGATGGCAACATGCACACATTCACACACACATATAGAATGCAATAAAGAAAATACCTACCCATTCTCATTCAAATGCACATACACATACTCCAGCTGTGTACAGCTGTTAGAGCGGTGGCTGGTTGGGGGAACATGTGGTTGACAGATGTATCAGTGCAGGAACCAACATCAACTCCAGGAAAAGTGAAACCTCATGGCACCGCCACCACCGGGGATATTTTTTAAGATTTAAAATCACCAGATTAAGTTAATTACTATTTAAGACTGTTCTATTTGTAGGTGTTTTATTTTTGCTGGGTCAATTTTAGGAGAGAAAAAAAGACAAATATAGCCAAATGGCCATATAAGGAGCATGGATGATTTGAAACAGAGAAGAATGGAGGAGGAATAGATAAACAGATAAAGGAAGGGAGCTGTGGAGACAGAGAGGTTTTAGTGTTTGTATACTCTGTTTGGGGATGTCTCGTGGTTGGTGTGGTCAGAGCAGTGGCGGCGAGCACAAAAGAGAGAATTCCCCTCCGCTATTTGTGTCACCCATCACTGCTTTTTACAGAAAACTAATAAAAACCAGTGCATGTACATGTGCATGACCACACTGCATGCAAATACACTCGTTCTATCACTGGTCTTCTTCTTTCTCTGTCTACTGTCTAAACTATAATTTAGAGACCCTCACACACAAACACCACAACGTGTAGACAGAAAAGTGAGCATTTTATTGGCCACTCCCTCTGAATAACAATGCTCTTCACACTACATTTGTAATAAAAGTGTGAAGCTTTGAGGGACTGGCTTTTTATTGCGTCGTCAGAACTGAACACCCACTCATTGTCGAATTAGCTGAAGTGTGATGGAGCAATTGGTGTGACAATCAGGGTCTGGAGAACGCCATATTTTCAGTTTGTAGCCTGAGCTATGACTCCAGTTGCCCATGGCTCGTTCTACCACTGCCTAAAGGCAGGACATCCTCCACTAGCCGCCGGGTGGCAAACCACAGACCTTTATGATGCTGTAATTGCTTTGCTATG
This sequence comes from Scomber japonicus, assembly GCF_027409825.1. Taxonomy (NCBI): domain Eukaryota; kingdom Metazoa; phylum Chordata; class Actinopteri; order Scombriformes; family Scombridae; genus Scomber; species Scomber japonicus. The sequence continues at coordinate 12,589,560 of NC_070582.1, forward strand.
GCTAGTGCAGAATCAGACAAACTGGAGCTAAAAACAATGTTATGTTTGGGAGCTAGGCCCACTTGAAAGGGGGAGAACACAGTGTAAAGTGAATTTGGTTTTCATGAATGTGCCCATAAGGGGCCAGATAAACTAGTCCGACTGTGGCGCAGTGGCCGCAATTATTCCGTTTCAAGGTGCCAGAGACTGGCAGGAGACTCAACATGTCATTGTGGGCTTCATATAGTCACAACATATAGCTTATGGATTAGGTAGAGTGTGTAAAATGATTCATTTCAGCGTATTGTGTCGAAGAGTTTGACAGCCTAAGTGCTCAGTAGAGACCTTTGTTAGAGAACATCTTTTAGAGAGTAACTTTTACACTGTGTGTGTGTGCGTGAATGCGTGTGTGTGTGCGTGTGCAGCATGCTCAGAGCAGAGGGGATGTCTACACATACTGCCAGAAAAGCTACATGAGTCTGGACTGACTCAGCTGCTGGAGAATTCCAACTGCTCCGTGTTTTTCCCTCCTTTGACTTTTATTCCATTAAGGTCTCTTTCTTTCCATTCCAGCCTCTTGGCTTTCTGAAAGGAACTCACGCAGTTTTCAAACTAGCTTCTACAAAGATTGTATGATGAAAACATTGACTTTTGTACATTGTCATAATTTTAATTTATCGTCATGTATCACACAGTGATGATGAGGTTAAATATTGGACCCCATAGACCAGGGCTTTGATGGAAAGAAATGTCATGTGGTCTGATTTGTATTGCTTCTCTAATGGCAAAATGTTTCCCATCACACAATTATCCATTCAAACATGAAGACAGAACAAGTATTCATTCTAAATGGCTCCCCCTAACTTATAATTACAATCATGAACAAAAGGCACTTGAAGGGAGGAGAGCGCCTAGAAAAAAGACAGGAGGGAAATGGATAGGCAAAAATGCCAACATGGGGCTGACAAAATGTTTGAGATTAAGGGAAAGAGAGTGAGTGCAGAGTGAGAGAGGAAAATTTGAGAAAGTGTGCATGAAAAATGGCAAATGGGACCAATGAAAGGGAGACAGTATGTGAATGATATAAGGAGGGGGGAGGAGAGGAGACTGAGGATGAGAGGATGGCGTTCCATCACTCCCTCTGACGGAGTGGCTGATTGGTGTTGCTGTGCCAATGCTGAGCTGCTGAGAAACTGGTCATTGATGGATGGCTCGTTTGCAGGGTGATGTTTATTTTGTCGTTAATTTGCATATTTGTATGTATTTGCAGGGCGGTTGGCTTCTGCTAGCAAGGATCAGTCCCCATCTCAATATGATGGATCTGGCTGTCTGACAAAATGGACAGCTTAGTGACAGGGACATCCAGCCGACACTCTGTCCCCATGACGGATGGGCTCATGCTAACACACAGCCCGATTAGAGATGAAATTCTGCTGCACCTTGACCTGTGGAGGAGGGGCCAAAGAGCATTTGCAGCCAAAAGTATAATCATGCTGCACACGCATTCTTTAGGACTCATGCAGAAATAGAAACATATAGAAATATACAATCGTGAATGGTGTGATTATGCACAATTATGCATTCAAATCTTGATTTACACACACTCATCTATCTCAAGGCTGAAGGTCAGCTGCTGCTTGCGCCCTCTTGCCACCAAGCCAGATTGAATGTCAGACAGAATGTCAGACTATGAGAGATGGCAGCTCATCATGTCAGTACATTATTTACAGATACACACTCACAGGTGTGTTTCCTATTGAACAAAGCCTTGTTTTGGAACCTCTGTGCTTTTTCAAACACATCACTAACAGTCCCAGGAGAGCACAAGTGTGCTTCCACACATCCCATCCACCACCCCTCCTTCAGTGGGATGAGGAGGAAAACTGAGAAGGAGATACTGTGTAGGGAGAGATGGAGGATAAAGAGGAATGATATTGAGAAAGGATGGTGCAGGGTGGAGAGAAGGGGTGAGGGAAGGGGTTCCCATGGGGAGAGAAGCTGTCAGTCCCTAGGAGACTTCAAACGCACTGCATCCCTGTGATCAGCCTGCTCCCTGGCTCTCTGCTGACAGCTCCCTGACTGCGCCGCTTAGACTCCTTCATACACGCACACACTACACTACACGCACACACTACACTACACACACACACACATACATACACGTTGTTGCTATCGTAGGAGCTCTCACACTCACTGACTTATCCACTCATACCACAACACATTCAAATTCCATTGACATAGACACACTCATGCTGATTCTTACACTTAGGATGTGCATCTGTGACACATTTACTCTGACATCCGTCGTTGTAATAACCTTGAACAATGCCAAAGTTCCCCATTTGCAACTCTGTCAAGGACACCGTGCAGTCTCAAATTGTTGCTTCTGAACTATGGGCTGAACAGAGGGAAGGTGGTGCTGGCAGCAGTGGCGGCGATGTTGATGTTGATAATGATGATGATGACTTATCTAAGCCATTACTCCTTCCCTGCTCAGGGCTGAGGCACCCAAAGGCAGATACCTCCTGATGATGAATTCATTAGTGCAGAAGATGAAATGAGTTGTCAGGGGCAGGGTTATGTATGGGAGCTGATTTGTGTTCTCTGCAGCATAGTGTTAGATCAGACTTTAGGGTGGCTGGGTCTGCTTGCTGTAAATCTCCCTGCTTTGCTGGCACAGGACATTTCCACCTTTCATGCCCAGACTGAGCTTCTCTTCCGTCCCTCCCGCCACCTGGCACGTCTTCCCCCACCACTCTCACAATACTGAGAGGCTGCTAACAGGTGGCTAAACATTTCGGTGCTCTCAGAGTCCCGAGGAATGCTTTGGCTAATGATGTATCACAAGTCATGTAGTGTTTCAATGCTCGAAACCTCCCTGGAAGTGAAAAGCAAGCTCACTTTCTAAGAATTCAAACAGAATAGAACATCATCCATTAATAATTTTCGAATCATCCACAGCAGAGTTGGGACCAGTGCATTAGTGTTGGCCATACATCCCAGCAGCAAAGGTCTTGCCTCTCAGGTGTGATGGTGGACCTGCTGGAGCACTACTGCTGGGAATTTACTGGTTCACTTAGTGTACACTAGCTGTCTTGGAAAACACGAGCCTTTCTTTGAACTCCCACAGCTTCACTAAGCAGACTTACATCTTTATGTATGTGTGTCTGCGTTCATGCACATGTGCATGTATGTGTGTGAGTAAGTAAAGGTGTGCATACGTGTGTGTTGCTTTTTGTGAGAGCAAACATGTATTTCTACACATCCGCTGAGCATTTCAGTGCTTTTTATTTTCTTCACTATATTTTCTGCATCCATATGTATGGTAAAAAGGTCCAGGGTGACCGGGAGAGCAGAAAAAGGGGAAAGCTGGAGCTGGACTGACTGTGATAGAGATTTCAAAGTGGTGTGTGAGATGTTGGCCAGGTTTTTTATTTTTATTTTTATTTTTTTTCTATCCTGCAGGAGAGAGCAGCAGGCGTAGGCTGTTTCTCCCATGTGTGGTCTCTCTTGAGCAGAGCAATGTTATTTTCTGCCATGCAGAGAGGTTGGTTACTTGCCAGAGAGAATGAGAAGGGAGGGAGAAATAAAGATAGAATAAAGACAGAGAAAGCTTTGACTCAAAGACTGCTCAGTTTGACACATTTCTGTGAACACTAGTGGGTTTGCATCATTTCAACACAGAGGCAAGCTGACTTTGAAATGTGTCTTTGTTGTGTTGTGATATAAAACATCTCATATTCTATACCTCCAGATGCACCTTGCATGTGTGTGGGCATCTGTGGGTTTGGTGTGCAAACTGAGGAAAAGTGATTTTACAAAGTCTCCTCCACCAAGTGCACGCCATCCGGGCTGCACTCTGAGGTCTATTCATTTTTAAAGTTCCCTTGCACAGAGCAGTACAAACAGTGGAAGTGCTCTCTCTGACTCTCTGTGAGATGAGGAAGCTTAGTGGTTCTGGTTTCTCCCTGTAGGGCCCTGACTGGATCTGGCCCTTCCACCCTCTAAAAGCCTCAGAGAAGAACAGGAGTGCTCCACTGCCGGCCCTTTTTTTTTTTACATTATATGCAAGTTGCAACTCACCCAGATCCAATCTGACCCATATGTTGGCAGCGAAAATAGTTGGTGACCTTCTCTATGTTTCGCCCTCCTTACGAGAGCCAGGCTGTTGCCGTGATTAGTTCACTGCCTCCCAGCACTCCTCTGTCAGACCAGGCTCAGCTCCAGCCTCCTCCATAAACACATTTAAATACACACACATACTGTACATATACACATGCATGCAAATGCAAGACAGGCACCATGACTTTCCCCAGGCTTTCCACTGGCTTCTCACCTGTCGCCTCAGGTCTCTATCTCTCATTCTCAACATGTGTGTCAGGACAGAGCCTGCGAGACAACGGCCCCACCAGTTTGTTTATTTGCTGCACTGACATGTGGAGAGCAGGGACGTGGGTGCAAGAAATTAGCACAAGTCAAATCAGATTAATTAATCCCCAGCTCAAACTATTAGCCGAGGAGTCGTGTTGAATTAAAAATCAAATTAGCCCTGGCGCCTGCCGGTAAAGCTGTGGTGTGTGCCTGCCAAGCTACAATGACACACACCCACAGAAGGCAGCCGCTCACGGGCTTCACTGATGGATGGACGGAGGATGGATGGATGGACGGATGAATGGATGGATGGATGGAGAGATGGAGGGATGGAAGATGGAATGGATGCTCAAGTACTGGAAGGGTGGGGGAAGGAGAGTTTAGTGACTTTGCCACCCAGTGTGGTAAATTTCTCCTGGGGCACAGAGCTGGCTGTCCTCAACTGGATGCTGCTCCACAGGCCTCACTCAACCAGCACTATGCAAACTCCAATCAGCCTTTCAGCAACACTTCACCCTGATGGTTTATGTAACACACACACACACACAGACACACACACATCTTGAGCCTGGGACTGACCCGAGTTTTAAACAGGCCCCTGTGTCTCAGCTGAACTCTATTAAAAAATCAGACAGAGGAGGGAAAGGAAAAATCCGATTTTATTCAACTTTAATACAAAATGAGTAATATTAACATTGTGCTCACCAAGTTAATTATTGTGGTATGAACATGATGCAACATTGCTAAAAAAGAGTCCAACCTGGCAAGCAGCATTTAAAGTCAGATGATAATTTTGAAACAAAGTAGAAAAAACAAAGATGAGGGTGAAGCTATTACTTAAACTGTCAGCTGTGAACTGTCTGGTTCAACTTTGACCAACCATACTTATTCTTTTAAGGAGTACAGGATCTCAGGTCTTTTTTGGACCCTTAAAATAAATTGGTTTAGATAATATGGCTAAACTGTTGGCTTCTTTACAACATGTCTGATTGTCAGACTGAGTTTCGCATTATGTAATTTCAGCTTTCAGTTTCTTTGACATCACTGAGAAACAAGTCCCAAAAATAATAATAATGATAACACCAAAGTTGTAATAATCTGGAATTTTCTTTCTAACAGTTGCTATGTATTTATCATTGGCTTGCATGCATGCTTTTGAAAATACTACGTGTGTGGGAGTATGTGATTGTGCCTTTGAGATGGATTACAGGGCTGCACAGAGATCTCATCTATCATACAGGGTGGGGCTCCAAAACAACACACAACACTTGTTTGATTCAGAACAACATTCATTTCAATTATGACACATTAGTTCAGGGGGGTATATTATGCTGCAGTAGTGTTCCTGTACTCCATTTATCATTCATGCTTGTATGACTTGTAGCTCTTGATCATTGAAAGGAAGCAGTATGCAGCCGCAAGCAATAAACCAAATCTTTATTTCCTTTATACTATTAGTTTTCAGTTATTGGTCCTGATGGGTGCAACATGTATGTGAAATTTTACAGAAGAAACTGCATTTATTGAATTAGTTAAAGTTATGTTTTAAATGTATTGTTCATGTATGTTGTCCTCTACAGTACTTTGTCTCTTTCAGCTGGTTAGAGCCACATTGGCAGCTCCTACAATAAGCCCCTAGCTTTCGTGTGTGTGTGTGTGTGTGTGTGTGTGTGTGTGTGTGTGTGTGGGTGTGGGTGTGTGGCCTTGCCTTCAGCAGTTTATGGATGATGGATGATGGATGCTGTGAGATACAATGGAAGCCTAAATGAAAGAGCAATTGTTCTGTGAATGTAAGCATATGGGTAAATCTGGTCAGGTGCTTAGAGCCAGGGTATGAATGTAAACATTTTATCTACACACAAATGGCTTCTTTCACAGAACATTTAGTTGAACACACTGTGCACACATGGAAAAACACAATAATATATAAATATAAACATGCGCACAGTAAGTTTCTCATGCAAACTTCTGTACATGCTCACCTACACACAAATGAAGCTCAGCAGACCACCAGGTGTCCTGTACTGCCTACTAAACTTACTTGCATTCATGTGCCCCCCCCCCCCCCCCCCCCTTACATTTTCCCACAGAGTATCTTACCCCCTTTCCCCTTGGCCACTGGCATCTTTCACCACCCATATTAACACACAGCTTCCTCCTGGCAATGTTGTGCCGGACCCCTGCCATCACCACTATGCTGCCAACCCGTTTCTATGGCAGTATGATTGGCAGATGTTAAGATAGATGCCCGTTTCAGCCAATGGTAGACCAGAGTCAGGTTGTCATGCTCGATGAGGCCCTGGAGTGGTCCGGCTGCCCAGCTGAGGATGGTGTTGGGAAGAAGGGGTGAATGCAATGCAACCGGCGCACACAAACGCACATAAACATAGCATGGGATCATTCAGCAGCACAAAGCGTATGGGGTCCCTACTCAGGCTGTCAGTACTGTTGTGATATATCATTTATGTTGCCATTGTGTGGCCTTCTCTTGAAACATGCTGACAGAAGCATTATTCTGGTTTTTGACAGATTCCCATACATTCACAGGCTTTTAATAACATATGTTAATGCTCCACTAGGTCTATGACAGGTTTTAAGAATTACCACGTGAAATATGAGTCTTTAATGGGCCTGCTCGCCAAATTATCTGGAATGGTGTACATTGAATTTCTAAGTTTGAGTGGGAAGTGGGAGAATGATTGCTGGTTATATGGCTATTATCTGTCTGTATATGAGCACACACACATACACGTGCACACACACACATCAGACAGAAACACACATGAAGCAGGCCTGGAGGACAAAAGATGTGCATCATAAGCATTAATCTGTGCTTTTTAAATTATACCCCCTTCTCTGTTTTTAATCAAAATGTATATAGTGAGTGGTGATAAATATGAATTCCCAAGACAAAAATCAAATAACCTAATCTCCTTACAGCACATTAGTCTATTGCATCGGGCTTTCATTAATGCTCTGAGCTAAACTGCTATTCATACACATGCATTTTATTATTCTGTTTGTGGTTGAGTTTGTATGTGTATGTGCTCATGTATGGGGCCATGAAAGTGAGCATGTGTTTATGGTTATGTGTGTGTGCTCTGTATTAATGTGTACATAAATTAATTAACAGTAAAGGGAAAGCTGGACCAGCTCACCAGATTTACAGTGTATACTGTAGTAGATACAATGTAAGCAACAAGCACCCACATTCCTCTTACCTCCTGATCACCTGATAAACAATGTGTGCATTTCTGACTCCCTTCATGTCAACATTTTCTATGCAAAAGAGAAAAGGAAGAACTCAAGCAGGAAAAACTACCTTGAACACATTTATTGGGAATGGATACAGTTAAATCAAATACAGACAAATCACTCAAGCGAATAGTTTCCTCTTGTTCCCCAAGCCAGACATTGCCGAAGGGCAGTTGCACGATAAGTGCAAAATGTAGTATTTTTTTTGTTACTGACCAGATGTCAAATGGTGTGTATAAATTCCAAATAATTCTGGTAAATGTGCACATCAATTTGAATGGTGCCTCTCATATCCTCGCAACTCTGCCACAAAGCCTAACTATCAATTCCAATGCCATTGAGACCGGATCCTGCTGGTCCTATAGTGTGAAGTCGCTGCCAGGCTGAGCCACCAATTGCCCATCTGCTCCATTGGGGAGAATTCTCACTCCATCTATTTGCAAAGTGAGATATAAAGACAGATAAAAATGCTGCATCCAAAAAGAGAGAGGGAGGACATTAAAGAGGAAACGGACAGATGTAAATTGAAGTGTTTATATAATTAAAAGGAACAGGACCAGATATAAGACAAACAAAACAAAAATGGTGAAGTCTTTGTTATTGGGGACATAGATGTAGACTGAATATGTATGAAAAAGAGGCGGTAAACTTCCCACTTCCTATTTGTCGGGCACCTTAAAAATGGACTACATTTACCAGCAGAGATTGATGTTGGGGTGACATGGGGTGAGTCTTACAACCAACATATGACCCTTAAAATCCTGACACACCCCTTTCCTGTGTTTCTATGTATCTGAGGGATTTGTGTGTGGGCATGCCCGAGTGTATAGATAGGCTTTTTTGTATGTGTGTGTGTGTGTGTGTGCGTGTGTGTGCGTGTGTGTGCGTGTGTGTGTGTGTGCGAGCGTGTGTGTGTGTGTGTGTGTGTGTGTGTGTGTGTAGGTTTATATTTATGAAACATGTTCTGCCCAGTCATACCGTGGGAGTTAGCAGGTCATCTTCCCTTGCCATTAATCATTGCTGACAGCTCATAAGTGCCCAATCTGCATGCGAAAAAAGTCTGCGTGTTTGTGTGCGTGCACGTATTTCCATGTGTGCGTTTGACTGTGGATTTGTGGTTGCAAAAGTCCTCCGAGATCCCCCTGTGGCTGCTTATTGAATCAGAAGCGGACTCTGCTGATATTCATCAAACATGCAGCATGAATGCATCACCAGTGGCATTTGCACTGCAGCTACAACTTCTGCCATTGTCAGCTCATTAGGAGACTTTTGTATGCTGCTGATTGTGTGATAACGAGTCCAGACGTGGAGAACAGGCATGTGTGTCAATGAAGCTTAAATGTGTTCACTAAAAACTAAGGGCTCAAAAGACATTTTCTCAAAAGAGTCTAAATCCCAAACTGACAATATAGACAAGTTCTTCCTCTTAGTAAATCAATCAAAAATTGTATATTAATAAACACAGTTGCAGTGTACAAGAAGAAATCTGGAGGTTTTTTTTTTTAAAACAGGAACTAAGCACAAAATATTAACAAACAGAAGAACTCAGAGGTCAAGCGAGCAATGAGTAAGTGGATGAACTGTTTTTGGAGTTGGTTACCCCATAAGGACACAGATAGGACTTTGTTATATATTTGCATTTAACAATGATGAAACAGTCTGGATCTCTTTCTCTGTTCATCTCCCTGGACAGAACCAGGAATGTCAGAGCTTTCATTTTTACGCTCTCTATGTTCACTACAGCTTGTTGCTTAACTGAAACATTTGGGATTTGGAACTCATTGAATAGTAGTCATTTTTTTCCCTTTCTCTCTCTCCACACCCGCACATGAAAGGGACTAGTTTCGTTATTTGCATTTTTACGCCTGAGTGTATTTTTCAAGTGGGAATAGAAATTCTGTGAGCGTTGTTGAGTCCCACTTCTGCTGTGTCCTGGAGTGCCTCAGTCTGCCTTTTCATCTTCACCCTAGCCTAACTGCTCTCTGCTTTTCTGTAGCCGCACCATCAGTTCCTCTGTCTCTCTACCTGTCTCTCTCTGTGTTGCCTCCTCTCCCTATTACTGTATTTTCCTAATTTTCTCATAGTGTTATGTTCAATATTTATTTCAAACACTGAATTTTATGTTTGTTTCCACTTCATCCAATATTTGCTCATATTTCTATTTGACTTACAGTAGCTGGTGGTAAATTAGTTGAGGTTGTATTACAGAGGTTTGTCATCACTGTATGAAAAACAACCCTGTCTTACAGTCTTGAGTTGTTGTTGGCACCCACCTTTTTCTTTTTCTCAGTGATGGGCAAAACTAACTCAGCAGCCAGACCTTAATCCTAAGAAGCTGTGGCATTTATTAACTGACACATGGTAGCCTGTACTGTACATTTAATGCCAGATTGACAACTTACTGCTAACCTTTTCCTCTGATTTATCGTATTTTCTGCCACTCACTCAACACAGAGGTTGACTTACGTTTTGGAACAGCGCTGCACAGAAGCTCCCAAATGCTATTAATTTACAAATGAAATGGATATTTGGCATTGTTCTTTGTCATTTAAAGTGATTTTTTAGGACTGGCGGGGGTTTTTGTTGGCCTGGCAGCCCGCCAGGCTTGCACAATTATAAGGGAAACACTAGAGTGACATCACTGTATATACAAATATTCCTTTGAAGGAGTGTTTTGAATGAGTGATTCATTGTGTCTGTTCTGTTTGGACACAGCATTTTACTGTCTCCTTCTGTTATCTCTACTGCTTAGTCTGCTGCTCAACTCCAACTCAGTGTTTCTCTCTTTCTGTTCTTAGCATTCCAGATAGTGTTTCCATTGCCATGAGAGCTAAGCTTGAATTATGCACATCTGCAGAGATTCTCAAATTGCACCATGACAATGTGCTGAGAAAGACTTTCAGCAGCACTTCTTCTCTTCTTCTGCTACAAAATGGGACAATTAAGAGCCAAAAGTGTTGTTTTGACTGCCTTGGTTACAGTAGTAATTGCGTGGCACACAACAGCAATGGAATTGTTCTGGAAATAGCACTCTTTTGTGTCAGAAGGGGTTAAAAAGAGATAAAGATGCATGGGTATGTCAATATATGCCTCCCTGAGAGCAGCGTAGAAACAGTATCTGCTGTTCTGTATGTCGACAATAAAGATAGGGTGCTGAGGAGATCTTTGCACAGGCAAACAACATTGCAATAACCCTAGACAGTAATGTGTGTTTATGTGTGTTTTTCTGTGTGAGTGTGTGTCTGTTTGTTTTGGAGTAAATCGTGGCCATTACATGGAGAGGTTGTAGCCGAGGTGATTGGAGAACAGCAGTACTATTAGTGGGTGATTACATCTCAGTCTGTTATTACACACCAGCAGCTCTTTAGCATGGTAAAAGGCTGCTTCGCTCGACACCTCGTAAATCTGACACACAAGGCCCACACACTGCATGCACTCACACATAATGACAAAATATATTGTCATGTGAAAGCATGGTAAATCATGTTGCTTTGATGATTATCCAGTTTGAACCTCAGTTAAATGTTTTTCTATGGGAAGACAAAAATGTACAGAAAATGTACAACTCTTCATTTACAGAAACTTCACAGGATAAACAAATACGTGCATAGTCCTCAAAGTCATAACAAGTCTGTTTTTCTTAGTTTTCTCATCGGACAGCAATGATAACTTGCTTTGTTTGTGCCGTTGCACACACATACGCATAAACAAAGATTTCATGCAGTGATACACACTAAGGCCCACACACACACACACACACACACATACACACACACACACACACAGCTTGCCGAGTCAGAAACATTTATGGTGCTGTCAACACTGTGTATATTTATGGATGCAATCTGTGAGGTTAAAGTTATTAGAGGCAGCAATGGGCTGAATTATTTCTATTTAAATGATTAGTTTTGAACCACACAAACACACACACACACAATCTTTGCATAATGATTTGCACATTGATTCAGGGAATATTAAAGCCCTGATGTTATTAATCATTGCTGATTATGTTCTCAGTGATTTGAGTTATGATTGAGGATAAGAGAGAAGAGGAGAAGATCTTCATAGACAGATGGGACATCACATACATTTTTAAAGTGGCTGAATGTGTTTGCTCTGTGTGCACTGGACCACACTGTGTTGACTCAGTGTTGTAGAATAATGACAAACTTCCAGGGTTATCTTATGTCTGGGAGAAGCACATTTGTCTTTGCAAATATTCGCATTTTCAACACAGCTCTTCACCCACACTATGAAGCCATTTACTTACAGTAAATAATTAAACTGTTCTGAATGTCTGCACAGTGATTGATGAATCCAGCACCATCCTGCCCTTGCCCTCTGTGATACGAACCAAAGATTGTGTGACATGATGTCATTCTATCGGTGCAATCATAGCCGGACACAGACCCTCATTAATAAGAGCATTGTTATGTCTTGTCAGCTCACAAGGAGGGACAAAAGAAGGAGGAGGCTGAGAAATGAATGAATGAACGATGAAAGGACAGACGTGAAGAAGAGATGATGAATGAGCAGTGAGAGTGAGGCAGGAAGTAATGAAAGACGAAGACGAAAACTGTAGTAGCAATGAATGTAAAAAGTATACTGCAGTGTACCAAGGACTGGTAGATGTTATTCTCACTTGTTTTCACTATCCATGATCTCTTATATCACACAGGCTATTTTGGCTCTCTGTTATTATATCTGGTTAAATTAATTGGTCTTATGCATTACTTGCTGACTCATTCTGACTTGTTTGTAAGCAGTATTACAATATAATGTCTTGCTCATTGCCCTTTTAGTTCACTTTCTTATGCTAATTTCAAATGCAGAAACAGGTTGATAGGTTTGACTTTCCTGCAAACCATCTTTCACAGCACGCCATTATTTATTATAATGTGTTTTCCTACTGTTTTTCATTTTAGTCATATAAAAATCAACCCAAGCCTACTTGCTTGAGATACAGTTGGTGATTCATCACAGAGAACATCAGTTTTCGTTTTCTTTTTTTTCTTTTTTTATGGAAAAGTGACAGGGTAATGTAGTCGAGTGCAGTGAGAAAAAAAGCAGGGTTTTTTAATGCAAGAGGCCATAAATTAAATACAATCCTTTACACCATGTCTATGTGCCAGTGAGTGTTTGTCTTTGGGTGTGGTTTTCTGACAGTGTAGTTTATGATGGCAATGTTGTTTGGGAGGACCACGAATGCACACTGCAGGCAGACTCTAAAATCACTACGTTATAAATGGGCTTACCACACAATGATAATATAACTTTACATGACACTTACTGCAATAAATTACTCTTACATACTGTACATCAACCAAATTATATGTCTATGTAAGTTGATTTTAATACTGTAAAACTACAGTAGGCTTTAGTAATAGTTTTGGTGGCATAAAGGCGATAACAGGATAACTTTCTCCTTGTTTTGTTTTTTTGTCTTTCTCAATTATCCTTCTTAGTGTTTCACTTCTCTTCTCCTCTCTCTTCCAGGTGTGATGCCAGAGCGTCAGTTTGGAGGAACCCAGTTTGTTTGCAGTGTCGTCGCCTCTCATGTCAGCCACCAGCCATCCACCAGTTTCAGCTTTGTCTGGATTGCACCACCACCTGGCACTGGCTGTGTGAACTTCCTGTAAGTCATGAATTCCTATGTGTGTACTGGGAGTTGAAGAAAGGATCTAAGAGTGAATAAGACAAATATTGCAGATTAATATCTTTGTGGTCCAGAACTTAAGACTTTTACAGCTGCCACACGTCTAAACCAGACATGGAAGTCGTAAACTGTGACAATCATATCCGTTAATGTTGTGTGACCCCATATTGAACCAGTAACCTGAGAGAGGCTTATCAGCTGACATCATGGGTGGTGTTTTCTCTGTTTGAGCCACAGAAAGGATGTTAAAAAGGCCATCCTGTCAGAGAAAGCATAGATGATGACTGGAAAGAGGTTAAGCTGGGGTCAGAGTTAGTATGTGTGTGTGGTTATTTCCTCGTTACCTTGCTCAATATGGCCTGTACAGTGGCAGGTGTGAAATTGTGTGTATGTGAGCTTATCCTGTGGAGAATTAACGGAAATATCCCCATCCTCTCATTCAGTAGGTGTGGTTCTCATTGGAAAATGTGCGAGTGTGAGTGGTTTACCAGATACACACACACACACACACATTTTTTGTGAAAAGCTTCCACCACTTCCTCTCATAACATTACATGCATGATCTTACATGTTATCCACTCTCGCTGTTGTAGAAGCATGGTGTTAGAGGGATTTATTGTGATTGCTCAACCCAATCTCCAGAATGAAACATTGATGATCTCTGCAAACTACAGATACATCATTTCTCTACGGTTTAATCTCTAATCTCTAATACCACACCAAGTGGTCCTTATCAGTTGAATAATTATGCTTTATGTTGTGATAGCACTGTTGTTAAGGTCTGGTTAGGTAACGGCACAAAATCCTCTAGGTTAGGGTTAGGAAAAGATGATGGTTTGGGTTGGAACATTTAGTTTTCTCTAAATAAAAATGGCTCCAAATGTCTCACTAAAAATACCAGGCTTTGTTGGTTGAAATGTATCGAGCAGTCATCTTGAACAGCGGTCTCTGCTGCTTTGATGCTTTTGCAACTTTCTGTCATGCCATAACTTTCTAGCCACCCACCCAACCCGCCTCCGCCTCTTTTTAACATGGAAGTGAGCTCATATATAATGTCATCTGAAATACGTCACTTTCCCTATGATACATACTGTAGAAATGTTGATGCTTTGTGTATTAAATGTATCCATTGCAAAAGCGTACAATGCCAAGGTTTTATTCTGGGGACTGGGCTGGATTGTTTTCTGTTACAACATAGTCCAACACTATTTACACATAACAGTAGGTAGTTGCTTAGGGATACTGAGCAGGTGACTTTCATATTTGAGTTTTTTTTTTCTTTTCTTTTCTTTTTTTTTCTTTCTCAAGCTTACATGTTAATTGGTAATCTCAGTCTCTCCCTTTTCCCATTTTCATCCCTCCTTTCTCTGTCCAGTGTTACTCTACATCATTTTCTCCATCCCTCTCTGTTGGTAACACCCTCCAACTTCCCTTTAGTTCTCTTGCCTGGTGATTTACAGCCTCATGCTGATAATCAGTCAAAATGCAATTAGCAACTGTTGCTGGAGAAGCATAGAGGAAAGGGGAGGTTTCCAATAACTCTGCCCCATGCAAAGTCACAGCAGCACAGCACTAAGTTACTATAATCTTTAAGAAATTCACAGACATATACGGCAATATATAATCTGCCCAGAGTAATTCTTTTACATTGAGAACAGCCCGGTGTGTGTCTAAAAGGGAATTAAAAACTAAAAAGTGAAACATATATATATCATGTGATAACATTATCATCATATAGGCTCAAATCTTGGATAGTCAAATCAAACTGTACACAAATCCCTGCTTGTCGTCAGTTTTTATTAGCAGTCATCCTCTTTTAAGACTTGAAAGACGTTGCAAATTGCACACCAGTGTTCCACAAAAACCACAACTAAATTAAACATTTTGGCAGTGCTGGCAAAAATCCCTCAATGAATTCCTGGAGGGACACGATAGACTATCAGACAGAGACTTTTATGGACAGACTGACAGAAAAGGATTCAGCTGGGGAATTTGCTGAAGTGGAGCTGCCATTTAGACAATATCCACGGAGCCAAACAGATTTACCGGCTTTTTTGTCTGCCAGCAAACACATTTACTTTTGAGCGCGTGTCAGCTTACGAGGATTGTGTGTTTTCTCAGTATTTCTGTGCATGTCTATGTTTTTTGCTGTGTGTTTGCATGAGTGTAAACCACAGAGCAGCAGTGTGCCAGTGCTGATGACAGAGGGGCTGGCAGGGGTCCACCACTGTATGACAATAGGGGCCCCTGCGGCTGACCTTATCAAAGTCAGCCAGTCACACTCCAGCTGGCTAGAGACGGCTTCTCACACAAACACACAGACACTTACTGCACCCTGTTCCAGTTCACAGCTCCCATCTTCACCAGTATATCCTCGTCTCGTGAGCTGCCTCCCCGACGTTCAGTGACGTGACTAGGGGGAAATTCAACAGGCACGGCCCTTGTGACCAAAGCCAGGGCCACCTTGTATGCCATGTCATATAAACCAGCACTGAACTGCCAGTATTGTTTCTCTTGAGGTCAAGATTTCAGAAAATGAGGCGCCCCTGTGGCTGAAGGATTAAGGAACTCACCACATACTCACAACAGGACGTTCAGTTTTGGCAGGAAATCTTTGTTTCATGTCAATTCTCTCTTTCTCTCCCCTTGTTTCCTGTCTGCTTCTATATCCCCAACTGTCCAACAAAAGCAAAAAAGACATGACCAAAATAATTGTTAGAACATTTTGGCTTTCTTTGTTTGTTAAGTTATGTTTCTGTTTATATGAATGGATTTTCCCCAAGAAAAGCGAATAACAAATCCTCCCATCATTTTCAAGTTAAACAAGGATATAAAAATATGGTGTTATGACATTAGACTTAATAATGTAATGTCCTGCCCTTGCCTGTAATACTACTGCTCTGATTGATACTAGGGCCATTTTCTTCACGAGGTGTCCATGAGTGTTTAAATTACAGCCACAGACATCCTATGTCCTTCACAGGGCCGGAGCTGGTCTGCTACTGCATTAATATGGGCCCAGTGAGCAGTTTTATGGGCAATATTGTGGGAGTGTTCCTTGTAACAGATCACTAGCAAGAGTTTGATAGAGTGCAGTGACGTGGGCATCCAGAAGAACTCATTTCCTGGGCGGCTGTAAATTGCCACTTAAAGAGAAGGGGAGGCCTTGGAAGAGAGGAATAGAGGAGGAGAGAGGAGGCAGAGGAGGTGGAGGAAAAGAGAGTGCACACACACCAATACTTAGAGATCCATGAAAACACACTGATCAAACTATTTAAATTTAAAGTAGTCAATTAACAGAAAACTAACATTTTTTTTGACAACTCATTGATCATTCCAGTCATTCATCAAACTAAAATGCCAAACATATGCTGGTTGTAGCCCCTTAAATATGTCAATTTTCCTTTTTGTTTTATGTTTGAAAATATGTTTGGATTTCAGACTTGGTCAGTAGACTTAACAATTCATGGATTAAGATGTAATCAGTCAGAAATATATATATATATTATACTTGCAGCCACCACAGTGCAGCTTTACTGTAGGCCATTCTTTCTTTCAACCCTTTCTTAAACTTAAATGTAAACCAACCAATGCTTTCATGGTTGCACAAAACACAGTTGTGTCCCACTTTTTATTCTTCTTGCTCAGACATGACAGTCCACACCACTACATAATGTATACTGGATTCTCTGCTGCACTTAGCAGAGGTGAGAATGGTTAATAGCTTCCTCTGGTGAATGCAAAGAGGTACTGGTGTGTCTCTTCTTTTCTTTGCCTTTATTCTGCTTCACTTACAGCCTTAAGGCAATCAGTACTGTGTGTGTGTGTGTGTGTGTGTGTGTGTGTGTGTGTGTGTGTGTGTGTGTGTGTGTGTGTGTGTGTGTGTGTGTGTGTGTGTGTGTGTGTGTGTGTGTGTGTGTGTGTGTGTGTGTGTGTGTGTGTGTGTGCACATGGGAGTCTATATGTAGCTTAACAGCTTCCTTTAAAGACAAATATTTAAACAAGCATAGAACTGTGTGTAACTTTTCCATTAGCATGGCTGCTGTATATGGGTGCATTTCTGTGCTACATGCAAATATGCATCGCTATGTGAATGTATCCTGGTGTGTGTGTGTGGTGTGTTTTTGAGCTGCAGTGTTTTGTACCGTATCCCTGTGGGACTCAGACAGCTGGAGATTGCTTTAATTACTGCATGTGTGGCCCCCTCTCAAAGCGTTCCCCTGAGGAGATGGATGTCTGTGGATCTAATGGCACACTGTTCTCTGTTCTCACTGTTTCTCTGTGTCATGGCAGGATGTGTATGTCTGTATCTATAGATAGTACCAGTGAAATGTTTGGGCTCACTTTCTCATTCAAATTAATGGGAAGGTGTGTACAACTTTTGGTGGTATTTGTCTACACACACTTGTATGTCTGATCTTTTTGCACATCAGTACTACCTGTGGTCCTGGACCTAGGCTGACTGAAGCCACTTGTAAAAGCGATTAGGAGGTGAAACAGCCCAAACTCTCTCTTGTCTTGTTAACTGTGATTGAAAAGGCATGGTTCCTATGGCGTTTAATTCATCTCAAAACCTTCCTACATAAAAACCA
Source organism: Scomber japonicus (assembly GCF_027409825.1). Taxonomy (NCBI): domain Eukaryota; kingdom Metazoa; phylum Chordata; class Actinopteri; order Scombriformes; family Scombridae; genus Scomber; species Scomber japonicus. The sequence goes on from NC_070582.1 coordinate 12,607,413, forward strand.
GATAAATGCACATGATATGAGCACACAGAACAGTATCTGCAAGCGGAAAAGCATCCTCGCAAGGGTGCCGCTCTGCTCTGCCTGAGCTAATGCAGTCCCTCAAGCATGGGGCTGTGACAAGCTCGACCCTCCTTACGCTCGACACTCGCTCACTCATCAAGTTGACTTTGGAGACTTTGGAGGCGGGAATGGAATAGCCAGACAGACTGCTCCTTTAATTGCTTTGAATAATGACATTGACTCTCGTCTCTCAGCCTATCCTGTACAGATGAAGATCCTGTCTTGCTTGAAACCCATGCATTCTGATCTTCTTATTATCATTAGTCATACTTCTATTACTATTATCATTGAGGTTGGGCCTCTCTTTGAGCGTCTCCCTCTCTCAATCTCTCTCTTTCTCTCCTTCCCTCTCTCTCTCTCAACCCAACTAGTCAAGGCAGATGGTCTTGATGATCCAGAAAGAGAGCTAACTCATATACCATGGTAACTCACTGGCAGGTTTTCTTCATCAAACCCTGAGTGTCTGCCTGTCTCCTACTGCAGAGCCAGATGCACTTGTTCATTCCATTGGTTTAGTCCATATCAAAGCGAGTATCAAAGTGCATTAATTAGACGTTTATTGTACAGTATGTCAGAATCAAAATCCTGGTTGGATATTAGTTTGTTACTCAAGGACTTTCTAAAGTTTCGGCTTTTATGCACTCAGTCTTTTCTTTGAACTTGTTTTTGTCCTCACATTCAAAGATTACACAACGTGAATTCAGATTAAAACGATATGACCTTCTTTTTGCAAATGGAAAGTTTTTTTAATAACACTGTGACTGTGCACCAAGACAGCTGTCAGTTTGTTAGAGCAACTCCTGCACTGACTTTTTTATTACACATAATATGCAATCTCAGTACAAATTTAAAAAATCCATATGAAGCTTTAGACACATAAGATCAATGAATAACTATCTGTCACTCATGGTGTGATTAGTCACACTGATGGAACATCATTCCTACAGTATAACATTGGACATTATATGTTAATATTTTGGAGTGAGCAGGATCGCAGAATGTTGTTGAACCAAGATACAAACAGATGTCTAGAATTTTAAAATCTGACTTTTCAAGTGCAAATCACGAAACATATTATTATTGAGAACTTACAGTCACGTCTCTATGTCTTTGATCTATGTTTTTTTTTTAAATCTTTAATTATATTTTCATCTTCAGTTTCTGCCTCCTGTGTTTTGGTCCCATGAGATTAAAGCTAAACAAATATATTTAAAATGTAATGTAAGCTATATATTAGATTCTACTACTGTACTTTATCATCATGAAGGAAATGCATCACAATAAAGCTTAATTTTGTTTACTTATTAACACTTTTCCCCATGACTCTGGCTCTTACGATAAATGTGCACCATTAATATCTCTACATCCACTGGATTAAAATTGAGGCTCTGACTTTTATTTACCTGTTGGGTTAGAGTTAGGGGCTCTTTGTTCTATTGTATTTGGGAAAAGTTTTTTAAGAAAGAGGCTTCACTTATCTGAAAGTGGGTGTTAAGGCCTTTCTACCTTGTCTAATATGTTAAGTGTAAGTGGCAAATCAACCACTAAATGTCTTTGTTTTCTCAGGAAATTGCCTGTCCTCGGCTCTGCTAGTGATTAAACCAAACAACCAATCAAGGGTCATGCTCAGTATTTAAAGTGTGACCAGTCAAAGGAGTGGACTGTTTATTTCTTCCTTGCCTCCAAAGTCAACTTCTCAAGCAAACAAGTGCTGAGCAGTTTCAAGCACGTAGAGAGGGTCGAGTTCATACTAGTCACAGACCCATGTTTGTGGGACCGCATTTGCAGGCAAAGCAGAAATGCTCCCTCACAAGACTGCTCTTCCACTCATGCATATTGTTCTGTGTGCTTGTATCAAGTGCACACGCCTGGTTGTTATGCGCACAGGTTTTGAGACTAATTAGATGTCATAGGTTCCTGTGCTGTAACTGTGCCGGGTGTTGCTGTGTTGTTGGTGCCATCTGTTAGAAGGAGGCAGGTCTTTGTGACGTTTGTGAATCACACATTATTATTTACTGTATAGTACGTGGTTGGCTACATTCCTGCTGTCTGTGAACATATCCTGGGTTTGCTGTTTTTGCAGAAAGGGACTAGCTGGCAAGCAACTTAACTCCTTCGTGTGCATAAATGATAATAACTAGCAGGTAGCGATGAATGTGAGTAAATATTTAGACCCCCACAAAAGCTTACTGGACACATGGCCTCTCTATCACACAATCAAGTGATCAATTATTTTTTGCGGTTGACCTTTCCATTTAATGACAATAATGTGTCCTTAAGCTCATCCAGTCCACCAGGATGACAGCTTATTATAATAATCAGAGGTCAAAGGTCAGAGTTCAGACATCAGGCTGACAGGTGACCTATTTCACCCAACACCTTATTCCTCCTGGTAGAAGCCTTTTCTATTGATTTCCTACTTTTCAAGTCAATCTTTCAGTCTATTTTAACATAAAATGACTGCTTAATGAGCTCCCGTCATTATTAATGCTCCACACTGGCCTGTGGCTGTGTGACTGACTCATTGTGGACATTGCGCCAGGGAACATGAATGATTGGTTCAAGGTAATCGCATTTTGGCATCGTAGATATAGAAATATGAGGGAGAAATGTGAAAGATGATAGCACATAAATCCGATCCACTTTCTGTCCCACCACAAACTCACCAGAGCTGCAAATCTGACACAGTCTGCACGTATAATTCCAATTTTCATTTATCACACAGTCACATATAAGACAGCAACTCTTATATCTCTCATACTTAAAATGTTTAACCTTTCTTCAACTTTTAAAACATGTGCGTTTTTTTCAGAATTTAGCTGTAAATCATCACTCTTACAGGCAACCCTATTCCTGTGTTTCTCAACAGATCAGAACTCCTGTTGCTGTTTACCCCAAAGGTCTCTGCATCTATGATGTTGTCTTATTTCCCAAGGGACAATCCATGACCCCTGTGATTATATACATACACCTGTGTACACAGAGACACACATGTGCACACACAGATACATGAATAGTACACATCAGTGCTCTGATCAATACTGGCGCAAATTGTCCACATCACGTCTGTGCTGCCCCAGCATCACATAGACTCATCAGGGGGTCACTGTCCCACCTGCTGGGGCTTATAAATTGTAGATGAAATAGAGCATGGAGATTGAAAAAAAAGAAAAGAGGTTGATTTTAAATGCAGCAAAATGAACCATACTCAGGGGAGAAGGGGGGTGCGCTCCAGATGTATTTGGTGTGAAATGATTGGTGCACATTCTGCGCTGTCTGTTCCTGCAAATGTGCTCCGTTCTGACTGACAAGATAAATAACAGACATGACTTGTTGCGGGGATTCATATCTCTGTTGTTGACTCTGGGTAAATAGCGTAGAATCTCAAGACTCTTCTCCCCCATTGTCCTAATTCAACTTGTGAGAAAAGGAAAGAAATGAGGAAAGACGGAAAGGTTTTTCAGAGGTTGATTAGCTTTTTTTTTTTTTTTTACAGTAGCTGTAATTTGATAGCCACAAAGAAATTATTATCAGCGTATGTATTTGACTGAGCTAGACAATCAACTGCTTTTTAAGACTTACAGACTTACCTCTATTTTTTCTTCCTCACATATTTATCCTAAGTACGGTTGTTTTCCTAATTCCCCTAATTATTACTTGCTAACAGTAGTCAAGGTCAATTGCTCTTCTTCTGGCTGTATGCTAGGCAATAACTGCTTCTTCTGGCTGTATTCAGAGCTGTAACTCTCTATGACCCTGTGTTAACAAGCAGGTAATTTGCCAAACAACTCCCAAATCCCTCCTCTGTGGAGCTTCATTAAATTTGCATGTTCTCCAAGAGCTTTTTTCAATTAATTAATTTAGGGGCGGAAGGAAGGAGGGGGGCCAAGGGAGGTAATGTGATTCCACGATGCCAGTCACACCTTCTAATGCCCCAAAGGGTATGAAAACATCATGGCTTGGTTTGAATCAAGAAGCCCGACTTCACATTTCATCAAACAAGTGATTTCCTAGAAATAACAGAAGTGGTACATTTTCACTTTTCCTCTCAATCCGCCTCACTCATTGTCCTGTCTTTCTCTTCCTTCCTGCCTCTCCGATCTTTTTCCCGTTGTTGCTGATTGCAGTGCCATAACCACAGCTGGTCCTCAACATGGAAGATAAATCAACCAATTAGGGTGTATTATTTTAAGGGCTTGGTCCAAATGCACCAAATCAGCGCTGGCGACTAGAGCTGCACCCCACTGAAACTCCTCATATTAATCATGATTACCAACAGGCCTAGTGAGCTGGGAGAGAAAATGAGCTTTTAATTGGGATTTTAGGAGGATGGGATGGGAGAGTCGTCTAATGAGGGAAGAGGAGTGAAGCAATGTGTGTGTTCTCTACTGTATAACCTCAGATGTAATAGTTTGATTTGAGAGAGAAAATATTTTTTTTAACAGCAAGGACTGTTACAAGAGTTAGTTTGTGTGGTCAGTATTAATTGTATGTACCTGTTTTTAAGTAGCAGTAGTCATATTTAACTGCATGTATATGGCTTTAGGGTATGTCAGCTATCAGCGGGCCCCATGCTGTGTGTGTGTGTGTGTGTGTGTGTGTGTGTGTGTGTGTGTGTGTGTGTGTGTGTGTGTGTGCGTGTGCGTGTGTGTGGTTAGCAGGGAGCTGTCAAACTGGCTCCTGGGGGATACTTATGGCCGACAGCAACATGTAATCTAACATGGAAGACATGCTTGGTAATTACCCACTCCAGGCCCTTTTGGGAGCTCTTTGAGTGACAGCCTGTCCATCTGCATACATGTTAAAGCTCATATATGGCTTGGAGTGTGTGTGTGTGAGTGTGTGGACTGGATCCCTGTTTTTACTTGCATGCCTCGAAGATTGCGGGCTTCGAAAAGAAAAGGCCATGTAACCTCTATCTCTATTTCCTCAAATCCCAACCCTCCTCTTCTCCCTTCCCCCTCCATTTATCAATTTCTCTCTCAATCCTTCCGGTGGCCCTTCCCTTTTTCTTTATATTTCTTGTTCCCTCTTTCTTCCCATCCCTCAGATTTGCTCCTCCAGTCTAATGAGAGGGGAGAGGATGACACTTATTATCATAAGATGAATGATCCCCTGTTTGAGGGAGAAGAGAAGAAAAAAGAAAAAACACCAACACATTTAGGCCCTTAAAATTCGAATTAACATTTAGATGTTCAATTAATGTTTTGTGTGTATCTGAGCAGTTGTGTGCGTGTGTGTTCATTTGGATGTGTGTGTGTGTGTGTGTGTGTGTGTATGTGTATCTGTATCTGTGTGTGTGTGCGTGGCTCACAAAGTGGTGACGGTAATGAGAGACACACGCTGAGGAGCCGCTGGAGTGTGACGGCAGGACAGACGCTGGCGTCGCGCTGCGCAGATCACACACTCTTCGGCTCAGACTAAATGCCCTCTCTTGGCTACCATTTTAATGACATACACGTTATTAAGTCACACATAGTCAGACCACTGCACACAACACACACACACACACACACACACACACATACACACACACGATCAAAGAGAAAGGACTCTTCACTGAATATATATTTTCTGCCGTTTGTTGAGCAGATGCTTTTTTTTATTGGAAGGAAAGAAAACAACATCATTAAGAAAGACATGGGCTTTTGGCATTTTCAAATAGTCTTCTGCATAAATACATTTGAAAAAGCGTTCCCTGTCTTTCTGCTTTCAGTTTGCAGTTTACTTTGTAGGTTTTTTTTTATCCTACCTGGCTTGGTGTGTTTAAAGATGTGTGTGAGGTCAAATGTGCCTTTTGACAGTCCCCTGTTCCCTGGTACTTAACAGAATCTGTTTAGTGAACTGAGCAGAGACTGTGTTTAGTAAATATTTAAGGGCCTTGTTCCTACATCCCCACCCGCTGTTCGTTACGCATCATCTTTTATTCATAAATACCAAACTGAAATTAGTTTTCACCCAATTCTGAAATATGAGTGTAATTAAGTGTGTTTTCTCCCCAGCTCTGCACAGCCACAAGAGCTCTTTACTAATGAATGAGGGGTCTATTCATTATTCATGAGCCAAGATGAACGTGTAAATGCCTTGGCACCCATAAAAGGCGTGAGTCTGCATGATGGTGGCGGGACCAGGGTGGGGTAGAGTTTGGGTTGTGTGAGGTAAAATCCACATGGGATCACAGAGAGGGGCAGAGGACTGAAGAAGCAGAAAAGTCAGAGAGTCTATAAAATGAATGTCAGCTTCATTGACTCAGGCACTCACCATATTGTGTACACCTCATCAAATTTTGCTTATTTTAAATCCTCTCCTCACTGCTGACCGGGTGCAGCACAGCTCACAGAAAATTGTCTGGATAGCTCTTGTAGAAATGGACATATATCGAATTTGAAATCATGGTGAGGTCACTCACAGCTCTATTTTCCTGGTTTCATGTAGATAATAGAAATGTTGTGTCATGTCTCTGGATCCTGGGAATACCCTGAGCACTGAAACAACAATGTGAAAATCGCATGTGTGTCCTTACTTTCTCATTGTATGTGGGTATCACACGTAGCTATGTTTCAGTGTGTGTTTAATTGTGAGGTTGCTGAGATTTACAAGCCACAGATGATGTTCATTATTAATACCAAAGCCAATGTTGATGTTAAAGTGCGGTCTTAGGTTTAGACAAGACTCTTAACTGCGTTAGTCTTCTTCATTGTCAAACAGTGAATCTGCAAGCAGTTAGTGAAGAAACACACCATGGCTGTGATCTTTATCCTCTTTTATTTCTTTGATTCCACTCAAGTTATTTTCCCCCTGTGTACTGTTAGCTTTTTATTAGCCATTTTAAGTGTAGTGTTGTCTTTTCTTGCACAGAACTTTTCTTCATGGGGCCTCACACAGCCCATTTTACTGTTGCCACTGATTAGAAAGAGTTCTAAAAAGAAAGAAAGGGCTCTAAAATGTTACATGTTTTTTCCAATAACAAATGTCAAGGACTCTCTTTCAGCTTCTTTCAATCCCAGGAATCTTTCTAATCTGAGTCTGAGTTATTAGCATTTATGTGTCTATCCTATACTATTGATTCGACCAAAAAACATTAAAATAACTGCTGTGTTTTCATCATTATTGGGAGGGATGACCAAAACAGGTCATTTGGACAGTGAAGGACATGCTGTATATCACTACATACTATAAGAGCATCATCTTTATCCTTTAATCTTCTGATAGTGCAAATGAGACTGAATCTCTTTCTACTTGGCTACAGTGCAGTAGAGCACGTCTCAGTGTCTGTGTAAAAGATCCCACTGCACTCTGAGCCATTTCCCCCTTGCAGATTTTGAAAGATCTCTCCATTTTCAAATGAATAATGCATTTCATGTCCACTGCAAGAAGTAACATATTACATTCCATACATGCAGCACGCAACACACTGTCAGACTTACACTACTATGCAAGAACGTAGTATGATGGTGTAGAGATATTTAATCTCTTACAGTCAATTTTAAAGTATATTATTTTATAATATTATAATGCACTGGTTTTGGATAATAACATTTAAGAATAGTACTAGTGAGATAATGCAATCAAAATAACAAGACCTCTCTGATCACCAGTTACTGACATATACCCTTTGAGATGAAAGTGATAAGGCCAGGCATATGTAGTTGGCCTAGTCCATGTTCTTTTGTGTGATTTTTGTCATTTACTGGGTAAAATTGTTTTTCTTTTTTTATGTTCTTTTATGTTGGTATTTCTTATTGTTTTTACCCCAAATTAATATAAAATGATGATATGTAGTGTGTTTGCGCATATTTTGGCTTAGTGGGAACTGATGCCACCTGTGCATGATTTCTTTCCGTGGTACTTTTTGTGTCAACACCCTTAAATGTATTCTCTCTCGCTCTCTCTCTCTTCATACTCTCTCTATCTCTCAGAGCCACAGCAACACATCGAGGACAGATCATTTTCAAAGATGCTCTGGCCCAGCAGCTCTGTGAGCAAGGAGGTGAGTAGCAGCAATAACACATAACCCATCTTCCCCACATATGACACCTGCATAATGCAGGCATATACTGCACTTGCATACAGATATAGTCATACATTCGCACATATATGTGTGAAAATACATATACATACTGTGCCCTCTTCTCACGTCCTTACTATTACTGTCCATCATATTCATACATCATTAGAATATGGATGATACCATATGGTTGATATGCTTGCTTCTTCATGACAGTGGCATTGCAGCACTCCCTGGCTCTCTGTCTGCCTAATGATGCAGCTAGAGCCAGAGATATTTGGATGTCCTATATTGCCAGCTTAATTTCAGCTTATGCTAAACTCAGCTTTTTTTTAACCGACTCTCTCTGCTGGAGATTTACTCTTTATGGCCGACACTTCTTACATCCACTTTCTGTGACAGCTTTAAGTAGCTATTGACAGACAGTGCAGTCCCACTCTGCATGCTGAGTGTGTATAATTGCTTGTTTACAGGAAAGAAGCCTCCCTCTCACTTAAAAACTCCTCCTTGTAGATCAAATTTGACTTTAATGCTAAAAGTGGAGAAGTACACTAACTGCTGCTGGTGTCTTTCTGCTAACAGTTTCAGGTGGATAACAACAGAATTTAATCCGTGAAATATATACTCATAACTTGGCCAGTATAAGAAAAACAGGGGTCAGTCATTGAGGACTCCTCAGTGCAAGTGTGTGCCTCAGCAGGTCATTGGGAGACACTACCAACGATTGTAGCGTGCTTAACTTCATGGCTCCATGCCACTTGGAAAAGATGGAGCACAGAGCCCTCAGTCAGGCCTGGAAGAGTGACAGAGAGAGAGCGACAAGGCTCCTCTCTTCTGTCTCCTTGCCCGAGAGATCATCCTCTCACCACCAGTGACACACTGCCCCAGTCTTCTCCCTCTGCAAATGAACTATCTGCAGCCAACAACAGTCACTTAGTTGTTTATTGCCAAGGCCCCGCAGTCCCAGTATCACACTAATACACAACTACTCTCGGCAGACAAGCTGGAAAGCAGAGATTTAGACCTAACAAGGCCTTGGAGCAGACAAGTTGTGAAGGAGAGCAGACAGGAAAACTAGCAGCAAGGTGATATAAAAAATGTAATCTGCAGAGAACATGTACAGGTATGAGGGGTATGGAGGGAGGTGAGGTGGGATAGACAGTGGTGACACTGATAAGATACATAGGATAGACAGCTGAGGAATGTAGGGCTATAAATTACTGGTATCTGTAATGACAGTTTCTGACTCAATGGTGAAGGAGAGATGGGAGGATAGAAGAAGGGATGGATGAATGATTGAGGGATGAAGAGATAGTGTTAATGAAAAAATTGAAGGTCATAAATTGCATGTGATTTGAGTGTTGCACATAGATAGCAGGGTGATTAAGCATCATTTTAAAAATAGAAAAGTGGCAAAAAAGAAATTAGATGTGAGCCAGTGGCCGACCTTGTTGTAGGCTAATTCCTTTGACGGCCATTAACGCATTCACTCTTTCTGTTGCCAAACTACACCAGGAAATCTGAATCACAAATGAGAAATGAACTTGCCGTGGGCAACAGAAGGTGAAAGAAGACTGAGGAGATGAGATGAGAGAAAGGAGGGAATACAAAGCGAAATGGGTCTGATTATTTCCAGTCTCTCGTGGGTTGTCCAAACATGAGACATGCATCGTTCTCTCTGTTTAACTCTAACTCACCATGGTCAGTTCCTTTTCCTCTTTCCAAACCAAGACTTACAACCTCATAAGAGTTGTTCAGATTTGGAAAACGTCATAAAACTGGAATATGCAAGGCTCTTGATATATAAAATGAAACTCAAGAACAACTTTGCCATTAAACAAAATGTGCTATAAAGCAGCCAAAACTGTATTACTTTGTAAAGAAGTGTGATAATGCAGAAAAAAACTATGGAAGTTGGAAAAAATGTACACAAATCATGCTTATTGTCTTAGTTCCTTCAACAAAGTCAGACTTACCAGCGGGTGAGGCAGAGGCCTGTAGACTATTCCCCTCCGGCAGGATCAAATAGGCTACCATCCCAAATTCAGCTGCAGAGTGGCAAACAGAGTGCAGGCTGCTCCGAGCAAAGTTACTTCAAATCTAGGCATTAGCATTCAAAGTAGAATAAAAGATACGAGGCCGGCTCAAGCCACTTCAGAAGTTCATATGCTTAAGACTCAAGCTTTGAAGAGCTGCAGAAATGAAAGCTATCTAAAGCAGGGTTATGATCCATGGAGGAGAGAGGGAGGGAAGAAGGAGGAAAAGAGAAAAGAAGGGATGGAGGGAGGGAGAGAAACAGAGGGCTGGCTGTTAAAATAAGAAGGCAATCAGGGGTGATCAGCTACAGTAAGGACTTTAAGAACAAATGGGCAGATTATTCAGGGAGTTAGAAAAAGATGGTAACATTGGAGTGTGAAGTTGAGCTTAAAATTATAAAGAAATGGTGAGAGACGTAGATAATTCAAATTAATTCTAATGTAAATAAGAGATTTAAGGATAAAGAGGGAAGAGGAGAGAGAGGTATAAGCCTTTAACTCGCTGTGGAGCACCTGACACGCAGCACTTTGCTTCTCAGTAAAAGGAAGCCTCATTAGAACTTCATGGAGACAGGTGTTTATTTTATTGTTTCCATTCTGGTGCCCCTGAAGCTTGCTGAGGCATAAGCAGAGGCTTGATTTGTGTGTATACATGTGTGTAAAATAGTCCGTCTAGCAGGGTTGGGGGATGCCTGGGGATGCCCCCATCTCTTCATTATACCTCCACATTATCCCTCCAACCTCCTGTCCATTTTGCTTTGATCTACACCCAGTATGCTCCCATAACCTTAGCCAACAGCCAGCTTAGAAAGATATCCATATTTTGTTGTTATTTGTGGATTCAGAAAATAAAACTAATGGGGGTCTGACAAGTACTGCTGGAACCAAATGAAAAACACATCAGAACGGGGTAGTTTATGGCACCAATAAGCACACTGCCAAATTATCTGGACTGACTCCTAGAGATGCTTTAAAGCATGATGCAGCAAAAGGGAAATTATCACCACAGTTTTAAATGAATATAAGTATAAGAACAGACAGGCAAGAGTATGAAACAGAAGTAAATTTCCTCACCTACTGAGTGACCACTAAAAGACTTATTAAGGCCAGATGAGAAGAGCTATAGCGGGGGAAGAGGTGGGCCAGCCAGGGGTTCTCTGTGCTAAAGGGTGGAGTGGTTGTGGGTGTTGAACAGTGCTGCAGGCCGTCCATCAGCTCTATCTCCTGACAGCAGGGCCAGCAGTCCCTGCTTTCTGCCCAGCATCATCAGGTCCTCTCATTTCCAGCGAGGAAATAAATCAGCTCTTTATGGGCCTGGCTGAGTGCACTGCACCCCAGATGGATTATTAAAGGGACATATAACTCAAATAGGCCACTGCTCCCTGAGGGACGTCTGATCACAGTGCGACAGAGGAGGGACGGGTGGCCTCCCCCTCTCCCACCTCCTCGCCACCCACCCAGTCTGCCAACAAGCCTGCATGCCTGGCTGAACGCCGGCTTGCTTGCCATTGCTCATCACTCACCAGAAAGAAACCTTGAAACCTCACCCGTCTAGTATCTTCAATGTCTCCTCCACTCCTCTTTTTTCCGTTCTTTCTCCCCAGTCTTCTTTTCTTTTCTTCTATTATATGGATTTTTGCTCTTTTACCATTTGGCCTGTGCAATTTTTTTAGTTGGAATTACCTTAAATACATGACTTTTGCAAGCAATGACTAACATCAATGTAGAATTAATAGAAGATGAATATGTTGTGTTGCCCCCCATCTCTAACACAAAGGCCAGGAAATGTTTGCCAAAGAGATGAATAAATACAGCCTAAAATTGCATAATAAATAAACTTATGTATATATTTGAGGCTAGACACCTTAATTGTTATTATTGTGAAGAAAATTATGTCTCATCTTTACGGTGGATTCCACCTATACTGTATCTAAAAGCATGGCAAGAAAAGGTAACACGGAAAATAGTAACAAGTTTTACTTCCTTGTTGGCCTCCTTTCCACTCACCTATGATTATTATAATGATGCCAATTGAAGACCACACAAAGGCCCTGCTTTTTGCTGAGTGAAGTGAAGTGGCTCCAATCTGACCTTGGAGAACCATCTCTTTTCATTCATCATGGAAGAAAAAACAACAGCATCCTGTGTCCTGGTGAGTCAGTAACTGCAACCCGCCAGTTAGAGCAGCCCGACTTCAAACGCAGTTCATGTCGTCAAGGATGTGAGTCAGACGGAGGGAAAAAGAGCAAACGAGAGGAAAACAAGGGAGATTGGAAGAGTGGGTGCAGTTTACAGAGTGGGTAGAAAAAGAGGAGAGAGAGAGGAGATTAGAGCTGGAAGAGGGGGAGAAGATTTAACATGACTTGTGCCCTGCTCTCTTTGTGCCAAGATGTCTGAGTCTGCCAAAGCTTATGCTCATTTAGTTCCCCCTCGTATCACCCCAACCCGGCTCATCAGCACCCATCCGATTTGAGTCCTGGTGTAGTTTATTGAGAAGCCCCTCTTTTTTGTTGCTACTGTTTATATATGTGTGTATATGTGTATTTGCGCATAGCATTGAGAAATAGCAGCAAGGGTTGGGTCAGTTGTGGAAAGCAAAGCTGTCTGTGTGTATGTGCATGATTGTGTGTGCGTGTGTGTGTATGTGTGTGTCCCTATGCATGCGTGCGAGTATAAGCCCTGGCCAGGGAGATACAGGCATTAGCAGAGATGAGCCGCTAATAGAGGAGGCAGTAATTGAAGTCTTTAAGAAAGTGAGAGGGGATTAATCCAAGTGAAATGAGCACCACTGTCTGCTCCCAATGTGCAAAGGGTTAGGCAGAGAGAAACAGAATGGGTGAGGATGGAGGGGTGGGCATGAGGGAAAGATTGTGATAGAAGGAAAGTGAGAGAGACAGCAGGAGAGCGTGATGAAGCATGAAGAAAGAAAACTGTAAATGAGGCCTTTTTGGAAGATTGAAGGGATTATCCACCCAAAAAAAAAAAAATCTTCTGGGCCTTTCTCCAGCCAAATGGCCTCACTAGAAAGACCAAAAGCGATTTAGCCGGGTTTGTTTAAGAGAAAGAGACAGGAAAAGACTGTAGAGAACAGAATATCAACCAAGCATTTATTACTGTGTGTCAATTTTAGAGGGTGGATTACCAGGAATCAAGTTTTAATACATGCTCTTTTCAGGTTAAAAATGTAAACTGAGCAGACGACTATATATTGAATTTTTATTAGAATTTAATAAGGGTCTTAATAAGGTACACGAAACAGGAGAGAGTTGCACATCCTTGGATTGAACCCCTTTAAACATGTTTTGAATCAGCAGACATTGTAGGATTAGAGGGGGAGGAAGGGGAGAAATGTGGAGAAGGAGGCAGAAGGCCCTTTGATCTGCTTTTAATGGGCTTCATCGTTGAGCCCGAGCTCCAGCCACGGAGCTGAGCGTCAGGGCCCACCAGAGCAGTAGCAACAGTCACAGCCACTGAACCGCCCAGCTCTGTTTGACACGGCACTAAGACCCCAACTTTTACAGTCAGCATGAAACTTTACCACCGCTGTGAATAGTAAATCCATTTCTAAGAGCCCAGCATGTGGATGCAATGGAGAGAAATTAGGGCAGCTAACGAAAGTAAAGCTTGAGCTGAAAATTAAGACTTTTGCAGAGCCATTACGTTAGTAAGGAACCTTTTTTTGATAATCCCCCTTTCTTGATTCAGGTTCTGTTGTTTATGATGAGTTTTAGGTGGGCTTTCTAAAATGTAAGCCCCTCTCTCTGAGGACATTTTAGAATTGCTGTCAGGTTTGAAAGAGAGTCTTAAGTAGCAGAGTTAAACTTTTGAATGAGTCCTCACTGTGTTATCTTAGTATGTCTTATCAGGTGGGCTGGCTCATCCTGGATGGAGAATAAGGTGGCAGATTATCCTTCTCTTCTGTCTGGAGTAAGGCTGCCTTAAAACACCCCACCTACCAGTGCAGAGTAAAGAGGCTCAAAGGGATTGAAGGGTGACATGTTCACTGAGGTCAAAGCCACTGTGCCACTCAACAGGGACTGATCATGAAATAAGGTTGAACTTAAATTCAGTAACATGGGTGTGCCCCAGTAGTCTACTGGTTAAGATGTACGCCACATAACAGTTCCAGCTGCACAACTTTGTTGCATGTTGTTCCCCATATGTCTTTCTCTCCCCTGGTTTCATGTTATTTTTGTTTTGTAAAATATATTTCTATGCACACAATATAAACTTTGGAAATTTGCATACCAATGTAGGAAAAAATGACAAACTCATTTTACTTAATGTTCTCAGTGTCTGACTTTGAAATATACCGCAGGGTAGTTCTGAGTTTAGTACACAGAATCAGTCAAATGCTGTAATTCGTCACACCTTTCCTGTCACATTTTCCCCTGTGCAACAGCTAATAAAGTGTAGTTTCTTCCAAAGTAATCTATCAAGAATTCAGCAGTTTGATTTATTAAGTCTTAAAGCCTTGTATGTACATTCCTACCACCTACATCTTTTCTAGCACAAAGGTTACATCTATACTGCATCTTGCTGAAATGACTGTATTCTACCAAGTATAAGAGGCAGGACAGTGTTTTTATTACTTTTTTTGTCCTGTTTTTTTAACCCAAGTTTGATTCATTAAGTTTAAAGACTCTCCTCGCCCCTCCCCTCAGAGCTGTGTACCTCCTGGGAGAGATTGATGGTTGAGTGTTGTAGCTGGGCAGTGGCCACAGATTACAGCACACAGGCGCCTCTGGGGAGGATGGTGGTTAATTGGCATTGAACCGTTAATCATGGTCGCCTAGCTTTTCATTACTGGACGGAATTAACATCAGCAGCCAGGAGACTGCAGCCATGGCCGGCTAGGACACAGAGAAAGTTTGTTTCACTTGCAGATGATTTAAGAATGGGCCCATATCCCTGCAGTTACAGACTAATATAAACTTCAGAATGCCATTCACAATGCAAACCTGCACGCACCTTTTGTCCACATAATAGCATTAAGGTTCATTCATACATTTCAACTCATGAAAATAACTACCTGCCTGTAATTATGATCATAACTTTTTATAGATACATCAGCATTGATGTGCAGCCTTAATGCTCGAGTCAAACAATATTTACATAAATCTTTATGTGTCTGTTTCAACCTGCTCATAGTACACAATGGATGAAAATGAGGATGGATGGATTTTTAAATAACTTGCCCACTGTTTGGTACAGACTAAATGATTGTTTGAGATTTTGTAAGTGCTTTACTCATGATATTTATTCTTTCTTGTCTGTTTCAGCTCCAACTGAGTCCCCACTGAGACCTAGTCTTGGTGAGTACTGACATGCTGTTTCCTATTTTATAATCACTCTGGTAATTACAGCATGAAAGAGACCAGGTATTGTACACATTCTGTCTAACTGTGAGCAAATGGTGTGTTTGTTTGTGTGTAGTGGAGCTCCATGGTAAACATGCTGTGCTACGCGACGACTTTGATTCCAATCTGCAAGGAGAGCTCGACCCCAGCGTCTGGTAGGTGAAAAGGTTATGAATCCTCTGGTAATATTGAGGTGCAACCACTGTGCATAACTTCAATGCTCTCTCATGACATTTTTGTCTGTATGAAACTTCTCTCCTCTCTCCTTTCTCCTCTTTCCGCTCTCTCTCTCTTTTATCCTCTCAGGTCTGAGTGCAGTAACTGTGAAGTGGGAGAGCAGTGTGGTGTACTGATACATGGCAGAGCGGTCACTTTCTGTGAGCCCTTTGGAGAGCGAGTACTGGTAACTGTCATGTTTGACCACACTGTAACCGCTGTACATTTTACGGCCCATTGACTATACATCCAAACCAACCACTAAGTAACCACAACTGTTTCTACAGTAAATCACAGCGCAGTTGCTGTAACCACAGTTGAATCCCATTTTAACATCTGTCTGCTTATAGTCTCTACACAAACCATTGTACTACTGTACTATGCTAGTCTAACACTGATATCTGATTATAATTGAAAATCAATTTATAGTGTCTAGTATTTTAAAAAATCCAAAGCATCTTTGCATGTTTAGTTAGCTAAAGTAAGCTCAGATAAGTCAGTGTTAAAAAAATCACACATGCATTTGTGTTTTTGCATGGGTATAGCTTAGCATAACTAAATATGACTAAATATAACTGAACCAGTAGTAATATACCAAAAGCAAATGATTATTATTTCACCCATGTTTGTGGTATAAAAAACATACAAAAAAGCATGCTGACTATTCTCCAGTTTCAGAAATGGGGAAATAGAATAATTGGTAGCTTTTTGCACAAGTAATTTTATGTGACTCATGGTTTGTTTGCTCCATGGTTACAACATCCCTTTAAGCTTCTACACAGTGTAGTTTATGGACAGTGTGCAAAATAAAACAGGAAGGAGCACACAGGACTTAGAACATGATCATTATAAAGTAAAGTACTATAATATTGGGACACTGCCTGACTGTGATGGATGAATACAGGTACAGTCACACACACACAGCATGCAGGCACTCACATGTTCATAATTGCTTATCAAATCTTTACATGCCTTGTTTCTATCTTACTAAAGTTGATTTCAAACCGCTTACTCTGTAGAAGATGAAAGCCAGTCAGTGGCAGAAACGTGTTTAGTGCCTCGTGATTGTATTTACTTCTCTGATAAGCATTTGCTTTGTCTGTCACTGTTCCAAATGTTTGATGCAGCTGCCTGGCAGCTTTTCTTTCAAGCGCAACAAGCGTGCACATCCAGAAACACAGAAACATTTACACACGGATAGTCACAAATACAACAGCACCAAAAAAAGACAACACACATATTTATGCACACACAGGCATCTATACTTCTGTCACTCTGTCACACGCACACACACGCACACACACGCACACACACACACACACACACGCACACACACACACACACACACACGCACACACATTAAAACATAACCCCAAGCCCATTTATGTGCGTAAAATATATATTATTCTACTGATAATATGAAGTAGAACTGTCCCACCAACTTGCCTTTTACAGAGTAACTTTACACCAGGTGAAAACATTGTTCAATTCACTCCTATTCGTTGAAATTGGCACCCTGCTGTGTTGATGTAGGGATCGATTCAGGTGTGCACACCTTGCCCAAAAGTGCAAATACTGTGGCATTACTGATGGATTAGTTACAGCTGCAGACTGAAACCAAAAAGAAAACCTCAGTAAAACAATCCTTCTTTGATACTTTTTGTTACTTCAGTTTTACATTTTGAAGCTACTTTTTTTTTCTCAGTTATCAGAGGATATAATTTGAAACTAAATTTGATCATTCACTTATCATGTCTTTAACTGTCCTGTCTCTGTTTACCCCAGACCACCGTAGCTCTCAACACCAGCACAGCTTCAGTCCTCCAGTTTGCTTTGGGTGAGTATTGAATCTCAGCACACATTAAAAACTACATTAAGACACATTTAGTATAACAAGATTATGTGTGAGACCTTTTTAACCTAGTTTAAATATTACAGAACCTGTGTCAACCAGGACAATAGTACATCTTGTCTGTCTTCAGGAAACAGACTTATTTTGGCTTGTTAGATGTCAGACAAGCCGACTGGTACACAGTATATCTTCGTGTGTCTTTCTTTATCTCAGTCACTCTCTCTCTCTACTCTGCCTCTCCTATCACAGTAATGAATCTTTTACAGTATTCTGGAAAGACACCCAGAAGGCCATGGCAGAGTTTTTAGAGGTTTTGTATTTTTCATGTCCATTACATGCATCCGCCAGTTCTCATGGGAGAACGTCTGGGAGGAAACATACTGTAGTAACAACTCCTCACCCCCACCCCCAACTCAAAGTATTTCTATTTCTCTCTTTTCCCCCCTCTCTTGTTCTGTTTGGTTCATTAATATGAGTTTGTGTTTAAGAAATGTTGTGTATGGAGCAGTTTACTAGAGCAGTGCAGTGAAGTGGTGGCAGGTTAGTGCTTGTATTCAGTGGGGACATGCCGGGACAGTGGTAAGACTGACAAGGCGTGGACACTGCACACTCTCAGGTGGTGAGGGATCAGGGGAGGGGAGAGGAAAGGTTGGACATACAGTAGGGGTTAGTCTGCTTCCTCCATTAGCAACCTTTGACCCCATCAGTTCCCATTACACCCAGACAAACTCACATTTTAAAGCCACACCAAGTTAGATTACACACAAATACACAATAAAATTGGAACGCATATACACACATATGCACTAATGCTAGCTGTACTGTAGCTGGTCTCAGAGCCTTTGTCATATGTCAGCACTTCTCTTGTCACCCCTACTCAATGCCTCCCTGCAGCTTCCTGACTTCTCTCAGCTCTGTTAAGCTGCTGATCACTTAGTTCCACCATGACACCATTTAGACATAATTTTCCACTTGGCTAAATGGGGGAATGTGGAGCAATCAGTCATAAGAAGCCACCATACTACGCCTGGCTGCGCCTCGGGGCAAGCAGAAGGATCATTGCCCATTTAATGGAATTCAATTGATGAAAAAGGGAAACTCCATTACGCTTTCTTTAACTGTTACCAAACTGGCTTGTGTAAAACTGACATATATGTTTTTCCTCTGTGTATGTTTAAATTCCTCAGGCTCAGGCTCCTGTCGGTTCAGTTACTCAGACCCCAGCATCATTGTGTCATACAGCCTAAGTGGTAATGCCAACGCCTCAGAGGACTGGATCACACTGGAGAAGATCAGGTTTCTCTCCTTCTTCACTTCTTCCTTCTTCCTTATCCATCCCACAGCTATGAACACCTGCCCCCTCCACCAATTTGTCATCCCTCTATCTCTCTGTTGTTTTGTCAGCTTTCTTAATACTGTCTTATAATGAAAATGAATAGTAACTTCATGTTAAGCTTTTGTATAAACCACAGAATTCAACTCATCAATCAACTATTACATGACTTGGACTCATCTCATTCATAAACTTGCTATTATAACAGCATGCAAAATCAGGGCAATTACATGAATATAACCACTACACAAATTAACCAAAGTCCTCATTTTGTATGTTCTCCTCTAGAGCCCCTACCAACAGCAGCACCGTGGTCCACATGCTTCCCATGCCACAGCTCTCCAGGGCTGACAGCGTTCGGCTCCGCTGGTCTCAGGAGGCTCCCCAAGGCCCTGAGGGGTATGAGTCCTGCTGGGGGCTGGACAATGTCCTGCTGGTCAATGCTGCCCACAGAGCTCCCCTCATGGAGGATAACTTGGACCCTCCAGACACTGGAAACTGGCTTTTCTTCCCTGGAGCTACTGTAAAGGTACATTTACATGGACTCCATACACATGGCTTCCATTAACAAAAGGTCAAAGCTGTACGGCTGAGATTTTTTTCAATCACTGCTTTGGAGAAGTGTTACTGGTTGCATGTATTAACACTTGTCTATTAATTGTTCAGCATGCCTGTCAATCTGAGGGCAATGCCCTGTATTTCCATGGTGGTGAGGGAGTTGGCCACAGCTTTGCCTCTTCTAGAGACATCGACCTGCACCGGGAGGAGGGAAGAAGCTACTGGGAAGAGGACTTTGAGAGCCCACCCTCCAAGTAAGTCAATACTCTGGTCTCATTTAATCTCTCACCTCCTTAGTGCATTATTTTATCTATATTTATCTCAAGTAACAAGTGCTTAACCAGCGCACATATAAACACAGTACCATAAAATACATAAAAAACAGTTGCAGGAAAAGAAGTACAACAGTATTAAAATGTCAATCTATATAGATTTACAACTCTTTTAAAAGCTTTTTAAAATGTCGCTCTGACTCTGATACTTAGGAGTAGTTTGTTCCACAGTGATGAAACTAAAATAGTAAAAGCTTGATGCCTCTTTTTCTGGAACCTGCATAGGGAAAAGAGAATTTGGTTGCCAGACTTGTGGCAATGGTCTTTTGTGTGCTAAAATATATAACAGTGCAAAATCATGGAGGCTTTAAAAGTAATCAGAAGGATTGTGGGAACTAGTAGCTGAATATTTGAGGCACATACTATATAATTACATCATCCCTGTTGTGATTCCAGACGGGGACCGTTATTGCATGTCATAACCTTTTGCCTCGCCCCTCATTTTCCTGAAATAAAAGATAAAATTATTTTAAAATAAGAATCACTTATAACCCCAGACAACATTATCACTTATGACTGTAGCATCAGTGAGGGGCCACATGATAGCTGGGAAAGAAAGAGTTTTTGGTACGATATCAGTGTTCTGGTGCTGTTTTGTGTGTGCATTCATGCACTTGCTTTGACACCTGTCACTTGTCATATGTCAAGTGATGCGACATGCAGCGTGTTGCACAAGTTCAAGTCAAGCTTGGGGGCTGAAGCAGGTGAATGCCATGCCTCTGACTGCTACAAAGACAGCAGTCCATCTGTTCAGAATGAGACAAATATACATACACACAAACACACCCACACTGGACAGCAGTAAGCGAGGAAACACTGTCAGAAGCACTGAAGGAGGTAGAGAGATAAAAGGAGAAAAATGATAGATGGTGTTACTATCAGGTAGTAATTGACAGGCCTCATGCACCAGGTCTGTCAGTATGGCTATCCATCAATGAGAAGGACCTGAAACAGGAAGTGTTATTTCTCCGGCCGCCCCGCACCCTCACACCTCCCTGCTGCACCACATGCTAGATCTCACCCATCAGGCATTATGGGCTGACACATGTGTTGAGGTAGACAGGGTGAATTTTTGTGGTAATGGTACACTTCATTAAGTGTCATACAATATAACCCAACACTAGCTGTGACAGAAACACCAGCCTACACACCTCATGACAGAAAACAGAGAGAAAAAGGGGAAAGAGAAGGGGAGACAACGGGAAAGAGGGGAGGGGTAAAGAAACACAGGAGGGCTGACACACTGAGTTAACTTCTGTCAGTGCTAATGAGGATCCTCTCTCCACTGTGCAGAAATATGCGCTGCATGTGTGTGTCTCTTCTATGTATATGTCCTCTTCCAGGTGATTTATGCTGTATTCCTGGCATTGTGTTTGTTTACCAGCAAGGTGTAAATTACAGCAACTGTTTCCTGGTTTCAGTAATACTCTGGGACATGCTTTGCAAAAGAGGCAATCTATAAACATTTATATATATGTTCTTTGTGTGCCTGTATGCTGTGACATCAGTGAAGTGCTGATTTGGGTTTAGTATTTATCTTATATGACTTGCTACTTCCAACTACCAAATAGAGTATAGAGAAGTAACTCTTGTATTGTCTTTACTATTTGATTGATAAAGCAAATACTTTACTTTTCCATTTTTACTTTACTTTGCTAAACTTTCTCTCAAGAATGAATTGTTTTTGTAAGCTGTTTTCAGGCATAAACCAACTAATTATAAAAATATGATTTAAGTACATTTTAAAATGCATCATCTGGAATGCATCATCTCGAATGGTGCATTTTAATGTCTCTATTTTAACAACATTCATAACTTTAGAGTCTAAAGTTATGAATGTTGTTAAAATACAAAACTATTATTACTATTATTATATTATTATTACTACTATTACATCACACATGTCAGGTATTGCCTTGTTTCCAATATGAAAATAGGGCATTTTTAATTAAGTACATTTTTGTGTTTTGATGTCGTTCTTTATTTACTAAACCAGCTCACCCTGTCTGTGACTTTTTTTTATTCAGCTGGGACATAGAAGGAGCTGTCTATGGGACCCAGTGTGGAGAGATTGAGTCGGGCTCAGCATTAGTGTTTGAGAGGGAGGGCCGAAGGAGAGTGTGCACACCCTACCTCGACACCACATCTTATGGAAACCTCCGTTTCTACTTTATTATGGGTATGGAAATACTCCAACTTTGATTTTTATTCAGGTTAACCAATAGGTTAACAATATGTTAATGTAGAGCATTGCTTTGTATAGCGCATGAACTTGTAACTTGAACTTTTTAGATTTTGATTATATTTTTGTATATTTCATGATAATGGGAAGTGTGTTTTTGTGTAGGTGGTGGTGAATGTGATCCAGGAGAGTCCCATGAGAATGATGTGGTTCTGTACGGAAGGTCTGAAGGCAGACGGGAGCGTGTCGTACTGGATACTCTTCCATATTCTTCTTACAGGGTGAGATACAGTACAGCAACATGTCTATACAAACAGAAAAGATGGTTTTATTGTACTTTAGTAGTTGTAATCTACAGAAGTCAATCCACATATATTTGACTATTCACAATTATTTATTTTTTATTTGTGTTGTATAAAGTCATATCCACACAAAAAAACAGAACAATTTGCAAACATGCATTAATTATTCTGTGAACATTTACGCATTTTTGGATCCAGTTGCTTTGCACATTTATGGGTTGCTTCCTGTCAGTTTGTGGGCATATTTGTGATTCCTTCCTATTTGTTTCTGGATGTTTGACCACATTGCACAGCAGCTGATCTGTATGTTCTGCATCTGTTTTTTGAGTGTTGAGCCCTGTGTCTTTTTACTATATAGACCACAACCACAGGGTAATTCATATGACTAAATTTTTAAAAGTATTATTTAAATAGTTTTTGATCACATGTAAAGCATTTCTAAACACTTTTGAACATTCTCTGCCATTGTGCTGAACTGTCTTTTCTTTGTCACCCAGGCTTGATTGTTGTATTGCTTTATTCTTTCTGCCCTGCTCAATTTACTCCTCCTCCTCCATCTCTCCTCTCTCAGACTCCCGCAGTGGTATCAGTGGCACTGCCCACTGAGCTACAAACACCTGTCACCCAATTCTGCCTGGAACAGCGGTCACATGGGGGTGCCAACCGTCACGTATGGGCAGTAGACTTCATGCAGCTGCTTCCTGTACTCCCCAGCACCCACACACATGTTGCTCAGTTCTCCATCAACCTAGGCTGTGGCTCCTACCAGCCTGCCAACAGGTGTGACACATTTTAAAACTAGGTTAGACAGTGCTTTTATGTGAAAATATGGTCACTTTTTTTAGTTGACTTCATGAGATAGGGCTGGAACAAGGTAGACCTTCACACCCCAAGTGAGACACCCTAGATTCACTGGTGCACACAGGAATTGGCCAATCTAAGAATAAGGGCACAATCACAGACACCAGAATAGGGGGGAAAGAAACCTTGTGTCCCCTCACTTTCAGGTGTTGTGGATATAATGTGGTAACATCTAAGCCTTCTCTAACATGTTGGACCTTAAATCCTATAATAATCACAATACATATGGCCATGAATATTATGGCTGCCAGTTCAGACTAGTTTAAATAATTGGAGCACCAAATACAACTTTGGATTCTTTTTTTGTGACGGTGCATCAGCCAGCACAAGCAGCACATGGACAGTTTGGTAATTTCCTAACCTTGAAATTTGCTTTGCCCATCTGTGGTATTGTGGTGCCCAGCACTGCATGACGGTGAACTGCCGGGAAGAGTCACATCTCAGAACCGCATCTGTTTCTGGAGCAAAGTCACTCCAGTGCCACTTTGGTGATTTTGTTAACAAAAGTAAACTAAATACTTCATAATACTTTATATGTGCTGCAATAAACGATTAATGCTGGACATATAAATAAGTTATTTCTACTAAACCCTCTCCAACCAAACTCTGCACAGAAAATAAGTTTAATATAGTTAAAGCACATGTTTTGGTCTGTAAATTAATGTGGATGATTTTTACAGTACATTTTGTTGACAGCTGTTTTATACTGTAATAGCTTCTTTAGTTAATTAAATCTCTGCAGCATCGAAAGCTAGCAGGACTTCAGCCCTCTGCAGAAAAACCACACGCACTTGTACACACATCAGACTATTCTGCCTGTTTAGACGTTGGGTTGGCTTCTTTTCCAACTTTCTTTTCAGCAAAAGTAGCGTAGACACATTGCCGTGCAGATGCTGTTGTGTAACATTAATCACTAAACTATGAAACCATTTACGAGGTGAGATACATTAGAGTTAGGGTTGAAATAGCGTCAGTCTGATCATGACCATTACTTCATCCAAAGCTGGATGTTCCCTCACTTCAAACCTCATTCTGGCCTTGCTAGGCACAATGCTGTAATTCTCCTACACAGGAACATCTAGAAGAAGCTGGACTAATTTTTCTTCTAAGAAAAAGACTTCAAGGAGTGTTTTAAGATCATGTAACATTATTTCTATATGAATTTGCAGAGATCAGTTTTAATAACTTGTATGGGGGGGAGGGGGGCGGGTAAAGGGACAGAGTCTCAGAAGACACCATTTTCTCTTTTTTTACCTAATAGGTTCACAGCAGTTCAGTGACTTCACACTTCTTGTAGTTAAAAATCAAATTATGCTGCTGAGATGTTGAGATAAGATGTTCCCTGTTCTTTTTTCATTAGCGTCAGTCTGGAGTTTTCCACTAACCATGGCCGCACCTGGTCTCTGCTCCACACTGAGTGTCTGCCAGAGCTCTGTGCAGGACCCCACCTACCTCACAGCACAGTCTACTCCTCTGACAACTACAGCGGGTAAGAGTGACTCTGCACATCTACATACCGTATGTGTGACTGTATATATAAATCATTGTGAATGGAAGTTTGCATTAACAAACTGTGTTGCGTCTCTCCAGGTGGACGAGAATCTCTATCCCTCTGCCCAATGCTGCCTTGACAGACACCACGCGGTTCCGCTGGAAACAGTCCGGCACTGGATCGAACAACATGTGGGCCATAGACAACGGTTAGAACTATAAATACAGGTCACATCGTACACTCTCATGAAATGTTTTCCTTGTCCTGTTGAAACCACCAGAAATAGCTCTAAACCTATTTTCTACAATATTTTTACTGTACTGTCTAAAAAGAAAATATAAGATAAATATTTTTATAAACACTCATTTCCATGCATGTGTCTTTCTTCAGTGTATATTGGTCCAGCCTGTCTTCGTTTCTGCTCTGGAAGAGGACATTGTTCTCGCACAGGCTGCAAGTAAGGACTTGCTTTTATTAAACCAAATAAATCCAATGTCTCTCCTTCAAAATGAGTCTGCTCATTTTTCACCTAATGCCTCGCAGCACCAATCACCATTCAAAATTAATCAAATTGTATTATACTTATGATTTATTAATGGATTTTCATTATCTCTGTCTACTTTTTCTCATTTATATCCTTTACTCTTTTGTTATGCCTCTCCTCTCTCCTCTCCTCTCCTCTCCTCTCCTCTCCTCTCCTCTCCTCTCCTCTCCTCTCCATCTCACAGATGTGACCCAGGCTTCAGTGGTCCAGCCTGTGAGCTTGCCTCCCAGACCTTCCCAGCTTTCCTGTCAGAAGGTTTCTCTAGTCCACGCCTCTCCTCGTACCACAGCTTCTCCTCACTTCGTGGGGCTGAGGTCAGCTTCGGCTGTGGTGTGCTGGCCAGCGGCAAGGCCCTGGTCTTCAACAGGGACAGCAGGAGACACTTGGTAACAGCTCCGCTGGACAGTTCCCAGGCCAGGTAATGGGAGAACTGATAAAGAACTAAATCAGATATTTCAGCTCCAAAGGAAATTTCAGGAGGTTGAATGGATGTCATCACAGGACTTCAGCTCCTCTACTTGCAGTTTAGCTCATTATTACTTGTTTGATATACAAGACACAAATACAGACATAAGCAGAGACATAAGGGACTGCATATGTATACAGTATATATAAATATATACAGCACCAGTCAAAATGTTCACATTCCCTTAAATGAGAAAGTTTGTCCAAACTTCTGACTGGTACTGTGCATTCCCCTGTTCTGCTGATTTTGCTATCTGTATATTTCTATGTTAGACTTTGGCTTGTCTTCTTCAGGTGTCTTTACTTCTGATTGATACTGCAAATGTTCCAGTCAGTCAGCTATCCACTCTCCTCTCCTCCTGTCAATCGCCCTTTTCCTCATACTCTGTGTTCCTGTGCTGAGAGATGGATTGTGATCATGGGGAGGACTGTAGATGAGAGGAGAGATGAAAGCAGAGGATAAAAATGTGAGAGGGAAAGATAGAGAGGGAGCGATGAAGTTAGATATGGCATCTGTGTTAGATTGATTATGCCTGTTGCGGCTCTCAGTGTGCCACCTGATGGCCATATTTAATGCCAGTTTCCTGGCTGATTGAGTGAACAGCTGCCTAAAAGTGGAAACTGCACTGCTAATGAAAGCATAGCTCAGCCAAGGACAGAGAGGGCTGGGGGTGGGGGGTGGGCAGACTGAGACAGATGATGGAAATTATAATAAATATTACGTTAGTATAGATAATAATATGTGTGCCCAAATGTTGATGAGTCCATGAAAAAATGGAAAGTCATGCTACATGACTGTTTACAGTAAACATGGATTCAACAATATGAACTCTGACTGCCATTCACTCTTTCTCTCTTACTCTTTTTTGCATCCACCTCTTCTCATCTAATTTTGTCCTCATTCATTTAATCATCTCATCCATCATTCTGCCACATCCCTCCCACCTCGCTGCTCCGCATGACTGTCTGTTTATCTACCCTCTTATGCCTTTCTCTCTCACCTCTCCTTTCTCAACATACTTGATCACCTTACTTTTCCTTCTTATCATTTATCAACCTCCTCCATCCTTTTTCTATGTTTCTGTGTGTGTGTTCCTTTTCTTACACTTGATCCACCTGCTGCTCTCCTTCTTTCTACAACTGACCATACTCTTTCTTGCTTTCAATTTCTTTCATATTGTTACTTTTACTCCCTCCAGGTACCTGCAGTTTACTCTTCGGTTGGGCAGCCGTAGCACCCTGAGCTCATGTCCTGCCCCAGACCAGCCAGGAGAGGGCGTCCTGCTGCATTACTCTTCAGACAATGGCATCACCTGGACCTTGCTACAACACTATGCTTACCAAGGCTTCCACGAGCCAAGGTACATCCTGTGTTTAGCGCGTGTGTGTGCACACGCTTGCATGCTTGTGATTCCATGACTCCACAGAGACACTAAGACTGCATTAACACACACATTTGCACCACTAATGGTCTGCTGGAGGTTTAAGCTACTGGGACCCATTGAGTCAATTAGTGTCATCTATGTGTGTAATGAAGACAAAGTGGGCTGGAGTCCTACTGCACAGGCCCAGTCTCAGAGCTCTTCATCAGCACTAGGAAGGTCAGCAAGATGCAGTGAGTCAGGGACATGGTCTACACAACTATCTAGTGCAAAGGAGCAAGTGCAGGTTGTCACTACATCAACATGTCTGTTAAAATAATGTACGAATCAGCATTAGTGTCGACATAAAAAGTATTTTTGGCTAACATAGGCTATATGAAACAAAAATGTGATGTGATATTGTAGTTATACATCCTAGTAATACTGACCATCCACACTGTGTAAGAATCTATTTAAGATCATCCAAGTGTATATTATATACAAACAGCAGACTGTGATCATGTGAGGTTTAGATCCAAGTCAGAGCCTTAGTCAGAGAGTCGCAGTTCACTTAGCCTATGTGATTAATTCCAGATGAACACTTTGGCATTATGGAGTCTTTTCCAAACTACATCTCACTATACTTACATTTGTGCAATTGTGACCACAACACATGCTCTGCTTACATCAAGCAAACTTAACATCTTGCATCAGTAAAGTTCATTTGAATCGTTTATTCCTCTGAATAGGATTGTGTCAGTGGAACTACCATCCGGTGCTCGCAAGTTTGGCGTGCAGTTCCGCTGGTGGCAGCCTTACCATTCGGGCCGCGGCCATGATGTGTGGGCCCTGGATGAGATCAGCATGACCTCTGTGTTGTTCAACACCATAAGTCTGGACTTCAGCAATGTGCTGGACGTCACCCAGAGTCTAGGTTTTTATCTTGGCCATGTCCAGCCATACTGCCAGCATGACTGGACCCTCAGGTAGGATGTCTAATGCTCTAATACAGATAATGAACTGGTCATAATGGAGTGGTGGTATTTATATGATTGCAGTTACATTGCTCATACACAGTAACAAATTACAAGAGACACAAGTCAACCTTGTCACAACATATTAAAGACATAGAGTTGTAACACTTAGACACAAACTAACACATATCCCAAGAGGTCATTTGTGTTTCACAAGAACCCACCCAGCCATTAAATAAAAAAATGTGTTCAATAAAATTGGCCAATTATATAAAAGGCTAATCAGAAGTAAGGCGCCGGAAAATTGGCCCAATAAAACAAATCCCAATATGTCAATACATAAGAAATGAAACCTTAGAAACAATTCTAAAATGATACATGTGCAATTAATCAGTACACATTATGTCAAAAAACACAATTTATATCTCAGTCAGCAGGAAAGTATCAGATGTTGTTTAAAAGTTTCACAGCTCTAAGCACAAACATTTCCGAAATTGTTCTGTTGAGCATCGTTCCTTTAACTGGTCATTGAGCACACTTGTTCGAGTGCTAAAAACAGGGGATAACCTTCAAACTGAGGTGTGATTTGAACTCTCCTTCTAGTTCTTTTCACAAAAACCTTATATGATGAATCAGAAGTCAAACCAATCACAGACATTTTTATATAATAGCAGTGATCTTGTTTCTATAAGTGGCATCAATGCTGTTACCCCAATATGCTTTTGTTTTTTCTGAAATTATGTCCACTGTGGCAGTTAGAAGTGCATGCTGGAACCTGGGGAGCTGAATGAGATAAAAACAACACTTAGACTCAGCATTTACTGTTATTATCTCTTTACTCAAGAACTTTTAAATTTATAATTTAAAATAATGATTTGACAGACACTATAATCCCGTAAAAAAATGTCTTTACAGAGTCACTATAAGATCATGTGCTGCAGCATCTAATGCATGACATCCTCTCTTCCTTTATGTTGTTCTTCAGTTTCTCTGGTGAGCCCAGCCCTGGCTCCAGTATTCGTTATGTGGAGACCCAGTCAATGCAGATTGGAGCCTCCTACAGTCTGCAGTTCTCACTGGTCATGGGCTGTGGTCGTGAACCCTCCCCTCACATTGACACACAGGTCCGCCTGGAATTCTCCACCAATCACGGCCTCACCTGGCACCTGGTCAAAGAGGTAAGGAGCATGAAACATATTCACCCTTGCTTCTACATATTAAGTGATTGTTTACAGCCTTTTCACAGCCTTGTACACACCTTGTTTATGACTTAGGGTTAAAACTTGTAGAAGTCATCCTGGAGAGAAACAAGGAAATATATGATTTATTCATGATCATGAATATTAATTTACCCATTACAGCCTCAGTAATAATTTGTAAATAATGAGAGTCCTTAAATGTGGCACTTTGTTTCAGATGAGAAATTATCACAATTACTTTTTATCATCCTACTTTTAGCAAATACATCGCAATACTTGAATCAGCAAGCAGATTATCTTCCCATGATTCAACAAAGATTCTCTGTAATCACAACTGGCTCATAAATATTCATAAAGCACCAAAGTATCTGCCAAGGTTTTTATTGCCTTTGGAATTGAATAGGGCGTAATGAGTCTTCCATCAGTGAATTTTCTTTAATTCTCTCATGTGCATGAAAATGCAGTCATCTGGCAAGTGCAGACTGTAACTCACTGAATGTCCTGTACTGTTAATCCTTGCTTGCCTTCCAAGTGTTCAAGGTCAGGGATACTTAATCCTGCATTAGCCTTTTATGTGCATATATTGTTGGGATGATGAATCCTCGGGTGTGTCTGCAGTACATTATGCTGGTTTTGAGGAATTTATTGCAACACAAAGTCCACAATAATTAATAAAATGGCTTGTTTTATGGATTCTGAATAATCAACATTAAGCAATGCTTTTCACCCTCAAAATACAGTGTATCATATGTTATAAACCCTCTTTTCCTTCATCTAGGCCTGTCTGCCTGGCATGCCAAGCTGCTCTGAGTTTACAGCTCCCAGTGTCTACCACCCATCAGAGTTCAAAGACTGGAGACGCATTACTCTGTCTCTTCCTCAGAAGACATGGTAACACATATCTGTACATCTGAAACAGAAGAAAAGATTCACAAAGTGCCTTCCGGGATAATATGTTCTCAGATCTTAGTGTTATTCTGTTTTTTGCAGTTAATGACCACAATGTGCAGGAGATACTGTCAAATGTAACATAAAGCTGAATAGGATAACCCTAGAGAGCATCCAAAGACATCCTTCACACACTTCCACACAAAGCTACAGACAAGTGCACAATCTATTAGATGTCCATCCCTGTTTAAAAAAGTAGACAGTGAAAGAAAGACATTCCACAACATTACTGTATTTCAGCAACAAAACTTTTCAGAGGGAAATTTCTTCCTGCAGGTCTATGATGCAAAATGCTCAAATTCACTCCTTCTCTTTATCTCTCACACGTGCACACACACACACACACACACACACACACACACACACACACACACACACACACACACACACACATACATCCTCTCAAACATTTAAAACAGTTTAAGGATGTAGTTTTGGTGCAGATGTCCAAACAAGAGATGATATTTCTAAAAATGTATTTCTAAAAATGTCAATAAAATTAAACGCTTCACAGGCCATTGACATCTTCTAAGTAATGTAAAAGAAAACAAATGGCATTTGTCTGTATTGTTTCAACGTAATTGCAAAACTATTCAAATGAAAGAAAAACTACAGCAGGAATCCAGCACTTTGTGTTTTCCATCAGAATGTATGGTGATGTAACCACAGCCATAAACCAAGTTACGGATAGGTCTGTCTGTGCTTCAATCTGACACACTATCTGTTCACTACTCATTGTCAGGTGCCAAATGTTGCTATAATTATCTGGAACAAGATAGTTTTCCCAAGTAAAATGGAGTGCTCCTTCAGATCTGCCCTCTGGATTACACTTGTGATACCAGTGATCTGAGCTGCTGTGTGAGCTCAGCTTCTGGTTTAGCTGTCAACTACTGACACACTGCCAAAGCTTTCCAAGGAGTATTCTGCATTTGCCAAAACGTAGATTCTACTTACAATGTATTAGTCAAAAAAGACAGTAACTACAATATTTAGTTTTGCATGGGGTATCGAACCAGGTCACACACTGAACCAGTCATTCTGTACTGAATATTTCATGAGGATTATATATACCATTACAGCCATAGCTTGTACATATATCAACTCAAATAATCACATAAACCTTCTACACATGGCACTATGACCTCCACCTCCATTTCATTTTGCTTGCCACCTCCTAAATAATGGTGGTCTAATCTCCTACGGTGTGTGATGAGAGGTCACAGGGTCATGGACGTAAATGATAATAAAACAGTCGTTGCCTGCTCTGTATGATCAGGAGGTGGTCAGAGTTGATATGGGTCACTGAAGCAGTGAACCAAGAAGCCTCACTGCTATATAACACCCAACATACCTGACTATCTATGCTTCCAATGCCATTTGTCATTCCTGTACATGCAGCGAACAGCAAGCATGGAAAGCCACTCACATGCACATGCAACCATGCACACACACTCTGCACACATATCCACAGCCTTCAAACCTCTAAGATGATGTGATGATGTTATTGCCCTCTCTCCGACATTCATTTCACTGCAGGACACACACACACGCGCACACACACACACACAGGAAAACACACATGTGATAAGGTTAATCTGTACCTGCCTGAACACTAAATCCACAAATCTCTATTCCCATAAGAGAAGTAGATTAGAATATAACATCACTATGTGGTTTAAATGCAGGCAATCACTGTCGGTCAGTTGATATCTGGGATCATGTTATGTACTTTTACCATTAAATTACTTTTTACTATGATTGAGCAGTCAGTTCATAGATGAAGATAATGAAATTTTTTCTTCAATCTGTGTCCATTATAGTCAGCCTAGACAGCATGAATCTGATTTAAAACTAAAACTATATCATATCTGAGAGTTAACCGATGTCTGTGCTGTGTTCAGGTCCAGTGCAACGCGGTTCCGTTGGATCCAGAACTACTATGGAGAGCAGGATGAGTGGGCCCTGGATGACATCTACATCGGCCAGCAGTGTCCTAACATGTGCCATGGACATGGATGGTGTGATCATGGACACTGCAGGTGTGCCACCACATACAGATACATACAAATTACATTTCTTCTTCATAATAAAGCTTACATAGGCCACAAGTGAAAATGAACACATTCGACCTCTGACTATAAAAGCATTTTACCATGATAACATACCATGAGCTGTCTTCTATTGCAGGTGTGACGATGGTTTTACTGGAACAGATTGCCAGCCCTCCTCCCCTCTCTCCTCCAGTGTACTCTCAGATTTTGAGTCCCAGGATGCACTACTGGCCACATGGCAGGAGGTGATCGGTGGAGAGGTGGTCACCCCTGACATGGGTTGCGGAGTAGTCTCATCTGGTTCGTCCCTGTACTTCAGCAAGGTAGAACAAATAACTTCCAAACATTACAATTACTTTCCTGAAGGAGGTTATTTTTTCAGCCCCTTCTGTTTTTGTCTTAGTTAGCAAAACAACAATTATTTTTCATGGAAAGTTTCGTGATTAGTTTGTGGTGCAGATCCAGCAATTTCTTAACATTTTCATATTTTTTATACAGTACTGCAATTACTTGAAAGAATGAAATTTGGCACATGAACTCTATGCTTTTCCCAGTGTGTATTTTGATGCAAATCCAGATCCAGATTAAAAATGTAAAAATATTTTATATGAGTATTAGATGACTGTGATGCCTTTTGGAGGTATGCTAATTACTTTCTATTTTTTACTGCCAAACATTTCTGACCTTCAATCTCTAAATTACTAACCCTAACCCTCAGAGAAGATATAGGTTTCATTTGATCACATACTTGATTCTGATTGGATGGAGTGTGTGTATAATTTTTAGACAGCTGCACATCTCTGATGTATTGTAATAGCCTCATCACTTTTCTTAATTAGTACACAAAGCTGGAACGCTACTTCTTGCAGTTGTTACAAGGAAGCATCTTCTCTTATTTCTTGTAGTAATAAACATTTGACAAATATGTCAGCACGGACCTTCCATTTAAAGAGTGTCTTGCTCCAAAATACAAACATATAAAATACAAAATATTTAGTTGACAGGAAAAGGGAATTATTAAGTATATGTGTGACAACAAGTCTGCTTATAAAAAAGAATGCAATTAATGTTGTGCTACTCACCATCTTAATATGTGCATGTGTTTGTGTGATTTCAGGCTGGACTGAGACAGTTAGTGAGTTGGGACCTGGACACTGAATGGGCAGAGTTTGTGCAGTTTTACCTGCGTGTGGGCGGAGACTGGGCGGAGTGTAACCAGGCAGACAGCAGGGAGGAGGGAGTACTGCTGCAGTACAGTAATGACGGAGGCATCACCTGGGGCCTCATTGCTGAGATGTACTTCACTGACTTCACCAAACCTCGGTGAGAAAGATCTGCTTTCACAGTTGCTCGTACTCTGTTTAGTAAAATCATTACTTATGTGGTGATTGCTTTTGTTGTTAGAAAAACCTCCATTAACAAGACACTCTTCATCTCCTCTTCCCCAGTTTTGTCCACTATGAGCTTCCCTTGGCCTCTAAGACACCCTCCACACGGTTTCGCTGGTGGCAGCCTCTTCACTCTGGGGAGGGCTATGACCAGTGGGCAATTGATGATGTCATAATTTTGTCTGAGCGGGAGAAGCACATCATCCCTATGGCCAATCCTACTCTGCCACAGGTCTGGAAACAAACAGTTGGAGGAATTTTTTGCTAGTGTGTGATTTGTGTTCTGACCTCGTGCAGCAGCTTCAGTGTCATCTTGAGATATTACTTCTTTTTATTGTAATGGAAAGTGTCAGCCAAGCTGAGATAGAAGAGCTATAAAATCTTGTATCTCTCCAAAACTGTATCATTTGTCTTATGAGAAATAGGTGTTGCTGCAGACGCTGGTACCTGTAACACAAAACACTACACTAAACTCAGCTGTCTTCTGTCTCTACAGAACTTCTATGAGAAGCCAGCATTCGACTACCCTCTAAACCAGATGAGCGTGTGGCTGATGTTGGGTAATGAAGGCATGGAGAGGGAAAGCAACAACAGCTTCTGTGCCCCGACACCCTCTGCAATGGTCTTTGGGCGTTCCGATGGGGACAGGGTGGCTGTCACCAGGGACCTGGCCCTGCGCCATGGCTACACCCTTCAGTTTAAGGTACTCTCGTGCAAAGTAGAGAAACACATCATGCTGAGTAACACAACTCAACTTTATTTTGTCTTTATCAGATTTTAATAGTTCCTGAATTTTATGGTGCGTCTACTCCACTGTTTCCCTTACTAGTTGAACATAGGTTGTGAATCAGAGTTCAGTGCTTCCGCCCCAGTCCTGCTGCAGTACTCCCATGATGCCGGTCGTACCTGGGCCTTGGTGAGGGAGGGCTGTTACCCAGGAACCCCAGGGGCAGGGAACTGTGAGGGCAGCGGCCGTGAGCTTAGAGAGCCCAGTGTGTACAACACTGGAGATTATGAACAGTGGACCAGGGTCACTGTGGTCGTACCACGCAATGTTGCAGCCAGGTAACTATGGTAATAGACATGCAATTGGATCTGCTAGGTAGAATAAGTGATTTTATGCATTTCTTTTACATGAAATATTTTTGCTTAACCGTTGAGTAGCACAGTTTAAACAACCACTGTATGTTTTTCATTCCCTCTTCCTCACTCTTCCCTCCTTTCCCCAGTAAAACCAGGTTCCGCTGGTTCCAGGAGAGCAGCATGTACAGGGACGCCCCTCCTTTTGCCTTGGATGGAGTCTACATCTCTGAGCCCTGTCCAAACCACTGTGGGGGGCATGGAGATTGCATCTCAGGAGTTTGCTTCTGTGATATGGGATACACAGGTAGAATGACAGATAGGGAAGGAAAAAATACCAATATTAATCAAAGAAAAATGTCATATGTGTATCATTATATAATATACATTATGATTCCCTTTTCTCTCCATAGTGGAACAGGATAGTTGTGTCCCAGCTGTAGCCAGTCCCACAGAGCTGACTGAGGGATTTGAGGGGAAGCTTAGCCCACTCTGGCAGAGCCTAAGTGGAGGACAAATTGGAGGGGGCTGTGGCATAATTGGTGAGGGCAAGGCCCTTTACTTCAGTAGCCCTGGTAGGAGAGAAGCACGCACAGTGCCTTTAGACACCACCAACACACGGTGAGTATAATTCACTCTTTAAAATTGTCGTTTTAAGCACTGGAGACCAGTTAAATTTGCAGCTTGTTTAGAGTGAAATTTAGTTATATTACTGTTTACACACAGGTTGGTCCAATTCTACATTCGAATTGGGAGCAAGAGTTTGGGACCCACTTGCACCAGACCCCGCTCCCGCAATGAAGGTAATTATCAAACTACATTGGTAGTATGCCAGCACTCTCCTTACTGTGTATTGAAGTCCCCTGCTGCATTCATGTGGCTGCTTGTTAACAGTACAGTAGTTAGCAGCTCCACATCTGATCTGATCAGTCCACCACTGGCTTGCCTCTCCACCTGTTTCTCCTCACTTTGTATCTTTGATCAGCCTTGTTATCCAGTGAAAGCTGTGTATCTGCAGATCTTGTCTTCATTGTCAGTGTTTTTTTGTTTTTAATAGAGAATCAAAGTCTAGCGTTGTCAGTTCTATTCTGTTCACCAGTCAGCAGATTGTGGAGTCGCACCCTGCAGCATTGCTGAAGGCTCTGTCTGATAATTGTTTCACTGTCAGATAAAACTCTGCCAATATCCTAAACAGCTTGTCTATAATAACCAGGGCTTCTGTACTATTGTTCATTTCTATTGAGTTCTAGTCTTTCCTGTCTTTTCACTCTCTTTAATCTACGCATGTTGTATCTGTAAAATCTTCTCCTCTGTCTAAAAGTGTTTTCCACTTTTCTGTTGTTCAAGGTGTACTTGTGCAGTTTTCAACCAATAATGGAGTCCAGTGGCAGTTCCTGAGGGAGCTAGACTTCAGCTCCTTTCTGGAGCCCCAAGTGGTGACCATCGAGCTGCCACCTGCAGCCAAATCCCCCTACACAGTATTTCGGTGGTGGCAGCCACAGCAAGGTTAGTACATAATTTGGGTGTACAGTACCACAGAAAAATACAATACAATACAATTATTTCTAACTTCTTCCTCTCTATCCCTGTAGGGAAACACTCTGCCCAGTGGGCTCTGGATGATGTCCTGATTGGTATGAACGACAGCTCCAGAACAGGTTTCCATGACAAGTTTGACGGCACAACACCTCTGAGACACAACTGGTACCGCATTCAGGGCGGGGAGGTGACTGTGGACTGTTTGTCACTGGACACGGCACTTACCTTCAACTCTGAGGCCATTGATAGTGAGTTACACAAACACAATGCTGCATATACTAAAAGAAGAGGGCTTATGACTGGAGGGTTGTCAGTTATAATCGCTAGACCAGCTCGGAAAATGAAGGAGTAACTCTCTGCTCCCTCAACAATCATTGTCAAGTGGCCCCTGAGTAAGACACTTAACAGCTAACAGTGTCAGTGAAGCTGCAGTGTTTGTAGTGAACAGCCCCTTATGAATGTGTTAAAAGTGAATGAAGGCAAAGTAGGCGCAAAACTGCTCATTTGACTTAGCATGAAAAAGTGTGGGGGGGGGGGGGGATAAAAATTATGCATACATGTTCATGGCTAAACACATCCAGTATATCACAGACACATATTCACACACATATACTCGAGCAAACCACATAAATGGCCGAACAGCGACATCACAGTATCACACGCACAATAGGCTGAAATTGAATCACCCATTTACTGTGGTGCCATGGGTCCTGCATTATTAATGACAGCAAACCTGATTGAACATCCTGCCTGTTATTTATGCTAGCATCAAGCTGTGAGCAGATTTACTTTGCGCAAATATTACATTATAACTGGGCCCATTCATTAAGAGTGCACAGCAAGAGCAATTTGGCAACACATTTATAAACATAAAGCTCCCGTGTGCCAGTGTGATCATATAAAGCACCGATTGTCAAACTCGATGACTGCGTTCATATCCGCTGAAATGTCCTTAGTTATACATATTATTACCAGAGCTTTATTTGCATTTGCATTCGGACTTGTAATAGCTTTGTTTTTTAGGTGAACACTTTTCATTTAATACTTTATTTTAGATGTTGTTATAAATATTAAAATTACTGAAATGATTATTCAGTTATTAAAATGGTAGACTATTTTTTCTGTCACTCAACTTATATAATATAATTCCCTAATCATTGCAGTTTTAGTTTACATTGTAACCTGGCATAGACACTAGAGTCAATAAATGCCAAAAAATGTAATGTTGCTTTTACACTGTGCTTGCAGAGAAGCCAAGGTATGCAGAGAGCTGGGACTTTGAGGTCTCAGGTTCATCCTTCCTGCAGTTTGAGCTGAGTATGGGCTGCAGTAAGTCCACTTCATTTTCCCACGGTGTACGGTTGGAGTACTCCACAGACTGTGGTCGTCACTGGTCCCTCATCACCCCAGAGTGTGTTCCCCCAGCTATCGGCTGTGCCGGTTACACTCAGAGTTCCATCTATACCTCAACCCAGTACAAACACTGGAGGAGGATCACTGTCTACCTGCCCAGTGCTGCTAAGTATGTCTTTTTTACTGTTTTGCCCCAAATTAGTAAAGAAATATTGGTATATTTGCTGAAACTGCATTTACACCAGAAGTACCACTTCTCTGAAACTTGCTGATGAATCCTCCAGCTCCCCCAGAACTCGTTTCCGTTGGATCCAAACCCATTTCACCCCTGGGGCTGAGGGTTGGGCTCTGGATAATGTATTACTTGCGCCTGGTTGCCCATGGATGTGCTCAGGACATGGTCTGTGTGACAACGGACGCTGTGTGTAAGTAAAACTAGATTGTACAGACAGCTGATGAATTTTAATCTTTGCCTATTTTTATGCTTATTTTTGCCTATATGTAAGTTTTCCCTGACTTTTTCTTTGATACTAACACAGGTGTGATAAGGGTTATGGAGGGGCACATTGTGTGCCCTTAGTCCCCCTGCCATCTGTACTGAGAGAGGACTTTAATGAGAACCTGCAGCAGGAGACCTGGCCTGAGGTGTACGGAGCAGAGAGGGGAACTCTGAGTGGAGAGCCTCTGAAATCTGGCACTGCCCTTATTTTTAAAGGGGTACGGGTCTTAAAAATCTTGCAGAAACCATTCAGTGTTAGAATACAACTATATCACAGAGCCATAGTTTTAAAAAGATCACTAACCGGTCCGAACTGAACTTTGTTTGCAGGATGGTCTGCGTATGATAGTGTCACAGGATCTGGATTGCACAAACACTCTCTACATCCAATTCTCATTCAAATTCATCACTAAAGGTACCAAATACCTAACTGTTTGGTTTGGTTTAGTTAAAATGTATTTTTGTTAAACATGAATTAAACATTTTTCATTGTTTTTGTAATTGTTCACCTTGTGGCCTTTTCTAGGTGTCCCAGAGCGCTCCCACTCAGTGCTGCTGCAGTACTCGGTAAACGGAGGAATCAGCTGGCTGCTGTTGGATGAGTTTTATTTCCCAGCTTCCACTGACACTCTGTTCCTCCACTTGCCGCTGCCAGCCAGCGCTCAGACCAATGCCACCCGCTTCAGACTTTGGCAGCCTTACAACAGCGGTGAGTGGACTTCATCATTAACCAAAACCTACTCAAATAACTGGTATAATTATCCTTTTCACTTCTCTCTTATCTGTTTATTTTTTCATTCATTACTGCACTTTTTCCATCTTCCTCTTACTTTCCTCTCTCCTTTACTCTTTCCTACTATCTTGTAACAGTAATGTGATCACATTTACAATTTCCCAATTACACAGCCATCCCCAAGCCATATTCCCAGAGTGAATATGTAATCATCTCCACATTTTTATGTCTTCAGGTAAGAAGGAGGAGGTGTGGGTGATAGATGATCTCATCATTGATGGCAGCTCCTTACACAACCCACCAGTAGTTATAGACAGCTTTGAGGAAGGCCCCAATGAGTCCAACTGGCTGTTCTTTCCTGGGGGAAACACAGGCCTCTACTGCCCTTACCAGAAAACGGGCCTGTAAGGAATAAAGCACTTAACTTTGAATTTTTGCAATGACAATGTCTTGTTTTGCATATTATGTTTTTATATAATGTCTGAGCCCAATGGTGATAAAATCTGCAAAAAGATGTTTTTATCCTTGAGTAATCCTTGTGTTTGTGTGTGTTGCAGGGAGGAGGATGAGTCAGCCATGGTGTTTGTCTCCAGCGAGCTTGGAGAGCACTCCATTACCACCAGGGACATAGACGTAAATGAGAACACTATCATCCAGTTTGAGGTACACAAACGCAGCCTTGATGAGTTTCTTTTTCTTTATTTTCTGAAAACAATTCTAACACTCATTCAAGACATAAATCAGTGCTCGTCAGCCGCTCCCTCCACTGTTGGTTTGTGGAAAGATGTGGCCATAAAAACGTACTGCAGAGCAATGACTAATCCTGTTTTTATTTGTTGCTTGACCCATCATTATATTTTGCATAGATCAAATCCTGTACTTTCTCTTTTATGTCCCATACAGGGGAAGTGATGGAGGGTGAGAGGGGTGGGGAATGGGAGGGTGTTAGGTGTTCCTGAGCAATGTGAATTGTTTTATGTTGAATGACTGACTGCCCAAAAAATCAATGAACACTGAATTAAAAAAAATAAATAAATCAGTGCTTGTCACCTTACTGATGTCGTGTATATATATTTTATGTGTCTCCAGATTAATGTGGGTTGCACAAGTGAGAGCTCCTCTGCCCACCCAGTACGTCTCGAGTTCTCACGGGACTTTGGTGCCACGTGGCACCTTCTGGTGCCCCTGTGTGCCGGTGGGCCCCAACCCTCCTCACTATGCTCCACTGAGCTCCACCCTGCCAGTATCTATTTCCCCGGTACAACTCAGGGCTGGAGAAGAGAGGTCATCCACTTTGGCAAGCTGCGTCTCTGCGGGTAAACTTGATTCACCATTGATTCATACAGAAAAAAGAAAATGAAACAGGGAAACTTTTTAAAATTCAATTCAGATACTACTTTTAATATGCTTATAAGATGATATCTGTTTCTCCCTTGTGTCCCTACAGTTCAGTGAGGTTCCGTTGGTATCAGGGTTTCTTTTCAACCGGTTCTGCTCCTCCGACATGGGCACTAGACAATGTCTATATAGGTCCGCAGTGTCAGGACATGTGCAATGGCCATGGAACCTGTGTGGGTGGCACCCACTGTATGTGTGACCCTAGCTACTCTGGACCTGACTGCTCTGTGCCTGACACCCCCAACCCTGACTTCCTCAAGGAGGACTTTGAAGGTAAACCAACATCATACCAAAAGCTCACAGGAAGTGTATTGTTAATATATATGTGAATGAAGGACAGTAGTTGATTTATGTATCTGCAGAGTAGTGTTTTGATAAGTCAACTAATCCAACTATGATTTTTTACTAAAGTTGATTATGTGGTCATTACACTGTTACAGTAGCTTGAAGTAGTAGTAGTTTTGCCTGAAACAGAATATTATGTGTGCTGTTTAAGTTTAAATGTTACATGTAATATTGTCTTTGTGTGTGTTTGTGAACATTCGTATTCACTTCAGGGGGAGCTGTGGATGCTGAGCGTTTCAGATTACTGAGTGGTGGTAAACCATCCAGGAAATGTGGAATCATGTCCAGTGGGAACCACCTGTTCTTCAGCGAGGACGGCCTACGCATGTTGGTCACCAACGACATGGACCTGTCCAATGCCAGGTATAGTCACATCTAAGCACTGCAATTTCACACAATGTCTCATTATATTTCACACAAGTACACCTTTAAATTGATGAGGTACTGTTGTCTGTAATAACCTCATGTGTTCATGGCTGGTATCGGCAGGTTTGTTCAGTTCTTCCTGCGTCTTGGTTGTGGTAAGGCGGCTCCAGATCCTCGCTCTCAACCTGTTTTACTTCAGTTTTCTGTGGATGGAGGGCTGACTTGGGGCCTCCTCCAAGAATTTCTCTTCAGCAACAGCAGTAATCAGGCTCGCCTGGTGGCTCTGGAAATCCCACTGCGTGCCCGCACCCCTTCCACCCGCCTCCGCTGGTGGCAGCCCACTGAGAATGGACACTTTTTCAGCCCGTGGGTCATTGATCAGGTAAATTGAGCGAGGACAGGAACCACCCATTGCAATCCATCCATCAATCCATCCATCCATATATCAGTCTTTAAGTAATTCCCACTCAAGCATGGGATCATCATAGCTGTTATCCACCTAACTTTCATTCATTCTTTCATCCTTCCCCTCTGATGGATTCCCTTTTGAATGTACAGTCTTTTCTTCTTTCTCCTCCTCTGTCGATTAGACATAAGCAAACAATCGTATCATTCAATTATCTTTCTCCAGGTGGTGGTAGGTGGCAGCGCCAGTGGCTGGGGGCCTCTGGAAGATGATTTCTCTTCAATCGATGGACGCTCATGGCTCCTTCACCCTGGAGGAACCCGGATGCCTGTTTGTGGCTCGGATGGACCTGCTTTCGCATTCATTGAGAAGTCCAACACTCGCTATGCTGTAACCACTGACATCAGTTTGGGTCAAGATGCTTTCATCCAGTTT
This sequence comes from Scomber japonicus, assembly GCF_027409825.1. Taxonomy (NCBI): domain Eukaryota; kingdom Metazoa; phylum Chordata; class Actinopteri; order Scombriformes; family Scombridae; genus Scomber; species Scomber japonicus. Next base: position 12,649,089 of record NC_070582.1, read on the forward strand.
GACTTCTCTGCCTCCTGCTCTGTCACCAACTCCTGCTACTGTAAGTATAAAAAGTGTGAATAAGGCATGATTATTGTCTGTATGGAAGAGTAATGAGAGAGAATAGTAGTATGTTCAGTGCATATTATATTGAAGTATTTTTCATTAGTTCTCAGATCTGATCATCTGATCACAAGTAAATCAGCCATCTGTAAGAGTGTTAAACAGAACAGAGAGTTAAACAAAGATGTTAACATGAAATAAGGCTGCACATTCTACAGTTTAGACTTTCAGCAGTTTGTGTATTTGCATTTTCATGAATATGCAGGATGCTGATAATTGAGTCCTAATTAGTAATTCTCATTTTTTCTCTGCAGCCGTAGAGCTGGAATACTCTCTGGATCTAGGCCTGACCTGGCAGCCGGTGGTCAGAGACTGTCTGCCGACAAGCCCTGACTGTTCTTCTTACACTCTGCAGCGGCTGCTGGTTTCTGATACGTACAACAAGTGGGGCCGTATTACCCTTCCAATCCCATCATACGCAAGGTCAGCACCGCCCTGGACTTGACTCAGACACATGGAAAAACTTTTATTGCATATAACAACAGTGGCTGTGGTGTAGCTGCCCCTATGCAAACAGTTATACATTCTGATACAAATCAGTAATACAATGTCAGAATTTACTGATGCTATGTAAAGTATTTTTAACTTAATCTATGCTATATATCCATGACTTAAATTTATGTCTTTAGGTCTCCAGCCACAAGGTTCCGCTGGTTCCAACAGGCTCCCTTTGACAAGCAGCAGACCTGGGCTCTTGATAACCTCTACATTGGAGATGGCTGCCCAGATATGTGTTCTGGACATGGACGCTGCCAGCAGAGCTCCTGTGTGTAAGTTGCAGAAGTCTTTTTCATGCACACACTAATGTTTTATTAGAAATACCTTGAAGTATCCATTGGAGTGTCAACTGCTATGAATGAGCAATAATGTGTGAAACTGAAATAGAGAGTTTTACAACTAAATGCCCTGTTTTGTTAAGCTTTGTGTAGAAAGTTACTTCAATGTATGTATTTGTATTGTTTTTATATTTTGTGTATTGTTATTTATTTAAGTTTTAAGTTATTTAACTAACTACAGTATAACTTGATGTCCAGCTTGTGTTTGAATCTGAATATTTGTATCTGTCTTCACCTTTCTCTCCAGGTGTGACCCAGAGTGGGGTGGAGAGTACTGTGACGAGCCTGTGGTTCCTTTGCCCTCCCAGCTGAAAGACAGCTTCAGTCGAGCTCCGTCGCTCAGCCATTGGCACGTACTCACTGGTGGGAAACTCAGCACCGTGTGTGGCGCTGTGGCCTCTGGAGCTGCTCTGCACTTCAGTGGAGTAAGTATCGACTGTCATTTGTCTTTGTTTCTCTTCTTCCCACATTGTTTTTTACTTTCTTACAATATTTTGTATTATGAAACTTGTCACATCCAATGATGTAATGGAGGATGAATGCAATTACATGCAAGATAGAATTTTGCATTCACAACCATGCTCTGCACTGTACTGGTTTACATATGTTAAAATGCACAACACATTTTCTCTCATGCTTTCTCTTTTTTTAAATGATCTTGATATTTGTGTATTAACTTGACTTCCACTCATGCTATATAAAGCTAGCAAACAAATTGGTCGAATCTGATTAAATTTAGGAAAAACAGACATAGATAGTTTGACAAGATGTAGACATCCAAAAGTATATGAAAGGTGCTGCTTCAAATATCAATAAAAGACAAAAAAGTAGCTGTCAGCCCTTTTGTACGTTTAAGTTTCCCCAAGGCACTTTGGGCAGTGCTGTAAATGGATGATTAACTTGGATTTATTGACAGGCTGATCTTAATGTAGATGGACGCCCTGCCAGAGAAACCTTTTAAGAGCAGTTTTTCAAAGACGATAATTTATCTGTATCAAGACTGCTGTGGTTAGAGCTGACACTTCCTCTCACATATTTAAACATAAGTCAGTTTTATTATTCTGTTTATGTTCCAGGAACATGCTGTAATAACAAGCAACATAGCAGATCATGTTTTAAACTTGTCATTTGTTTCTGGAAGGATGAAACATAGATAAACAGAGAATGGCAGATAGACAGACATCCATCCATCACAGCTCAGACTACGCTACGCTACATTTCTCCATGTGTCTGTGCAGAGTTGCAGCCGTCAGCTGGTGACAGTGGACCTGAACCTGACCAACGCTGAGTTCATCCAGTTCTACTTCATGTACGGCTGCATGATCCCGCCTAGCAACCGTAACCAGGGTGTGCTTCTGGAGTACAGCTTGAATGGAGGAATCAACTGGCATCTACTGACAGAGATCTTCTATGATCTGTACACAAAGCCTGGGTGAGCTCCTATTATATTAACAATGGCCTGCATATGCATGTTGTCACGGCGAAGAGTTTTTTCAGATTTGAACTGAGCTGACCAACTGGTGCATTGTGGTAAAACTGAATATTAGCAGAGTGAAGCAGCATATCTGTAACTTTCTGTATGTTTTTTGCCTGTGTTTAGGTTTGTGAATGTGCTACTGCCCCCTGCTGCCCGTCAGGAAGGAGTGCGTGTGCGCTGGTGGCAGCCACAGCATGAAGGGGCAGACCACAGTGATTGGGCTCTGGATAATGTCCTCATCGCAGGCTCAGACCCACGGGCGCAGATCTCTGACACATTTGGCGGGGTGGCACTGCCCAACCATGAGAGAGCTCCTGCTGATGAGACCTCAGGAAGGATCGGTCAGCTGGGCGAGCAGGAGGAAACACCCATAGGTACAGGAGAATTGGACTAGGGATTTGAATCAGTGCCTCCATTAAACAATAATAAAATAATAATAATAATAAATGCACATTTTCTTTACTTATAAACACAACCTCTTGTCTTTTATCATGTTTTTGTTCTTAGTGAGCGATCATTGGTTGTTCTCAGAGGATTGCTCAGTGCAGCGTTTCTGCAGCTCCCCTGATGGGGTGATGGTGTGCGGCAGTGCAGATGGGCGAGAGGTCTATGCTGTCACACATGATATTATTCCTGACAAGGGCTGGGTCATGCAGTTCAAGGTAACTAATGAGTCTAAAATGACACATAGATCATAACAATTTGTTTCTGTTGTGCGATGTCCTGTAGTGTAATAAATGAATTGTAACATACTGTGTTTACATATGAATTTAAGTAGGAAGACATATTCTTTCTGATGATGGAATCACAATGTTAAGTCATGTGTGTTTATTTAGATCGCGGTAGGCTGCAGTGTGCCTGAGCGCCATGCAGACAGGCAGGTTCATGTTCAGTATTCAGTGGACTTTGGGGTGACCTGGAAGTACCTGGTGCCCCAGTGCCTCCCTGCTGACCCCCGCTGTGGAGGTCAGGTCTCTCAGCCGTCAGTCTTCTTCCCTGCTGAAGGCTGGAAGAGGGCCGTCTATCCCCTGCCTGACAGCCTGGCTGACATGTAAGTCAGCCATATGCTTTGGACTGCACATACAGTAGTCATTCGTATTTAATGCTTCATCACAGCATGCATGAATTAAATTATTGAAAAGTTAGATTATTGTTGCTATATCAATTATTAAAATCATATAAATCATGGAAATGGTATACATGTATTTTGACTAACCTCTGTACATCACCAACAACATTTAGCCTTATTTTCCCGTCCCTTAGTGCAGTGCGGTTCAGGTTTTACCAGCAGCACTCAGACATTCAGTGGGGTGTGGAGAACTTTTACATTGGACCAGCATGTGACAGCCACTGTGGGGGACATGGAGACTGTTTGGATCAGCGCTGTCTCTGTGACCCAGGATTCACTGGACCAAACTGTTATGCCAGCACTGCTCTAAAGGTAGAGTCTGGCTCTCACTCAGTTTAAAAAAAAGTGAATAACAGATTAGAAAGTATTTGATGTGTTGAACTTGTTTGATATACTCCATTATTCAGGTATGTGTGTCTTTTTTCTGTAGGCATCTCTGAAGGAACGATTTGACTGGGAAGGGACAGCAGGGCCACAGTGGCAGGTGCTGGAGGGTGGTAGACCCTGTACAGACTGTGGTGTGTTGGTAGAGGGAACAGCCCTGTACTTTGGAGGGGCTGATGCCCGACAAGCTGTCACTGCTGATCTGGACCTCCGCGGAGCCAAGTCAGTATTTAACTTCTTCTAACTATCTTTAAATATTGTACTACTTAAAGTGAATTATGAACTCCTTTTTTGTGGATAGGTTTGTGGAGTACTGGGCCAGGATTGGAAGTGAAGATAACATGACCATGTGCCATCGTCCAACTTGTCGTAAAGAGGGAGTGCTGCTGGATTACTCTACCGATGGAGGTGCATTAACAACATGCATGTAATGCATTGTGTATTTTTTCTTTTTTTTCCTTTTCTCAATTCCATATCTGTTCCTCAGGTGTGTCCTGGACGCTGCTGCATGAGATGGACTACTTGAAGTATGTGTCAGTGAGGAGAGATTACATTGTCCTCCCAGAGGGTGCGCTGACCAATGCTACTCGCCTGCGCTGGTGGCAGCCATTTACTATTTCCTCTGGCCTGGCTACCCCAAGCCTGGAAAGAGCCCAGTGGGCTATTGACAACATTTTGGTGGGAGGTTCAGACATCAATCCATCCACACTGCTGGACACCTTTGATGATGGTGAGTTTGTTAAAGTAATCAGAAGATGAAAAATGTGATGTCAAGACAACTAAATGATCAGTAACAAGTCAATTGAAACTCCCTCCTCTTTTTGTTTCTTTGCCATTCACTAGAGGGTGTTTCTCACGAGGAAAGCTGGAGTTTCTACCCTAACGCTGTGCGTACAGCTGGCTTCTGTGGGAACCCCTCATTCCATCTGTACTGGCCAAACAAGAACCAAGACAGGACACACAACATTCTGGCCACTCGGGAACTCATAGTACAACCTGGATATATTTTACAGTTCAAGGTACAATGCTAGCCAAATAGCTAAAAACACAGCTGTCGTTCATCTTGCACATGACAACTTAAGTCCTTTCCATCTCTCTTACTGCTGCAGATTGTTGTTGGTTGTGAGGCAGACACCTGTGAAGACCACCATTCTGTCCTGCTGCAGTACAGGAAGGATGCAAGGTAAAGAAAACAAAACAAGGAGAGACCCCCATTGTTTAAAGGAACACAATTTCACTGTTATGATCCAACTACGTGCAATGTACCTTGCTTGTCTGAGCTCAGAGCTTTTATTTATGGTGGAAAAGAACGAATAATTGTTAAATTCCAGGTCTTACAGTAGATATAAGACTGTGCCTTATTAACCTTTTAAATATAATTTGGAAATGTTTTGTTTGCTCCCACTCTCTCCTTTCAGGTCTGACTCTTGGCAGCTGGTACAGTCTGAGTGCCTCCCCTCCTCAGTCAACAATGTGGGCTGTTCTCCCTTCCAGTTCCATGAATCTACAATCTATAGTCCAGTAAACAGCTCAACATGGACCAGGGTCACTGTCCAACTGCCTGACCATGTCTCCTCAGGGTAAGAGGCAATTGATTTACAGTGGAACATAGCATGACTTCACACTGGTTCCTTTTTTTCTACAACTGTTGCAACTGTGTAAATGGCCTGCATTTATGAAGCGCGTTTGTGTTCTTCTGGTCACTTAACTAAGTGCTTTTACACTAAATGCCACATTCACCTATTCACACACATGAGGACAGAGGCTCCCATGAAAAGTGCCCGCTCATCAGGTGGAGTTTCTAATTATTTACACACACTCTCACACTACCTACCTTTTGTAAATTGTTGTATATTTCCAGGGCTACACAGTTCCGCTGGATTCAGATGGACGGGACAGGAGAGCGGCAGAGCTGGGGAGTGGACCATGTTTACATTGGGGAGGCTTGCCCAAGACTCTGCAGCGGCCATGGCTACTGTACAAATGGAGTGGTCTGCATCTGTGATGAGGGACACCATGGTGGGCCATGGACAGCATATCATATTCAAACTAATTCAATTCTTTAGCATTTATACTATTCAGCAGAGATGTATTAGGTGGAGTTATGTTATGTTTGGGCTAATATGCAGGTGAACAAAGTGAAAAGATTAAAATGGAGACATCGTTCCCATGTAATTGAGACAGTCAATGACTTTTTAATCTTTATTCTTCATTTTAGGTCAATAACAACCCACCATGAACTATTCTATTCTATTCTCTCCCTCTGCTTCCTCCTCTCTTTTTCTTCTCATTACACGTTAACAGGTGATGACTGCTCCCTCTCCAGCAGTGACCTACCCAGTTCCATCAAGGACAACTTTGAGTCCGGCAGTGTGTCTCAGGAGAGTTGGCAGCTGATCCAGGGTGGCGGAGTGGGTAGCGGCTGTGGGCAGTTGTCACCGCACGCCCACGGAGACTCACTCTACTTCAATGGCTGTAAGATGAGGCAGGCTGTTACCAAACCGCTGGACCTCACTAGAGCCAGGTACAGGTATTATCATAGTATACTCAAACTAATCATGCACACATACACCTACTTACCTCATAATTGTAGCAGTTAAGTTTCCTCCACTTTAGGCACATTTTGTTTAATCTGTAATATTTTCATTTCTAACTTTCTGCCTTTACCATCCCTTCTCTTTCTCCCTACAGTAAGATCATGTTTGTACTGCAGATCGGCAGTGTGGCACAGACAGACAGCTGTAACATAGCTCTGGACCAGGCTGACACAGTAGATCGAGCTGTGCTGCTGCAATACAGCGTCAACAATGGAGTCAGCTGGCATGTAATCGCCCAGCACCAGCCTAAAGACTTCATAAAGGCTCAGAGAGTCTCCTACAACATTCCACTGTGAGTGATACATAGAGACATACAGAAACATGAAGATAGACCTGCCATTTAAAACTGTATCAATTTTTTATTAGGTATCATTTATAAAGGGTTTAACTACCCTAACTAAATTCTTCACAAATGCTTTATTAATGTAAAGAATAATGAGTGTTTCATTTTCTGATAAGCCATCAAATAACTTTATTAAATCAACTGCAACTACTTTGATAAGTTGTTCATGGATAATAAAATAGATGATTTATTAACAATTAATAAAGCCATCACTTCCAACTTATAAACCCTTCAAAAAGGGAGCCTTATTAGAAACTCTTTAACCAATGTACTAAACACCACTTGGCTGGCATGAAGCTACTGATATACTTGTTGACCCTCACAATTTGACCCTCACCTCACAATGTTTCCATGGTCTCTCCAGAGAGGCGAGGGTTAAAGGGGTGATGCTGCGATGGTGGCAGCCACGTCACGACGGTGTGGGACACGACCAGTGGGCGTTGGACCATGTGGAAGTAGTTCTGTGAGTACCCAATTCCCAGCCAGCCCCGGCACCCCAGACTGGCCCCCAACAGAGCCCCAATCTGCCCCTGCCTCTACCTCTGCCTCAGCATCACCTGTAGAAATGGTCCCATCTACTCCACACAAACACAGGAATACAGTTTACACTTAGACAAAAGCACATCTACATGTGCACATCTAGTGCCTACCTACCACCTACAATGAACTACTCAGCAGTCAGTTGTTTATCTTCTCATGGTGTCAGACAAGCAGGGTAGAAAAATGACTGCAGTGTGCTTTGCTTCGAAGAGTTTTGTCTGTGGATGGCTGTTCTGTGTACGACAGATTAATCCTGCTCATCATATTTTCAGTGTCTTGTAGAAGCCATGAATCTACCAGATAACAATTTTCCACTGAAAAGTCTGCAGTTCTATCAAATATATTTATGTCTTCTTGAGTAATATAATACTTTAAGCTTTAAATAAAAAAAATAAAGTCATAAGTTTAAAAGTCTTCAGAATGTTGTTTTTGTAAAGAAGCACACATTAGATGTGAAGCACTCATTCACTTATTTACTGTCTGCCTCCTTAAAGATTATGGCAGAGAGCACTTAAACAAGATCATTCTCCTCTGTACAATACTGTAAACTGTGAAGGTAGCTTCACATCTATGACATTGTGTTTGTCCTGCTGTGACGTCGTAATGTTGTTTTCATGTCATATCAAAAATGGTCTAACATTCTTCTTTTACTGAGAGAAACAATGTTCTTACAAATTCTTAAATTTGATTCGACAGAAATTGCCCTGCACTGGTTCACTGATTGTCTTTCTTTCTTTCCATTTTCCATTTTACTATTTTATTAGCATTTCAGTTTGTCACCCGGATCATTAAACATTTTTTTCCATGTGGAAGACAATTCCAGTTCCAAATAGAGCTTAAAAATGGCAGAACTAAAAATTCTGCAGGGCACTGAAGATATCATGTACATGGCCTCTACTCAGCTAGCATATTCTTAACATAACAATACCATAAAGCATTTTGGATGCATTTTCTGCATGTCGCTGTGGGTATCGGAGCAATGTTCCATCTGATGTGGGTGTTTGTTCATTCAGATGTACCCAATGCATTTCAAATGCTGCATACAACAGTCATATATGGCCTATCATGTACAGTTGGTACACAAACTGCACACATACACACTAACCTGAGCTGTCCCCTGGTCTATGTGGCCGTGACCTGTCCTACTCCCTCCCCTGCACCCGCACAGTTTTCAACAGTGTCTGCTGAAAAGAGTGATCGTAATCCTCACACTTTGCTCTGTTGTTTATTTCTCTCTGTTCACCACTCCTCCACTCCTTCACACATTCTTCCTCTCACTCCTACTCCTGCTCAATCTTTTCTTTTGCTCCACACGCCTTTCCTCCCTGCTGCTTTATGTCAATGACGTGTTTGATCCATGTGGTCATGTTCCCTCCTCTGCTTGTGCTGCATCCTATCCTACCTTACTCCATCCTCCTCACCCTCCTTTTTCCTAACTTTCTTCCTTTTGTTCAATCTTTCCTTGCTCCAAACTCCCTCTTTTCCTCTTTCTCTTTTTCTTCTCCAATTCTGGCATTATACAACGGATGGATTACTGCTGTATATCTTGCTCTGTCTTCACCTCTACCTGTGGTTTTCTCTCACTGTCCCTTCATCTGTGATACATTTCTCTGCTGTCTCTCACTTAATCTCCACCAAATCGACTTCTCTGCTTCTCTCATCATCTTTCTTCTTCATTCTGTCTGTCTTCCCGCTCACTCTCACTTCTTCTTTGAACTTCTGACTATTTTTCTGCCTCTCCTTTCTCCTCCCTTCTCCCCACTTTGGGCCCCTGCCTCCCCAGGCCGGGGCTCCTACCCCCCCAGACCTTTCTGCGAGACAGCAGCCCTCTCCTCCTGCCTCTCCCCTCTCGCGCTCTAACCTCTGCTCTCTTCTGTATTCTGCTCCCTCTGGCATGGCTGTAGTGTCAGGTAAGTTCTCCGCCTCTTCCTGAATGCAGCCCCCTCCCTCACCTCCCCTCCCAACCCTTCTTCTCCTTATTACACTGCGCACACCCTCCCTCAGTTTCACTCAACACCCAGCACTCCTCATCATCACAGTCATCTCCATGCTCTCGCTTCAACACGAGCCCCAGGCAGGTCAAAAAAGCAGGCCAGCTGCTCACAGTGTCCAGGTGGATGCTCGCTGACAAAATGATGTAACACACAGATCTGAAGACATAGCTCTCAGCACAGGAAGAAAAACAATACTCATTATAACACTGTGGATGGAGTGATAAACAGAGCAATAAAATCTTGAGGTGGTGGAAAAATTTGTATTTCACACTTTCAAAACATGTTCCCTAAAACAGTTCAACATGAACATCAAGAACATCAACAGATGAGAAAGAAACCATGTTAAATGGCTTTGATTTTGAATGTCCACTTTACATACTCCTTCAGACATTTTTGGTGTAATAACTTACACAAATGTCAGTGGTATTGTGTTTGTGTGTATATGTGTGATGTAATCCATCACTAAACCTTTGTTTGTTTTGTTCTTGCTACCTCCTCTACTACTACAAGGCTTTCTAGTGTTTTTGACCTGGCTGCCAATTTACAAGCTGACACACTAAAATTCAGTGGTCCCACTTTAAAAATAGCGTACTGTTTGTAGGTCCAGCATGTATCTCACTCAAGTCCAAGCACTGAAAGACTTTTTTTTCATTCATACATCAACATCAGCTCTAATGCAGGGCATCTTGCACGCTTAAATCCAAATGAAGAAACATTTGGGTGGAGAGTTTCATCCGACTAACGTGCTCCATCCAGTTCCTTGCATGGCTTTACGGATCGACTGTTGCAACAGATCTTCATCCCTTTGCCACTCATGGCTGTCTGTCTTTGAACAACAACATGACCCTGAGCCAAGAACTCCCTCCTCATTGCCCCCTGGTTTCTGTCCAAAAATCTGAGACATATAAGCGTGCACACACACACACTTTGCCTCACATTCACCTTTACGCTGCCACCTTCACTGCATCAACCATCACACACACACACACACACACACACATCATCTCCAACCCTCCCCTACCCCTCCTGATCCCCTACCCCCCACCCCACCCGCTTCGCAGAGGCCCTGCCTGCCCTGGCTGCACTCCTGGCTCACTGGCACCGCCCTGCTGGATGGAAGAGGCAATGAACAGGCTAAACAAGAGCGATCTTCCAAAGCTTTTCTCTGTGTCTTCTAGTTTCAAAACCACCTCCTTCTCTGCTCAACATCATGCACTTTTATGACTTTGTTTTAGTCCTTTTCCTTTTCTCCCAGTGATGGCTGTTAACTCTGACCTCAAACACTCAGTGTCAGAGTTTCCCTCTAGTATGTGGTAGTATGTTCGTAGACTCTGTGTCCCATGTCTTGTCCTGTGATATTTGGTCTGCCATTGGATACATGTAGCTAGTTCTACCACCGTGTTCACTGTCTAGCTGCCTCTCATTTGTACAGAGCATAAACTAATCCAGTTTTGTAGAGTAGCGCCACCCATTTTCCGAGCCATGAGACCCATACAGCTGTTGAGTGTTTGAGGTTATGGCTGAAACATGGTTGAAAAAGCCAGCATGAACCAGGATGTGAGAGAGTATAGAAGCTGCATTTGACCCATCAGTGTGTTTGCATGCATGGATGAGAGTGTGTGCATGGGAATGTGTGGATTTTCAGTGCCCTTTTCTCAGGTCACTAACGTTCACACCTCTCTTTCCCTCCCTCTTTCACTCTCTTTGTATCCCTGCAGCACTCGTAAACAAAACTACATGATGAACTTTGCCAGACAGACCGGCGTGCGCCACTACTACAGCCGCAAGCGGCGGGCACTGCGACAGCATGCCTGAACACACCGAGAAGGGATTCGCCCTTTGACCTGCCAATCACACATCGACTCGCCACACACATCCTTTTTCTCCTGACGACATATCGCCCTGTCGAGTCCCATCCACCAGTGGATTCCAGTCAGCCTTAGACTACCCTTACCCCTCTCCCACTACCCTCTGCCAGAAACACGGGCCATCCAATCAGTTTACGCTTCAGCCAATCAAGGCCTTCCCAACCACATGAGTCGGCGGGAAAGAAAGGAGTGAAGCGGCCATTTTGTTTACTTTTCTCCATGGACGGTCGGGGTTTCTAGTTGTTTTCTAAATGTTGCTGTGGTTCCTCTGATATCCCTCCATCTGGCTTACTCCCCTCCCGTCACTCCGCCTTCCTCTCCTCACCCTCCTTTTCCTACCACACTGTGAAATTGAGAGATAATATATCACTGCTGAACTGACCAGCCGATTGGAGTTTCCTCCCAGTTACAACTGAGCCGCCAGGGGGAGGACCGCTCCACTGCCGCCAACCAGTACGCAAGGAGAGAAAGACCACGATGATTATACTGACCATTAAGAGGAAAAACGGTGACAAAGAAGCTGAAAAAAAAAGAAAAAGGAAAAAAAAGAAAACTGTGTTCTTGCTGTTCTGTGTGTCTGTGGGTTCTTTTTGTGATGAGTTGACTGTGGTGTTCTGTTCATTTGTTTGTTCGTTTTCTACTAATTCATATGCTTTTAAGGGGGGAGGGGAGGGGGGTGCTGGGTTCTGTTTCCTTTTTCTCGTTTATCTGGAACGGATGTGGGAAGGGCGGGAAAAGCCCTCCACTGTAAAAAGGAACAAAAGAACGATTTGCACGATGGGGAAAGGAGAAAATAAGAAAAAATTAAAGACTGAACAATGATTTTTGTTTTTTTTATCATTTTTTATATATGTTGGTTCCCGAAAATACAGATATTTATGGTAAATGGTTCTTCACGTAACCTATTTAAGATGCACTGTGCGTGAAATGTATGTTATTTTCTAGTGTTAAGTTATTAGGCAGTCGAGTCAGGCTCTCAGACTGCATCATCTCCCCTCTTCCTTCTCTTCCCTCTTCTCTTGTGCTGTTTCCCCATCCCCCCGTCCCCCTTCTATCTCTCTCTGCTGATTTCTGATACCTGGAGGTGAGGCTCTATTAGTGTTGTTTTTTGAAGTCTGTGTAATATGGACCCTCTGCCCTCAGTGTAACTCCAGTATAGCAATCTCCTGTATATATATGTATATCCACTATGGGGAGACCCAGCAGCCTTATAAAAGGGAAATAAAGAACTGTCCAAACCTCATATTGTACACATTGCTTGAGCTGCTCTTTTTCATACTTAGGATGAGAAGAAGGATAAGACTGGCATTAATCTATACTTTCTATAACTTATTCACCCTGTTTATGATATTCAGCTCTAAGCACACTTGTTCCAGTTGAAGACATACAACAAGCAGCAACCACACACCACTGATGAATAGAAATTGGTGACCATATATATTCCGATGACAGTCAGTTAATTTTATCTCCACATTACATTATGTAGCTTGTGTTTGAATTAATTTGAACAAATTACTTGTTAGTTTGAATTCATTCAGACTTGACTTTTTTGAAGCCCTTCTCAGCAGTATGTGACATCATCAGGCACAAGGGAAAGCAAATATTTTTAGATCAGATTTCGCTCCCAGGATGTTTCACTCCCACTGTTTTTCCTCTACAAGTACACATCAGACCTCAAACAAGCCTCCTCTCTCTCAAAATGTAAACATATTTCCCATAGGAGTTACAGTGTTTGAGATCTAAACCTTAATTGATAGGGAAAGCACTGTATCGCTCTCATTAACTGCAATACAAACTGCAGGTGGTCCCTCCTGTTTCTTTACAGATATTTTACTGTATATGCTCGTTCTCAGTTAATCCTGCTGCCACTAATGATGTACACATTTCTGGGCTACAACTTTAGTTTTAGGCAAATCAGTTTCTGCTCAACAGAGTTTTTTCTTAATATGTCAGGGTTAGTTTTCCAGCTCAGTGGTTTAAGCACTGTTCTCATGTTCAGCTTCCCTATGAGATTACAAGGTTGAGGATTTGATCTCCGCTACTGGCAAGACTTTATAAAGAAATGCAGACAGAGAGACCAGCTGGTTTCAAGTACAGTACAAGTGCATTCAAACCTTCGGTGGCCTCAAGTTTCATTCACAATTCGAAATCGTTCCAGTCTCTTTTGCTGAAATCAATTGATGGATATAGGCTATTTACATATGTGCCCATAAAATGTTTGTCATTTCACATTTTTTGGAAAATGCAGTTTGTGCTTCTTATTGTGCATATTTTTTCTATTTTCACCAAACCCTGAAGACCCTGAACAAAACTTTTCTACTGTTTCTCTTTAAATTTGTTACTATCTTTGTTGATGTGCTCTAATAAACATAAACCATTATATCTCTTAATTGCATCATTAGGTAGCAACTAAGTTTGGTAATGCAGAACAGTCAGGTATGCTCAAAAGTCTGTAAAATTTGATATAATTTCATCTGTAGGTGAAGCTACAAGATATAAAAAAATGCTGCTGGAGCAGGAGCTTGCAGTCTAATCAGCTGGCAGCAATCATACACATTTTCTTTGGGAAACACATTTTAGATGAACTTCTTCATGAGGTTTATTCACAATAAGAAAAATATAAGATACTGCCAGGCTAAATGTGTCAGGTGTATGCATGTGTGCTGGTGAGAGAATATTACAATACAATATTATTTCTTTAAAAAATGTTTTATTTTATGGACACTCAGATATTCTAAAAACAGATTGTTGCTAAGACACAAGACATAAAATAAACTGCAGTTACCTTGATGCACACCTCAGTGTCCTCAGACTGGGTATTTCATTCTGCAGACCTTCAGCATTACTCCATGCTGAGGCTACTTTTTGTTGACCCACATTAGCATCTTCATCTAACATAAACCACTAATGGTGCTCATAATATTCTGCATCAGGTGTCTTAAGTCACAAGCCTGCTATCACAGCTACAGTCACAAGTGTTACAGTGATGCAGAGTTTGGCTGTGATACTCGAGCATGAGTTACAGTACGGCGAATCACAGCAGGTGTAGCTCATGTTGTAGGTGGTCCCTCTGACCTGGAGACTGTCCACCTGGCTGCAGTTCTTCTCCGCCATGCAGCCCCGGAACGACAGGGCACTATGGTTGCCGTAGTGACCATGTCCCTTAAAGCACACCTCATCAGGAGGGCACTCTGTCTCGATTAGCTCAAATTTCCACTTGTTCTCCATGATGGGGCTGTAGTAGCAGGGCAGGTTGTAACAGAGCAGCGACGGGAGAAGGTAGAACCACAACACAGAAACATGCAGGAGCTGCAACATGTTCAGCCTGCAAGGACAAGAGAGGCCTGGTGTTTTACTGATTTGACCTAACATTGTGGTTATAAACTCATAGAAGAGTTCCACAGCAAGTTAATATTATACACACTTCCATAAACTTGGGGAACAGTCCAAATCAATGCAGCAGAGGCTGATATATCTAAACTTTTAACTTGAAAAACACCAGTTTCTACTATTCACATTACCAACTTAATAGCATCTTTCATTAGACCCTGCCTTATATATGATTAAACCTTTCCACCAGTCACTTATTAACGTAATCATCTTTATCAGATGTTCGGCATGAGGACACAAGCTCCTGCCATCATTGAGCAAAATGCTGAGCCTCCTGTCTTCACATAGTCAGTTAAGTGACATCTCTTAGCTATGCAACACAGGTGTTAATGATTTCTACTGATTCTCACATTTAAAATGTTGAAAAGGTGTCAAGACTCACATTCTACAGATTTTTAACTCCAGTCAAACAGGTAAACCTTTTCAGAGCTTCATCTGGTGAATCTCACCGCTGACTCCAGATCTTCCTGCACAGGCCACACCCTCCAACACACCTGCTTATTAAATCTACACAGACCTACTACACCAAGTGGGAGGTTAAATATGGCGCTTTTTATTTTGCTGCATTCATTAATAACCACACACATGATAATCATCTGATTATAGTCATTGAAATATACCAGGAGGAGGGCTGACAAGTCCACCTTTTTCTCTCTGGAGCAAAACCTTACAATAAACAGCAAAAATACTAATCACAGTGTAAACATGATGAAATCAGACTCTGGTAAGTGCCTATGGCTAACAGGCCTCTCCATAGTCTTCAGTATTATTAGGTCAACTATGATACAGAGGTGCTTAATGATGTGTAATTTGCACATGAATCCCAAAGTTTCTCCCCAAGAGGATGAGTGTTGTTGGTGTTATCGGTTTTGCCTTTGATCATCCCCAGTAGCTTTTTCAGACTGATGTCAGGCTTTGGCGCTTCATTACATTCGTCTTTGCAGCAGCAGGTGTGGCTGACATTGAACTTGACTCCTTGATGAGAGACGATTTCAGTAGAATTACAGAGCTCACTGTCCACACAGGCCTGAGCGGACAGGATGTGTACGGAGCCGAAGTGGCCCCTGGAACTGGAACAGCGCTGATTGGGCAGACATTGGCTGGTGATGTTGGGGCAAGACTTGCCTTTGTCCTGCAAAGGACAGTAGAGACATAGCAGGCCATCCAGGGTGAAGGCTGGGAGAACCAGAGCTGCTGCCAACAAGATGGAGGCCAAGAAGCAGTGTGGACCCAGCAGATGAACGTTTGGACTAATGTAAATCCACACACACAAAGTTAAACACAGATTGTAAACATCAGTAAATCAGATAGTATAGATGTGTTCACCTCTGGTTTCTTTGTGACGCCATCTGCTTGAATGTAAAAACCTCCATGAACACATGAAGTTTCAACCTGAGGAGTCCCCAAAATGAGCAAAACCACTGATTACCAAGCAGAAACAGGTGTGTCTTTGAGCTTGATTCACAAGTAGTATGAAAAGCACACACACAAACACACAACAAACTGCTTTTTGAAATAGAATTTTGCTTTCTGTTTATTGTCCAAAAATAACATATTTACCTCATCTTAAAATTGCTTTTTGCAGCCTTACAAACATTTCTCAATTGAGGCAACAAAAACAAAACAAAAACAGGGTTGCAGTGCCATCTGCTGTCTGTTGCACTGCACACAGTCATGAAGGCAGTGCTAATAACTGTTGAATCATCCAGTTGTGGTTTGTAAACTTCACAAAGCTATGGGACATAAAAAAGGAGTAACTATTTTCCCCAGTTGGACCTGTTCTTCTTTTTTTCTTGATCTCGTTTTCATATTCCATAGCCAGAAGTAAAAGAGAGCTTTCCCTCCTTGTACAAAGGTTCCTGTAAAGAAAAACAAATTCTTGATCACACTGAATTGTCATTACCATCCAAAATGGAGGTATATCATTTATAATTAGTATAGTTTTAATGGTTTGCATACAGTCAGCTCCTCTTCATCCTCCCCAACAGTGTCCCTCCACTCATCTTCTTCTTCTTCTGTGGGGTCGTAGCTGTACTGTGGAATGAGCCTATGGCGGAGCTCATCTAATCTGAGTATGCAATAAAGTATGCAAATAATTTCAAATTATGACAATTCATAAAAAGACACCAAACTGATCTGAAAGTGCTGTGAATGAATGACAGCCACAAGCTTACCTTGATCTCCTCTTCATATAAACAACCTGAAGAAAAGCACAACAACAACAATTTAAAGATAACCCTATGATGCACATGTATTACCAGTGAAAGCAGATTAACAATCTTACCACTGCCACTAAACTTCCAATCAGTGTGAGTAGAAAAGGGATGAGAAGGTAGTAACCAGGAAATCCAGTTGCAGGGATTGTGGGTGAAATGTGTCGAGTTGTGTGGTTGAAATGCATTTCTTTCAGCTCACTCTCTTCCTCCATACTGTCTGTACCCCCTCTGCTCTGTGCACCTCAGTTGACACCTTTGTGACACATTCAGTGGACTGCCGCTGCTGTCATTTCCACGTTGAGCTTTCTCAAGCCAGAGAAGACTCATAATTATTACTATTAAAAGTCAAATCAGACAGATTGCTATTCTAATCTAAGAATGAGCATCCAGGTTTTGTACAGTAATCTCTCAAATGATCTAACAGGAAAATTGCTCATGCTCGTCTAAAGTTTCCAAGACATTCCCCAACCAAAAATCCCCTGAGTAACTAAATCTTACCTGATGTGTCATATGTGGAGTAGGCTATATGAATACACATTTCCTTCTTGCTTCTTTCACTTCCGTGCAGTTTACCGACAAAAGCACAGTTCTTACATAGGTCAACCTGCTCATTGACATTCCTCAGGAAGGAGCGGATGCAATGTAGACAGTGTAGTTCAACCGGATAGATGTGTTTATTTCCAGCCAAAAATAATTCCTGCATAGTATGTCTCTGAAGCCTGGAAAAAGCGTGAGGACGGTCTATATGTTTAGTTGCTCTAATGCCCGTTATCTCGTTATCTGGTTTTCATTTGTTATTCTTTTTTTCTTTTTTTCTTATTTGCATGACACGTCAATAAAAAATCAATCAATCAATCAATCAATCAATCAATCAGTATATTGTTATAATAGCTTTCATGAGTGCTTAATTGTTTGCTTTTAAACTGACTTTAAAACCAGTGCAGACACACATGTAGTACTTGTTTTCTTCCAGCAGAGGGGGTGTCAGCAGCACAGAGAGGGAGCAGCGGAAGGAGGAGGAGTGGGAGGGCTAAGGAAACATTATGGGAATGTTTCCAATTCTACTGGTCTAACTTGCTAAGCGTGGCCTGAGTCAACTCTCATCTCGTCGAAACAACATGGGACACCAGTTACCAGAGTTTTCATGGTAAGTTTCCAACCAAAAAACTATCTCTGTATTTTGAAATGAGATTATTTATGGACTTCTGAGCTAAATGAAACACGTACACAATGAATATCCAAGGCTCATTGTTTATTCATGTTGGTGAAAGTTTCAACTGAATACGTCAAGCAAAATTGCAGCTTCAAGGCATATTGTAATGATAATAACGTTTTTGGACGATGTCTGCCATGCTTCACTTTACTTGAAGTGTGTCAAAGTATTCCTGAGAAAGACAGAGTGGCGCGCAGCAGTAGATTTCCTATTAAGATTTGAAAGCTTGTTAATTATTAGACTAACGTAAAGGCTCAGGTTCAGTTAGGCTCCAGTCATAAAACTGCTCACTTGTCCTGCCTGAAATAAGTCTCATTCACCCATTTAATGAATTCACTGTTCAGATGTTCATGTTTTTTTGTTGTTATTCTACCACATAGTTCTGCATTGTGCCAAGCTATGAAGTAAGAACGTGCTGAGTGTGAAACTGTACCATCCAGGAGGACTTCAGCAACTTTTTGCTCCCTACAATGTAATGGATCCCCCTGAGAGGCGAAAAGAACCAATCAAGAGACAAGATGCAAACTTCACTGACCTCCCAAAGCCTCTCAGAGAGGATCTATATGGAGCACATTTTTACGATTACCTTGAAACCTTTCCTGAGAGTGATGAAGCATTTTTGTATCAGAGCACCATGGCTGAGCTCTTGCCTCCAACTAAGCCCCAGTCCAAGCCCCCAGACCATGGGGAAGGAGGCCACGGGGAGGTGATGAATGACCATCAGGGTGCAAATAGGCCTTCCAAAATCCACGCTCCTCCCATTCCACTCAGAACCAGACTTCCTAGTGCATGTCTTCCAATGGGACCCCAAGTGCCCCCTCCTCTACCTCCCAGGACAGGAATACACACCGTCAAAAAGCAGGTTTCCTGTGACCCAGATGTGCATGCTCATAAACTGAATCGTTCCAGGACAGAAATAGATAATCATGTGAGTATCATTCTCCCGCAGCAGCCACAAAAGGCTCCTTTATGATTCAGTAAAATGACCCAAATTAAAAGCAACATTAGAGAAAAAGCCTAAAGTTTGCATTTTGTCTTTTTTTTAATATCAGGACCCATGGACCATCAAACTAATAGAGACTCCACAAGGCAGCACCAAGAGGCTGAATTCTTTCTGTGCAGCAACTTCCAAGTAAGATCATAATTAGTTTGTATTGCCCATATTTGGTAGTTCATTTTTTAAATATTACATCATTATCTTTTTGGCTTGACAGTCTATTCTATTTGAAGTTTTGTTTAAAAATATCCACCCGTATGATGACTCTTAAAATGACATCAGTATAACTTTTTACTGCTGGAGCCTCTACAGTTGTAGTTGCTTAAGAATAATCCACACATAACAATATTATCCTAGATGTTGTCTATAAGTAATGTACTGTATGGCAACAGTTGAACTAAGTTTCTGCTTCTGTCCTTCCAACTTAACTGTATTTTACTGAGCGGAAATGAATAATTTTGCTTATAGGCTGATGTCACGCTACAAACATACCGACAGCGTCCACAACTCAGGAGTGGTGTGGGGTCGACTGTTAGACGTCCACCCCGCCCTGCTGCAGCAGGTGGAGGTGACTGTAACTGTGTCCAAAGATTACGATAATCACCAGCTGCCCGTCCCCACCACAGGTATAATTCACCAACCTTGCATCACAACTACAATAACTGAGCTGTTTGTTTGTTGTATTTGCATCCATGGTTGTCATGAACTACCATATCTCAGGACACAGCTCATGCTTTAGTCACTGTGGGTGTTGGCAGATGTGTGGACTCTGAACTTTAATCTTCTTTCCAGTGAACAGGACAGTGCAGAGTCTCATTGATGAAATCTTCCAGCTGCTAGACCTCACTCCCAGTACGAGTGGGCATTATGTTCTAAAATTGTGTGACTCTGAGGAGTATCTACATAAGTAAGTCTGTCACTGATTCAGACGTTAAGGTTAATGTAGCCATTCGCTTTGACAATCTATTCAAACATGCCATGTTTCCTCATTCATTGTTTAATTTGGTGCACCTTCTGCAATGTCCCATTAATAGTGAAGAACTCCTGGGGAAACATGAGACTATCCAAATCTGCTGCAAGTTTAATCTGGAGGTTTCCCTTCGGCTGCTCCACACCAACAACCTCAGACATCTCATGGCCAGGGATGTAAGTCAGTTGAAACTCCTTCTCTGCTCCCACCTACAGTATAGATCATTTACCAAGAGGGGTGGCCTGTCTTGAAAAGCTGCTTTGACAGACACCGGTGCCTGGCCCTTGGCCAAGATGTTATTGTAGCTGTGGAAAACTCCACCCTAAGTTTCTTGACTTTGTTGTGTTTACTTATCACGTCATGGCTATTTGTACTTAGCAGCAAGACAGAAATAGAACAAAGGTCAACATTTTGTTTACTTATATTAGTCATAAGAAAGCAAAATTAAACAATCTCTGCTACTTAATTACATTTTTCATAATTTACATGCTTCATACAAATCCTATGGGATCATATTTATTTAATTGCTCCAATCCTGTTCAGCAATAAGTATTTAAACTTGTGTTTTCTCTGTGAGGGGGAGGACGACAGAACCTCATGCCAACTCTACCACGTCCTGCGTCCTATCTCTGTCTTCAACACCTGCAAGTACGATAAGACACATTCCTGCATCCCACATTACTTTTGCAAAATTGTTTATGTGTCAAACAATGTGTGTTTGTAGGAAACAAAGGTGACGTAGCCTTGTTTCTCTTGCTCCTCTCTCAGGTTGAGCCTGCAGGATGTGCTCAAAAACTACAACAAAGACGCCACAGAGCTAATGAGAAGTAAGGTCAGTAAGGAAAAGATCACCAGCTGTGCATTTATTTTTCAAAAGATAAGATAATATCATGTGTTGTAGTTCACATTTACCTTTTTCTTTTTTTTTAATGTACAAACTTGTGCTACCTCAGGAATATTAGGATATATAAGTGAATTATCCTGTGTGATCTTTTCCTGTCTGCAGTCGGGCATCAACGTTAATGTTATTGTGGGCCATGTTCGTACCATCAGCAGTCTTCTGTTTGGGCTCTCATGTGAGGAGTTAGAGGATGCCATCGGCAGGCTCAGCAGAATCAGTCGCACCCTACTGGTAGGGTATCATGTACAATTGACACACTTAGGGACATAGAGCTCCATATAGGATTTTCATGGATTATCATCACGTTTTAGATACTTTTTACTGTGTGATGAATTGTAATTACAGCTGCTTTTTACAGAATGCTGTGTTATTACTGTGTATTTCTCTTTACATTGCCTATGTTGTCAGCATAGCACACCACAGAACTTGTACTGTAAAAGAATATGATACTTCCTCATTGTCAACAATACAACGCTGTGTTTCTTTATCTTTATTACAGACTCATGATGAGATGGTTGAGTGTGAGAAAGGTGAGTTGCTGTTTCGTATTTTTTTATTCACGCCATGTAAAGATGTGAATTATAATGACATCTTGTTCACTGATGTTCAGAAAAATGTTTGCAACATTGAGAGAATCAGCTGACCATGCTCACGATTGGTCACAGCAGTTTTAGACTTTATTTGTTAAGGGATCTCTGGTGAATTTGTTAATACATTTAAATCATATACCATATTGCTTCTGAAAAGGAGCAGTCTCCTTGATTTCAGCACATAATATCTGTGGAGTAGGAAATGAAGCAGTATGCAAAGTGTGACACAGACAGAAGAAGACTTTGGATTTCATATAAAAACTATGCCTGACTCAGCTTGTCCAAGGTTTTCTCCAAAAGTACTGACATACTTCATATTACCATTTTAATTGTCTAAACTGTTCATTCTTTGCATTGTAGCCATGATCATGCTCAACAAGGCACTGCTAAAAGTGCTGCAGATCTATTTTGACAACTTCCAGTCAGACTTCAGAGGTCAGGAGGTGATCAGCAACCCACAAATCTCTGATGTCGTGTTCAACAATGAAATCTTGCAGTTCAACATTGCCACTCTCTACAAGCTACAATCCACCTGGATGACCACGTACGTCTGCATGTAGTCATATACAAGCATGTGCACATTTTTATGTGTTCCTGTACAAAACACATGACCACAAAAACACATTTTAACCACATTTCTGATAAAGAAGTTTTTGTTGTTTTCTCTTTCCACTCATTTTTAGGTATGAGTGCTTCTCTATTTCCTGTGAGCTGACATACGAAGGAACGGAGATTTGCCCGACTGGCATATCTGAAAATATCAGCACTGCTTTATCATTGGGGAACAAGATACGGTGTAATCGCATGTAAGCACAAGACTCTGTAGAGCCTCATAAATACCATTCACCTTCCCTTTCCCTGTAAGTAATGAATTGACTTTGATACGGAAGTGAAAGTGACCTTGCTACTTTGTGTTGTCATCTGAACCAGGCTGTCTTCGTTTTGTTTGTTGTGCCCTCATGTGTGTATGTGTGTGAAGGATAATCTATGTCAATGAACTCAAATGCACTAAATAGTTCAAAGTTGAATATTTAAATGAATTTAAACAAGAAATGTATATATTCAAATATGTAGAATTGAGAAGAAAAATGTTAATACCTACTGGTGTGGTTTTTGTTTTGTTTTTTATAGGATGGTGTTCCCTGTTCCAGTAAATCAGCTGCCATATGAGTGCATATTAACATTTCGCCTCATGGGATCGAAGCGTGGAAAGAGTCCTGAGCTGTTGGGTTGGGCTGTGCTACCTCTTTACAGCAATGAGTAAGACTCAAAAGTGTTTACACCTCTCTACCATAAATGTCTATGCTTAACATGGTCACTGTTTCAAACTGGAGGTTAACATATACAGAACTGCTCCCTGCAAATAAAAAGCACAGGCTTTATCTGCCCTGAACACTTCTTGTTTGTTTGCAACAGGGTTTTATTTTTTTACCTTGCAGACAAGTTGACGTTGGCTCATCATATATGCCTGTAAATGGCCCTCCATTCTGGAGCCTTGATTGCTAAAGTTTTTTAATGCGTTTGCCCACTCTCATATTTCAGATCAGATTCCAACTTGAACATGTACAGATGTAAGAAAACGCAGTGATATTCTATGACTTTAGATTGTTTCATGGTTTGTTGATGTTCTGTTGATGTCTTCCAAGCAGCAGGAAGTTGGCCGTAATGCAGGTTTGGAAGCTAACCAATCAGAAGAGGGAGGCCTTAAAGAGACAGGACCTAAAATGGCCTGTTTCAAACTGGCTGAACTGAGGGGCTGCATAAACATAGCCATTATAAGATAAATAGGACATTTTTGAACTGTAAATCATTCAAAGATTTTCTAGTAGAGTCCCAGATTTAAAAATATAGACCTGAAAATGTGTGTACTATGTCCCCTTTAAGGTTGTTGTGTTTTCCATCATATTATTTTTGTATAAAAACAGTAATTATTAACATATAGTATGTATACTCTGTGTCCAGGACTCTGATAACAGGAACCATCCTGCTCAGTATGTCCACTCTGGCTGAGCCACCTGCTCCTCCTTCCCCTGCCTTGTTTGACAGCCACAGACAAGCTGTTGGGGTCATACTGCAGGTCAGTAGCACCAGACAACTCTGCCCCCTGTTGAACAAAGCTGAAATGACACCACATTACTTGCTTAATCATTCCTTCTCCCATCTTTGCCCAGGTTGAGTTTCCAGATCAGTTTGAATGGAAGTACTGCAGGCCTGTTGCGCTCCCAGGGTCTGCCATATTCTCTAAACCTTGTGAGGAATTGCAAAAGAAAATGTTAGGTGTCTCGAAGAAGAACTGCCTCTGCTTGTAAGTATAAGAAAGTCACAATTAACCATGTTGCCTTCATTCATAGTTTTTTTTTGTTTTTTTTAAATTTTGAATAAAATAAAATAATGCGATGAGTCATGGTGCCTTTTCATTTTTCTTCTTTGCCAGTCTATCAGAAAATGAGAAGACTTTCCTCTGGAGTAAACGTTACTCTTGTGACAAAGGAAGTACTTACCTCCACCTGCTGCTGGGTGGAGCCCTCCAGTGGCCCATTGAAGACTTGACAGAAATCTACACTGTTTTAGAAAACTGGCCTATTCATCAGCCCGAGGAGGCTCTCTTCTTACTCAGTGACAGGTACAGTAGGTTTACATCTGTGATCACAATCATGAGTCACGTGTCCACAGTGTCTGGTGTGATTGATTGATCTTGTTTGGTGACTTGTCTCATCCAGTTTTCATGATCAGACTGTGAGGAAGACTGCAGTTCACTACTTTGAACAGATACCAGATGGAGAGTTGGAGCAATTTCTGCCACAGTTGGTCCAGGTAAACACATGAATACCCATCACTAAGTATTACACACTCTGAAGCACAAAATACCTCTACACTCCATGTTATCCATATCTTTTTAAGTTCATATTTCAGCACAAGACCAAACTTATTTTTATGGTAAATGGATTTATGTTGCACTTTCTGCTGCTCATTCAACCATTCACACACATATTAATGCCGGTAAGTTACCATGCAAGGTGCTGCCACAACCATTGGGAGAAAATTAAGGTTCAGTATCTTGCCCAAGGACACTTCAACATGCCGATAGGATCAAACCATCAACCTTCTGATTAGTAGATGGCTCATTCTACTTCCTGAGCCACAGACATTTGTTTGGTTCAACTCATATTTTTAATATGAGAGTAGTTGTCACATTCTGTATTTCTTTCAGTGCAGTTTGTATGATCAGTCATCCTGTCTTGCAGGCTCTGAAGAACGAGTGGGAGCTAGATGGACCTCTGGTGATGCTGCTGTTAGATAGATCACTCAAGAACATACGGATCGCCCAGCAACTCTACTGGTGAGAAGCAGTCGCACGTCAAACAAAAACTAGATCTTTATTAACATAATGATTGCTTACATGAAAGTAAATGAAAGTACTGCATCTGTGATTATAAGTTCTAAACTAGATATTGTAAATGACTAAATCAATACTGAGGAATGAATAAGGTAACAATGTTTTCGGCAAACTGTAGACATATTAAAATTATTTTTTGTGTTTAATTGTTCAGTATTTTTCACTACTCTATGTAAGATTTAATCATTTATTGATGTTTTATATGTTTCTTTCAGGCTGCTGGAAGATGTTCACAATGACCCCCACTACCAGAGCTGGTTCAGTAAGGTTCAGGCTGCCTTGCGGCAGTGCTGTGGCCAGGCATTAAGACAGGAGCTGGATAATGAAGCCCGCCTGGTGCAGTTGCTTACACAGGTGGCTGAGAAGGTTCGAGCTGCTGATAAGACTCGACGGAAGGTCAGTCTTCATTTTCTAGCCACACATTTATTTATTAACTCACTCACTGGCTCATAATCCTCCATTATTTGTCTTTGTTAGTTCTTTAATTTTATGCATTTGTCTGCAGCATGTTGTGAACCAAGAAAGGTGGAAGATTGATGACTTCTTCAAAGATGGGAACAGCTGTTGTCTACCTCTGGATCCTGCAGTCCGTGTAAAAGGGGTGGATTTGAATGTAAGAATGTTACATTACACCTACATATCATTAATCTCCTGTAATAAACACACAATACTATACAATTGTAACATATTTATTTACTTCTAGGCCTGTAAGTTCTACAACTCCAATGCTGCTCCTCTGGGGGTCTCATTTATCTGTACAGACCCTCTGGCCAAGAACATCAGTGTCATCTGCAAGGTTGGTAATAAAATGGTACTTTATCGATCCACAATGTACTTGTTCCAGTCTAGAGGAAATCAAAGCTCTTGGCAGAAAACATCCTGCTAGACACAGATAGGCAATTTTGACTTTGTTTGGGCTCATCTGCAATATAAAACATAACCATTTTTGGTAAATTGTTTTCTTCACTCAGTCCATTGTGTTGTTCAGACAGGAGATAACTTGCGTCAAGACATGGTGGTACTTCAGATAGTCCGTATGATGGACAGGGTGTGGCTCCAGGAAGGACTGGACTTGCGAATGGTCACGTACAGGTGTCTTCCTACGGGCAAAGCTCAGGGTCAGTTTAATTTATTTGTGTTTTTGAATGCAGCATTATAATTGTCTTGTTTTATATATGTAGCTATTGATTTATGTGTTTCTTATACTTATGCTTGTGTTTTCTGTGGTTTTCAGGACTAGTAGAAGTGGTTCGAGGGGCAGTGACGCTGGGGAAGATTCAGCAGGAGTGGGGTCTCGGCGGGACCCTTCGAGAAGACACACTGGAGAAATGGTTCCACATGTGGAACAAAACTAAGGAGGACTATGAGAAGGTTAATATTTACAAAATCCCTGATATCTTAAACATTATGACCGACCGTACATTAATAATCATGTTTGCTATTCCATATTTTTTTCAGGCTGTAATGAACTTCATCCACTCATGTGCAGGTTGGTGTGTAGCGACCTTCATTCTTGGAATCTGTGACCGCCACAATGACAATATCATGTTGAAGCACAGTGGACACATGTTCCACATCGATTTCAGCAAGATTATGGGCAATGCACAGAAGTTTGGAAACTTTAAAAGGCAAGTCAATACAAAGCTCAGAATATGAGAGCGAAACGGAGGAGAGGGTTAGGTGGTATTTATAGGGATGCCGGAAGTGGCGCAGTTGAGGAGTGATCCTGCTCCTGAAACTGTGCTAAATAACCTTCAATTAACAAGAAACTTCTCTTGCTGTTTCTTTGCAATGGTAGGGACCGATCACCATTCATCTTTACATCTGAGATGCAGCATTTCATCACAGGCGGAGGGCAGAAGCCTCAGCGTTTGCATCGCTTTGTGGAGCTCTGCTGCGAAGCTTACAACATTATCAGACGTCGTTCTACACTGATACTCAGCCTGCTGGAGCTGGTAAGCACCAACAAGTGCTGAATAACGCCACCAACATAAGCTATATCTGCAACTAGAAAATATTATATAAAAACCTTGTCATTCATGGGGCGTATGTGATTTACAGATGCTTCATGCAGGAATGCCAGAACTGAAAGATACTAATGATCTGCAGTACGTCCAAAACAACCTCAGACCTAAAGACACAGACCTGGAGGCCACATCCTACTTTACAAAGTAATAAATGCACACCACCCAAACAAACACAATCTGTTTGTCTAACTGAATAAATTCTTCAGAATATATCTGATGCTCTGTAATGTTGTTCTCTGTTTCATTATGTGATACAGTAACCGCTTGTGTCTGTGTTTTGTAGGAAGATCAAGGAGAGCATGGGCTGTGTGGCAGTCAAGTTAAACTTTCTGACACACAGCATGGTTCAAGGGAAGAAACAACAAACACCAACCCGGGATGGCATCCCCGCTCCCAACAACAACATTCAAAAAGCCGTCATCCAGGGATACACAGCCAAGGGAAAAGATGTGGTAAGGCTGCATGTTGCTCTTTTTACTGCGGTAGTTCAGTCAGAAAATGCTGTGTTCTGATGCATCAGAGAGTTGTATTGAAACCTAATAGCCAGAGGAGCTGATGAAACATCTGAAAAAGATGGGAGGTTCACACATAATTGTTCTGAGAGGAATAACCCCTGGCAGTCGTGTGTGTGTGTGTGTGTGTGTCTGTGTGTGCTGTCACTTAGGACCTCCTATGCAGCAGTACTGTATTCAGGAAGTTCTTCACTCACTCTCAAGAGTTACTGCTAGTTGGCATTTCACTGCTCTTTGATCAGAAAAGGCTTTAGTTTGTCAGGTTAAAGCATTGTGAAGGCAGAATGGAGCTCCTTGTCTGTCAACGCAGAAGAACACATTTTTGTCCAGTTATGCAGAGTCAGCCTTGAGCAGAACCTGTGGCAAAGTAAAATATATAAAAGTTTTCCTTGTAGATGAGTTTATGGTTATGTTGTTTATTGCTTCTAAACACACAAATCCACTATTTAGATTTAAATCTTTTTCAGAGTGCAAACATAAAACAGAGGGAAACTAAACAGGGAAGCAGTCATAGATATTACTTTGAGATTAATTTCCACGATAGAAAGCTCTGTAAAAAGTTGTGGTTTTGGCAATTAAACCCCTTAATACCTGAGTCCCGAGTCTGGAAAATCAGAACATTTGGGGAGATTGAATAAACAAATGAGTAAAATGATATGAAGTTAACCAGCTGTTAAAGAACACGGACCATATTTGCAGTGATACCTGCCGGGGAAGCTTATCCATTGTGTTGTAACAACCATCTCTCCTTGTTCATTCACCCTTATTCTTTAATTTACAGATCTATGACCTGAAAATAGATATTGATGACGGCTTTTTGAACAGTAAGATGACGTTTGGGCAGTTTGAGCTGATCCATAAGCAGCTGCAGAAGCACTTCATAGAGTCTGCTCTACCTCAGTGAGTGAGAAAACAAACTCAAACATCCAGCTGATGTCAAATGGCTATTTTATTCTCAAGTACTGCAAGAAACACTGCCTCCTTCTTTTGTGATAACTGCATAATTTGATCCGTATCATCCATATACAGGTTCCCTAGCTGGTACCAGATGTCATTCACCCCAAAGAGGAAGATGTCTCAGCTGAATAAATACCTACAGCAGCTTTTTGAAGGACCTTGCAATGGAGTACGTTTCCAGTTGTCACGCTTTCCATCATTGATTGATCTTTCCTCAGTGATCTCCTGATATAACTGGTTATGGTATGACTTACAAACCTGCCATGCTCTGTCCCCTGCAGAATGAATTTGTGTGCAGCTTGTTCCTGGACGGCCCCAAGGTAGTCCAAGAAAGTGTGGCGAAAGGTAATTTTCTGCTCTTAAATAATAAGTGGGTGTATAAAAAAAGATTATCAAAGTTTTAAAGGAAAAAATGGCACACTAAAGGCACTGTTTTTGAATGTGAAGATTGATTCTGTGCAATGTCTTGTGGAAACTGATCATGTGTCTTCACGGCTAATATGAGATACATTATGCTGTTTTTTACTGGCACTGATGCACTGATCTATTGCAGAAGCCCGATCTCAGATCCAGCTCTACATGTCCTACTCTGACTGTAAGCTCTCAGTCCTGGTGAAACATCTGAACAACGTAGTGAGTTTCCTTTATTCCTATTATTGTGTTTGTAGCTATTAAAACTGAAGAAATACAAAATAAATGTGACGTCTCTTAAAAATATTTTGTGGTGTGTACTCAAGGGCCTTTTTTTACTTCTTGTTAACAGAAGCAGGCAAACGGTTCTAACCCCGATGCCTATGTGGTCACACGTCTGAGACCGGACCCCCAGCAGCGAACGAAGAAAAAGACAAAAGTAGTCCGCAACAATGACAACCCCACTTTCAATGAACTGGTGAGACTTTCTTCCCTCCTACTCTCTATGCATGAAAACACACAAAGAAAAACAAAATGAAGTGCTCTGGATGACAGTGTTTCCTTTGTTCAGTTACCATCATGTACACATAGACTTGCTACTAGTAACAGCATCCTTTGATTGACCATTACTGAGCAGGTTTGTTAAAGTAGTTAATGTAATGCTGTCATTAGTAGTTAATACTAAGTCCATATATTCTACAGGTGATAAAGCTATATCTTTAAGCAGATACATTTCTGTAGAAGTAGAAATAATAACACATAAGTACATACAGTATATGTTTAAATATGGTACACTAACCGTGAGAAGTAAATTTAAATAATAGGTTGTTTTAGAATAGATGCTTTCTCAGCTCACTTTATATGCACAGTCCCACCTTTCTGTTCAAGTGGACCAACATAACTTAAGCTAGCTTTTCTTTTATGATAAGAATGTGGATTTTTCACTTTGTTTTCCTCATAAAAACTAGAGAGATGATGTGCTGTCACTCAGATTTCACACATTCACTGTAACCTTGTGTAAAATATTCATTTTAAATGTGTGATCTGCCGGCGGGCTCTCCTCACTGTCAAAGTCCGACGTGATCTTTGAGTGTTAAACCCAGCGGCCTCTGACCAGTCACTTCTCACATACTTGACAGCTTCTTACTACTTTTTATGTAGCAAAGTGAATCCTTAACAGAGCCAAATGGAAGGAAATCTCAAACAGGAATTTGAGATAAAAAGCTGCACAGCAGAAATATACTGAAATAACTGCATGATCTGAATCCAGGGCTGTTTGATGTCTAAAGCATACTTTCTTTTCACAGCTGGAGTACATTGATGTCCCTCAATTGAATGGTATGGTGCTGGAAGTGACAGTGAAGAGCAAGAAGACCTTTGTGGCAGCAACAAACATAAAACTGGAGGATCATTTGCTTGATAAGGAGACCTGGTTCCCTCTCGGGAACTGTGCAATTTGAGCTCAGGGATCTGCACTTGCAGGTCTTCTGCCAGCAGGGGACGCCACAACACTGGAGGAAAGACTTCATTCTGAGATATAAGGGAGATACATTCACCTCAGCAGAGAAACTGTGCACTCCTACTTATTCATATGCATCAAATGCAACTTAACCTCACTCCAGAGCTAAATTCAGTGGCAGTGGACCAAAGGTTTGGATGAAGTTACAAAGCTGAGTAAAAGACTCAGCAAAGGAGATTTTGTTTACTGTGAATGTCATGATTCATATGAAGTATGAACTTTACATGTTCAATTTTAAATGTTTATCAAATGAAGGACATTTTTATTATTTTTATCAATTCAATTTTAATTAATTCATTTTTAGCCTTGGTGATGGATGCAGGAAGAAAAGTATTACTCTTACCAGCCTACTTGCACTTTTGTTTTGTTTATAACTTTGTATAAGCTGTGTGTGGTTGAGACTGTTGATGTGACAGATTAAGGAGGAGGCAGTGCAATATATTTTACCTGCACAGACGGAGTGTGCTTGTCCCTTTGGGCCGTGTCAACTGGATGTCCTTGACCAGTGGATTTGGTGGCGGGAGGTGGAGACAGGCGGGGGGAGAAGTGTGTGAGCAGGATGACAACTCTGCTTCTCTGGCCTGAGGGGCTGAGTTAACACTCTCCTCCTCACTCCATCCTTTGTCTTATCCATCAGCGGCATTCAAAGCAGTTACGCACATGCATGCACAAACACGCAAAGGCAGACAATCACATTCCCACACATATAGCCCCGAAAAACACCTACACAAACACACACACTCTCAGTCACTCTTTCTAGGCTAAGATAGGTCTCCCTGTTATCTTAATACCATCCTCCTCCTGACAGGCCTGCTGACCCGTACTCCCCTCTGTCTCATTCACAGGATTTAGTGATGTACGAGGATAGAAATAGACTTCCCTGCACTGGATTTGGTTAAATAATGTATACCTCTGTGAATGCTATTTATATTATTCCCTGCTGGGTTTCTCACAGGGAGGGAAACAAATGCTGGCTGCTACTCTTTCATAGTAGTGTTCATGGAGTATTTATGTGTTCTAGCATCATGGATCTGTTTCTGCTCCAATATAAGAAAAAGACTTACTGATAATTAAACCAAAAACAGTTTTTTGTGGATGGGTAAGACCTTCTCATGAGAATAAAATCTGCCACAATAATTGAACTTGCATCAATTATTAATTCTGCAATAAGAAATCGTACTCCAGGGATTCCTCCACTAGAGTTGAAACAGTGAGCAGAGAGTGATTCTGTGTTAGGGTCTTTTAACCCTGCTGGAACCTTCTTTTCCTTTCCAGCACATGGTGCAGCCAGTAAAAATGTGGCTATATCTATTTTCTGACAATAAAACTGGTAATTATATCTGAAGAAATGGTGCTTTTGATTTATTTGTATATATATTTTATGTTGTTGCTGCATCAGCCACGCTTTTCTGTCTATTGGCATGGTGTGCGTGTGTGTGCGTGAGTCTGATATGGAGAGCTGTTTTTAGGAATACCACACAAAGACAAAGAGGGAGGCTGGATCCAGGCTACATCCATCTCTAGACCGGAGTGGCACCCAGCGGTAGCCTGGAGGTAGAGAAGGAAGGGAGTGTGAAAAAAAATGTATGTATTGCTGCTTAAATACATGAGCATCATATAATAAATAGTAGCACGTCCATAAAAAGACGCGCAGAGCAGAGACCGACCTTCAGTAGTGCTGACGAGGTGAATGAAGGGAAATACAGTAATGGTCACACAATGTCACCGGATGTAACTTATCTCTCAA
The DNA here is from genome assembly GCF_027409825.1 of Scomber japonicus. NCBI lineage: Eukaryota > Metazoa > Chordata > Actinopteri > Scombriformes > Scombridae > Scomber > Scomber japonicus. Next base: position 12,681,206 of record NC_070582.1, read on the forward strand.
TCTGACTCCCAATCAGGGCCCAACCTCACTCCCTGTTGCTCTGTGGCTCACCTTTCTTCAGGCTGCTGAAGGGCAGCATGTACTGGCCCACAAACTCACTGCTGAGCAGGCCGGTCTGATCTCGGACACAGAAGCGGATAAGGCAAAGCTCGGGGACGCTGATGTTGAAGTTCATGTCAGAATCCCAGTGAGGACTCAGAGCTGTAACGATAATCAGTTCATTAGAATCAGTAAGCATCAGTGAGTTTAGTTAAAGTGACTTAGTGAGTTAATTTTTACAGAGGGTCACATAACTACTTTTATGTAAAAGATTCACTCGTAGAGATGAACACACAGGGAATTCTTCAAATCTCTATGGTGGTTTAAAGCATCTTTTAACTCATTGTTTTTGTTCCCAACCCACAACTTTACTTTTTTGATTCACTCTTATCAGCCTTATTTTGGCCGCAGTAAGCAGCTGTTATCAGTGGTAAAAAAAGCCAAATTCCAAACAGATTTTTTTTTTCGGTAGAGACAAAAACCAGAACTACAAGGATACAAGGAGTGAATGTTGGACATTCCTCTAGTGGCCAGAAGAATCTGCTTGATGTGTAAATCAGCACCTGTTTACTATCATGGCATCATATCAAAGTATATGGTGATGATAAGTCAATGTTGTGTTCACTGTTAGTTCCTGTTGTTCCCAAGGAGTTAAAAAAAACAGTTATCACAGACATAAGATAATACATACAGCCGAAACTGCAGACACACTTTCTGCAAAACCAGCAGATTTGAGAAGTGATACTGGAGACGACCCTGATGAGGCTGTCATGACTAAACTATCACAGGCTAAGCTTGTCTTTAGTTACAGTCCTCAGAAGTCAAGGGGAGCTTCACAGCAGAGGACATAACGCAAAGAGCAGAGTTACCATCACCAGAGTGAGAGTAAGGTACCCATAGGGAGGGTCTGCTGGGGAAAATGTAATCATTAATGTATTCAGTTTCATCTTATTGTTAAAAAATAATTATCAGACCTACAATAGGATCATTATCATGATGAGAATGAATTAATGAGTAATGTCTGCTTCAATTCCACATTCGAATTATGATTCAAAATATTTACTCAAGTTCCTCTGTTACATGCAAATCTTCTTTTAAATTCTAATTCATTTGTATTCACTTGTGACCTTATCTGTTTCAAAGTGTGAAATGATTTATGATTTATGCCCATGGCTCTGTGACCTCATACCCCCTCTCCCGCCTTCTCTCACTCTTTATCTCAACCGAACAGCAGCAATGCAGAGTATCCCATCGATGTCATCTTTTGGTCTTTAGTTTATTTTTATATGGAAAATCCAACTCAGTCAAAGGCAGCCTACTGAGTGTTCTGGGGTGAACACCAGCTGAAATATGAAAAGTTTGTCAAAAACCTCGACAGCAGAGAGATTAACTTCCACACTTGAAAGTCTGATGACAGTTCCAGGAAGAAGAATTAAGACTAAAACAGTCATTTTCATATGTATCATTCCCAGCAATAAAAATAAGTCTTTTTGATCATCAGTGTAGGTGAAATGGTAATGGGACTCTTCTGAATATACCGAATCTATGTATGTATAATGATCCATGTGATGCATTATGCCAGTGCAACACTTCATCTAGTGAGCAGGGACTGTCAGCGTTGTACTGTATTTCCAGTCGTAGCAACAGTGCGTGACTAACGACTCTTCTATGGAAATCCACATCTACATTCTGAGGAACCACCACCCAACACTGGCTAACACATACATTTATAAAGAAGTTTCTTGAACCCACAAAATACTTTTATCATTATAGGGAGGAAGTTCCCTTATCTTCAATTCACTGTACAATAGGTTTTTTCCATGTTACTGTGTGAATTTGTTCCTTTTTATTATGTTTTTAAAATGCTAGCCTCATAATCAGACAGAATTGCATTTTGTTTCACTTAATTTAAATCGCTGTATGAATCAGAGATGTGGGCGACAATTTAGAGGTCTGGAACCAGGCTGTGTGTTAATCTCTAACCCCTTCATTGCATTATTTATGCATTTAAGTCATTATCTCACTACATTTGGCTGTTGAACAGCAGCATTCTAATGTTAAATTACTATGTCCAAATTCAGAAGGCGCAACTGGTGGACAAACTTATCCAAGCCTTAGATAAGTTATTAGAAATTAATTAAATTTGAAAACTGTTTCAGCTAATTTTTGGATTTTTTAGCTAAACCTGACAAAGAATAGTAATAAAAGAGAGATTGAGTCAACACTGACTAAGTAGATTTAAGTCAGTCAAGCTATGTTTTCCGACATCCTAACAAGGCTATCCATACTGTACTGACAGTTTGTGTTAAAATACTTACAGTTATTTTTGACAGTATGGGTGCTTTTTCTGCGGGTGTCAGATGCAATCCCATGAATTTCCACTCTCACAAAGGGGTCCAGACCTTTGCCACCCCTGGGGACAGGCAGGTTGGATCCACTGATCACCTGTACAGGCACACACAGAAATGAGCTATACACAGAGGGTGTATAAGGATGTAATCTATACCATGGGTAAACAGTAAACATTAGTAGAATGAGAAAAGAAAAGAAGAAGAGAGGAGAAGAGAAGAAGGGCTGTAATTATACTAGTCTGGGGAGAGACAGGCTTATCTGCAGTCCTCTCACACTGAGCCTTCCCTTCCCCGGCTCTGATCAAAGACAAACCTGCATGTACTTATCACGACATGCCCCGGTTGGCACTGATGGAGCTTTACAGTGTCCGGCCCAAAATTACAGTCCCTTCCCTCCTTTCCTCGACTGAAGTCATGCTAAATTCACACTGCTGCTCAATAGTGGTGAATGCACACTGTAGATAGCACTTTGGAGTTATCATTTCATGAAGATTTTTCTATTGAAAAACAGACCATTACTTATAGTTGATGGTTTTATGCTAAACAGACTCAAGAAAGCTCAGGGGGAAATATTCTAGTTTCAGAGCAGATGAAAAATGTACTGTTCAAAGTTTGAAAACTCGACCCTGAATGCTACTCGTGACTATTAATTCCCACAGAGTTGAACGTTGAGTCAAGATTGCCGGAGTTTCCCTGAAGAGATCAAATAATAGAGTGATGATGTAAATAAATAAAGGTGAGGCTTTTTCCCTGGGTGTACAAAAACACACACCACATTTATATTTTATGCACTGTGCTGTGTGTGTGCATATTCCATTAATAGACCATTTCTGTAGTGCTTTTAACTTGTGAGCATCCATCCTGTACACCCCTGGAAACTTCTTGTCTTATCAAGAATGATTTCAGTGGAGAGAAAAATTGTAGCAGAGTTACTGAATGAGAGTAACAGATATCATGATATGCATTCGCCAACTACTTAGCTTCAATACAGAGAGCAAGATCAAATGAGGAAATGTCCAACATCCATGACTGAATCAGACTGAAGAATATAAAGACACAGCCTGGCTTGAAATTAGTTCAAAATTCAGTTTACCAAAATTGAGTTTTCTGCTGCCACCCCAATACAATGAAATTTGAATGAATGTAATTTGTGATGATCATTCATATCGAAAAAATTACATACAACAAATTCAACAGCAACACATCTTTATATGGACACTAGACTTATCACTCTCGATAGTTTATAGTGCAGACTTTGCCGTAAAAAAAATCTCATAGGGACTATTTCTTCAGTGGAAAGAAGTTCCAGTAAATAACATGTTCTGAGGACTTTAAGTGTTTCTGCAAGGAGATTATATTGTTACATTTTTTTAAATGTAATATTTAGTGTCATTGCCACCTTCATGTCATATCGGAGTTACTGTAATTGCAACTTTTGACTTATAAATAGGGTTCACATCATCTGCTTAATAATACAGAAGTGCCTGAAAAACAAATAAATATGGACGCCTCACAGCAGCCAAAGACCAATGTTAAAGGTAATTAAACCCAAATTTAATGGGTACAATGTGCCTTGGTCAATTCATGGTATTTTAAATGCACAACAAACTAAGTCATCATATAAGCAGTCAGATGACATAAACACTCACATCCATCCAACACAGCGTGAACATGTGAGCAACACAAAAAGCAGAGACCACTAGAGGTAAAGTTTGTCTTAGTAATTTTGGTGAACTGACTATTTAAAAAGGGTTTTCATTATGATTCATAGCAGTTCATAAAAATGATTTCAGTAGAGTAACTATCATGTTCTGTCACCTACCTCCTCTACAGAGAGTGACAGGATTCCCATGTGATCCCAGGTAACACCACATATTGTCTTTGCTGCACAAAGCCCCTGATATCTCTTAGTCCCACCACTACATTTAACGCGACAGCAAATTGTTCTATCTCTGTAATTTGGCTGTTAACGTGTCACTGTAGTCCTTGTGGGCACACAAAAGAGACTTGATGTATTAACATGTTCTCTACAGCTTCACAACCTTGTCATGTGGTTTATGGCACATGCTTTACATTATAAGTGTTGCAATAACTGTCCCCTAAGATAGTTTAAAAAATTCCAAAAAAGGATGATTTATTAATTGGTCTTCAGGTCTAATTGTATTAGTTTACCCCGCCTCTCTCTCCTTTCCTTTTTCTTTACTGAGGAAGATAACCTAATTAAACAATGAGATGCTCTTAAGGAGTTTTACGTCATTGTTTGTTCACAGGAAAGCATTTATCTGGAGGGGAAGAGTTAAGATGAGCTCTACTACACAATGCCCTACATTTGAAGGCACTGACACACACATAGATGCAAGCAAAGCACACTAACTGTTCTGTACCATTACACCTTAATCCATAAATCCACCCATAGTGAATTATTTAGCGTTCAGTACTCCCTAGCTGTACCTTGAGCAGCAGGTGTTTTGGTTTGACATGCTGGCTGGAGCCGGGATCAAAGCTCCTCTGACTGGACATGAGCACTGCCGGCTTCAGGACATATCCACAACCCCCGTTGTCCTGGAAACGGCCATCATTTAGGTCCATAGCCAAGCCCAGGGACTGGAAATTGAGTGCCACTGCAAAACACCACGCCACAGAGCAGTGCCAAAGAAACTTATAAGAACAAAATTGAAAATGCCTAAAGCCTGTTAAAATAAAATGAGCAGCATGAAATGATCTCACTGCACACCTGCACACCGTTTTCTAAGGCTTTTCATTCATTCTGCAGGAGTGAGCAGTATTAGACTTGAAATGTTTCTGCAACAATAGTGTACATTGCATCAAGGAAGCATTCAAAATCACTGACTGTGCAATGAGTGTAACTGTAGAGTTTTTTTCTGCAGTTCAAAGCTGTATGTTTGCATTTCTGCTGTACTGTGTCAATAGTATCATCAGTAAACATTCACATTCAAACAGATTGTTACATAAAGAAAGGAGCATATGTAATCCTGCTGCCAGGTTTAAATACTGTTATAACTTCCTCTGTGTGTCTCACAGTGGCACAGTGATTATTCTACTGTGATTGATCCATCCAGGCTGCTTTGTATGGCAGTCTCCTGCAACTGTGAAAAGTGCCGATCACCATCTGCACAGCTGCCAACAAAACACATAGACAGTCTGCTCAGTGAACAGCAGGGCTTCATGTCAGAATCAGCAGCTGGCTGACTGTGAGATGGAGACAGAGGAGGACAAGTGGAGTGACAGGCACACTGGCCAAAACAGTACCAGGAAGATCAGGGTTTGGACTTTAAGCTCATGGGTAATCATGTATTGCCAAATGACATGAGAAAAAGTTTATATATGATTGCTTGAAGCATAGCTGAGATTTCTCTCAGATTTCTTTGCAGCTGCTTATACAGTGGCTGTTACTCTGAGGCGTGTGTATGTTATATAGAATGAAGCCTGATGCTCATACTTGACTAGTGATAACTGCACAGAAAAAAAGGCTCACATAGGGGGGTGAAGGAGGGCTATAAATCGATTTAGAAAAAGTGTGATAAGGTCCGGGAGAGGTTTTGCTCTGGGGAAAACACAGATGCGGTGGTCAGGCTGTGGACTGGAATGAAATGTTCCTTTCACTGATAATCAACAGTACATTTGGCCAGGTTGTTCGCTTTGAAGTTTGACAATTCAAGTTTTGGGACTGCATTTCCCTCAGTCTCAAAAGTTTGTAATGGACTGCAGTTGTTCTGCATGTGTCGAGAACCTGTTAACCCTGTTAAAACGTCTGACTCAAAGGGCTCTTCAAGCAATTGAATTGAAGGTTTTAGTCTTGACCAAAATAGAAACACAGTTGAGTAACTATAGAATAATTTAAATAGCACTATTGGCTGTATGTACAAATCATATTAATTGGCATTCAACTTCCAATTTTTGAAACTCTGTACAGGTTCTATCCAAGATGTGGAAATTAATACTGTGTACTTAGATAATTGACACATTTCAGGTTCACAGGCCTACAGTAGATGCATGTACATGCATGTGGGCATGTGTATGACATTTCACTTAATATCTTATGTGTTTACACAGACTTTGTCAGGGGGGCTTTGTCTTATTTTGGACAGGTGTATACCTCTGCTACTGATTGATCTGCTACTTTGACTCACCGAGCTGCGAGCCAATGTTCCAAAACTCCTGAGGGTTGTAGTTGGATGACGACGTCCTCGATCCTGCTGGATAAATCCTGGAGAGGAACTTCTGGTTGTGTTTAACAAAATCTGGACCTGAGAGTGAGAGAGAGAGAGAAAGAGAGAGAGGGAGAGAGAGAGAGAGAGAGAGGGGGGGGGGGGGGGGGAGAGAGAGAGAGAGAGAGAGAGAGAGAGAGAGAGAGAGAGAGAGAGAGAGAGGACACAAAGGTCAAATGTGTCTCATCTGACACACACTCATTAATGAGAAAAAACTGTGATACAGACTGCAGAGTCTTAATATCTGAATAAGCTCGGAGGCTGCAGCTAGGTAGTGATTCAGTAACAGCATCAAGGATGTGGTCACGTTCTAGTTATATATATTTTCCAATTATTATTAGTATAATATATGCTAACAAATGATTTCAATCATTTGCTTTTATTCCAAAATTTTACTTGAAATAGGATCATGTTAATAAGATAAACAAATACAAGCACAAATTGTAATTTCAGCTTAATATGAAATGGTAGGGTTTTTTAGAAAATACCTAAAATGAGTTGGACAGGTGGAAGCTACAGATTGTGCATCAGGTTTTGGTGTTTGTAAAATTATCTTCATCCTGAATAAACCAAAAACTGTCTCACTGCTTCAGTCTGTGTGTGATCATAACATAGCTGCATCATTTTCCCTGCAGGCCTTAATGATGGCAAGAGACAACACATTTTTTTTTAAACCTCCAGCATATCTGAGACTATTTGTGGTCTCTGCCAACCAAGCCGACCAGCTCATAATATAGCTGTGTCTGGAGAGTGTCATTCCTCCTTGGCAGGAACAGATTTCATTTCTCTACATCATTCAGTGTCTCTAATATACTGCCACACGGCAGCACAATGACAGTTAAACTGATTATCAGTTGATTTGAAACTCGGTGGGCTCTTTTCACTTCTCCCAGCAGTGAGAGTATGAGGCACACTTCTGGGCTTGTGCTGTTAGGTTTTACTCCCTAAAAAGTATGACAGTTATGTCATGTTCAATATGCTTTCACTATTAAGAAGGTTTATGGTTCTAGATATAATTGCATTTTTAGACCAAAGATGACCAGCAGCAACTTTTCCTGTGAGCTGAATGTGATTATAAAACACATGATCTGCTGGGCTCAAGATTATATTTTTTAATATTTGCAAATAGTTATACACATTCTCCTCTGACATTCTTTATTACTTCAAAATCAGTCCTCCCTTCCCTCTTTCAATAAATTCACTTCTATAAATGTCATTTTACCTGAGACTTTGACTAGCTTGCGAGCTTTCTTCTCTGCCATAGATGTGTTTTCATAGGAGTTCTGATTGTCTTTGGAATAACTGAAGCTGATGAACTTAACCGATGTGGTGTATATAACCAGGTTGGACAGAGCCTCAGCCACCACCACCTTCTTCTTCTACTCATGATGTTGGGGGGAGAGAGAAAAAAGACAAATGAAAAAGCAGCATTCTCCAAACCTCAACAAAATTCCAAGTCTTCACCTTTTTTTTGACTCGAATTATTGGTTAAGGGGTATTGGTGGGCAACTGACTATGTTTCTATTGTCAACAAATTCAACATGTGCAGAGCCAAACTAACAATGAAATGATCCCTCTTACAAGTATTGTGTGTTTCAATAATTTCAATCATTTGAACACAAGGATTAATATTTGAACTGTAACAACCTGTTTAAATTCAGAATGTGTTGTCTATAAGTGACATAGACCATTAAAACAAAAATGGAGGACGGTAATGAGCAAAGCTGTGTTGATTGAATAATTATGACACCAAAGCATCTGGAAGTCTTTGGGGAGTTACACCATAGACGTCAAAATTGCCAATTTACCAACTTTTTAAAACAGCAGCAGCCTTATTGTCGACTAATGACAATAAATCTGAGGACTCATCAGCTAGCTTGCCACACAAGTGAGGCAGCGGAAGGCATCAAATGAGCGGAGCAACATTAACTCTGCAGCATGTCTGACTGAGACACAGTGCGATCTCAAGACACATGGTGCAGTCCTGTGTTTTTGTCTTTGCGACAGATGACAGTCACGGCAAAGTGTATCTGGGGCACAACAGTATATGGGTTTAGTTTGATTTAGTTTGAATTTGAAAATTACTTTTTGAAAAAGTGACAGTCCATATATTCAAAGTCTGATTTGTCATATTCCTCTGTGCTGTAGGCCTCCATTGTTCTCCAAAAACTATTAAAAAACACATTAGTGAGTGTCACAGCTGCACTGGGTGATTCCTTCACGCCAAAGATTATAGTCAGAGTAGTTTGTTTAGAAATGACCAAATGTGTAAAGGCCACATTTTAACCATAAAATACAAGGTTGAGAGGTTGTCATATTTAGCACAAAAAACTAGAAAGGCTCTGTAAAGAGAACTGCGTTCTTGTGCACATTCAGGCGCATCTGTCTTATATGGAACTACTCTCCAGACCAAAAACATGATTGCTGTTATTGGTCGTTGTAGCCATTTCTAAGCAAACTACCCTGATCATAATCTTTGTGGTAAAGGAACATTTCACCCAGTGCAACAGTGTGGCTCACTGATGTGTTTTAATAGTTTCTCGACAACAATGGAGGTCTACAGCACAGAGGAATATGATGTAGCAGAACTTGGTACGACTCAACACTTGTAAGAGGGATGTGTTCATCATTTGTTTGACTCTGTACGTGAGATTTATCAACAATAAGAAAAATCACCAGTTAAAGTTCACAATTCATTTATGTCGTAGTTTCCTTGTACAATCAGCAGGCTATATCTGTTTGACATCTGTTCTTCAAACTCTGTCTAATCTGTTCTGACTGACTTACTTTCTTCTTTGACCCTGCCTTTCTGGGAGACCAGAACTTTGCTTTGGTCTGCTGATCCTCGTCCTCCTCATCTTCCTCCTCATCCTCACTCTCCTCAAGCCCTGTTGTGTCCTCTGTCTTAATCTGAGGCCTTAGTTTTTTATTCTTGATGAGAATCTTATACTTCAGGTCCTGGCATCCCCACAAATACACAATCATAGACATGTACATTTATACCACTCATAAAAATGTCACAGAGTTGAATCAGTCAAACACACTCTGAATTGTCCCTCTCCTTCCATCCTCAGACTCAAACGCATCAAAACCTTTGCTTTGCACAAACCACCGCCTGTCTGATTTGAAGGTGTGCTAAATCTGTGACTCATAACAGTCATACAGTCTGCTGCTACATTTCAACGTCCTGGCTCAAAATGTGTTTTATTACTCTATAGGACTCGCTGTCTATGCAGATGAGCCACAGTATGCTTAAAGTAAAAAAAATAAACAAAAAAAACATTATGGTCTGGACTTAAATGCAGCTCTGTGGAAAGTCACCCTGCCAGTGTCACATAGAGTATACACAAGTAAAATACACAAAATAATTATAGTTCTGCCAACATTAACAACCTACAAGAGTCCATATAGTATGAAAATTATAATGATCAGAGCTTCTTTTGGCACTGTACTCATTCATTTTTTACACAAAATGATATAGTCTGGAGAGCCAGAATAGATGCTTTGCTCATGTTGATATAATTTACGCCACCATATGAGGTTCTTCAAGAGACTTTTGGTCCATGTTGATAGTAAAAATAGAATAAAGTAGAGTAATAACTTGTTAATGAACTATAATCCAACAATAATACTTCATAATGGAAAAATGGAGACAAGCCTCTGGTTTTGAAGACTTTGTAAACAGATTCAAAATCTTTGACTGGTCTGAGCAGAGTAAAAAGTAATGAACAATTCTGAGAATCGCATATTGGCTCCACGTTCATTTTGGAGGTTAAGTTGGGTGTAAAGCTGCATGAATGTGACAAGATTCAATGTTCAAGTTGCTGGGGTTGAAGACTCAAGATAAAGCCATTTAGCACTGAGGATCCCTTGTAAGCCCTCCCTCTCTGAGTCATACAGATAAACATGACTAGGTCAAAATTGAGTACACGCTAGAGAGATTTTCATTTAAAACAATGGACACAGGAAGTGGCAACACGTTAAAACATCGGTTGACCAATGGTGTAACTTCATCACTCAGTCAGGGACAGACAATCACGTTTTAGGGCTGTTCCCTGTGATCCAACCAAAACCAATACGGGGAAGAAAACCTTAAATGCACACATAAAACACAATTCAATTTTTGGCAGTAAATTCCAAAAGCAGCAAAGAAACTCCAATGAGACGGAACACATTCATCTACACTCATAAAGAGAAGCCCTTCATCCTCCTCGTCATATTCAATAGACTGGAGTGACGGCGTCTGCATCTGTCAGGCCAGTCTCTCAGTCAGGCAAATGCTTTCACTGGAGAAGTCAGAACTCAAACAGGGGGATCTAAATGAACAATCAGCTCAAGTGCCTCAGCACACTTAAAATGATGGACACTTCTCAGGATCAACCACATCCATTTGAATATGTGAACGTCTGTGAGATTAAAGACGCTTGCAAATGCAGGAGCCCATCTACCCCTGTGTCCCACAGGAAGGGAGAGGCACAGAAAGCCTCAGAAGGAGACTAATGAGGCCCTCTGTGACGACAAAAAGGTCTTATTTTCTTCTTGTTTTGCTCTGCTATGACAGACGCTACGGATTTATACATACATACACCATCATCACTCTGCCTTCACCAGCACCTCTATCATTCAACATGGATCCTGCTTCTTATTCAAAACGTATAATATGAGCTTTCACATTTCTGAGTCTTACATTTGGGCTTGGGAGGTCTCCAGTGGTTGGGTGATCCAAGGGAGTTCTCAGCAGTTTGTCCCCCAGGATAGAGATGAGATACTGGGCCATGACCTCCTGCTGCTCCTGGGAGCAATGGTTTTCCAATGACAAGATCACTGGGTAAGCAGACACCTGCCAAAAAATAATTGCGGCAGAAAAAAAAATCATGATGTAACCCTTATTTCCAACGATTAGTATCAAGCTGAATACAGTATACGTTTCAGCTGCCTTTACAGGGCCTAAAATTTCCAGATACATCACAGAGAATGGCCTGAACAGTTTGAATCAAACACTTGCATGTAAAGCATTGATATCTATGCTATTAATGAGAGAAAATTCAGCGCAGTAGGGACTCCTACAACTTACAGAGGCAAAATTGCGCACACTGAGTTAGATGCCTTGGACACCACTCCAGGAAGACACATGTCATGTAACATTCAGTGTTACCTCGAAGGCATGTTGCTCCACAGTGGTGATGACATCCTTAAAGAGTATCTTGGTGGTCAGGGTGTAGCCATGGTAGACCACAGGCTCCATATCTGGCCCATCCCAGCAGTCAATCTCCAGACAGCGACAGCCTTTCCTTAAAGCGCTGTGCCACACAAAGACACAAACACATGCATACATACAGACATACTCTGAGCTGTGGCAAAGCTGTGATAAGCCCCTATGATGTACTGTGAGAAATTGGAAGATGTAAGTGGGCAAAAAGTTGAGGCAAAAACTTTTCCTTTCTCACAAATTCTTACAAGTCAAGCCATCATATCACCTTCCATACATATAACAGCTATTATATCAATACATGTGAATAATTAATAGCAAATATTTCAATTCAATAATTAATCTCACTTGTGCCTTATACCTCTGTTGAGTTTGCATTTCTTTATACAAAAATATAGTCAGATTTATCCAGTATAGTATAAATAAGGTGTCATGAGAGTGATATAATATCACTTTTACAGTATGATGGGAGAAAATAACTAATATGACCATATGCTGCAATGCACTGATTTGAAGTTTCATCCTTCATTTACTTCAGAGATTTTAACTCTCAAACTGTTCTACTCTCTGGGAATTCAGCCTTTTTCCTACCACTAGACTGCTGTTTTACATTTCAATGATGATGCATTTGCATGCTGCTGCTATTACGCAGCTGGTGCCAATGCATGCTGTCACACATTATGCCATCTCAGTAGTCACAGAACTATCATGATGATTGCCTTGTTTTAAGTTATTCACTGCAGAGTTGATCCCTCACTTTTATGAAGAGTAAATATAGTTGTGGTTATATTGTGAGTGTTTAGTATTTAGATAATATGTTGTATTGTTTAATTATGACTATTATCTCTTATTTTAATGTATGATTACTTCTTGGGTTTGATTGAACAGCTTCTGCATGGAAAAAGATATCTACAGGGATGTGATGTAATAGAAAAGTCAGATTTATAATCATTACAAGCTACTGAAAGGGCTTAAAGAAATTCAAGTTCAACATTCAACATGGAAATTGTTTTTTGTTTGTTTTGGGAGGGGGGGTTGTGTAAGAGTTGTAGTCTACAAGTAGATCAACACCATTCTCATGTAATCAACGAAGACAACAAATAATTAAGCCAATCAGAGGCCGAGTAGGGTAGCATAGCTTAGCATAAAGCCAAAATTCATAAATATGCCTACTAGTACCTCTAAAGCTCACTCATTAATGTGCATCTTGTTTGTGTAATTAACACTCAACTACAATAAAAATGAAAATGTGTTGTTTCATTTCTTGATACCAAAGACAGTCACTGAGACTTGCCATTACATCAAAGTTGTTAGCTATGGTACCTCAGACACAAACCAATGTTCACCAGCAGTGTGCCAGAGCAGATCGATAAACTGTTTGTTAAGAAACTGAGTGAAAAAATGTTTTAAAAAAAGACAATGAAGGTAAATAACAGAGAGAACTGCAGTTTCTGGTGAACTCTGAATCTCAGCAGTCAGTTCATACATTGCTAGCTAGCTAACATTACAGTAGGTACATTATTTGGGGTAAATAAACACAAACTACACAAACTGTCCTTTGCGTGAATAACCTGCCTAGGTTCTCGGCAAGGCAATCTATTGCCAGTTGAAAAACTTAGAAATTGCACTGGTTAGTGCCCCTGGTAGACCATATACTTCTTCGTGCTGACATTGAAGGATCAAAAAGCGACACTGTTTTGTCGCCACAGGCCAGTTTTCCCCTAATCTTTTCTGACACCTCCTGCTTAAAACCCAAAAAGATATATTACATCATAAGTATAGTAGGCTATATTTTAAATTATTTTATTGTTGTTTATTTAATTGTATTCCATACAATGGAACAATTGACATAGTTAAGATCTCCAGTCACTGTTTCTCATTTTTACAAATGTAAAATGTTAAAATGTATTGTTAGGATATCCATTTTTAAAGCTGAATTTTTGGTTGAAGTTTCAGTGATTTATCAGTTATTGCATCCTTAAATTTCAACATATTTTGCCAATTCTATCTTTTACAAGACTATAGACTGCTGGTAACCCTGCGTTTATTTCTCAAGCAAAGCAAATGGTTTCCTTTTTTTCCTCTCCCAGTTGTAAACTAGAGGGATTTCTGAAAATAAAAAATAAAATGTTTCACTCTCTTCTCTAGATGATTCTTTAATTATCTAAGTAAACCAGATCTTCCAGGCCACTGGGTTGGAGGGTTTCTTTCTACCAGCCTGCCAGGGCCATCAGCACTTTCAGGGGGGCCATAAATACAGCACTTCTGCTGCCATCAGCCCCTTTTGTAATCACCTCCATTGTCATATAAAGGGACCACAGCAATTTCACTGTCTGCCTCAGCACATGAGTGGGTCAATGAAATGAAAGGAGAGCATCCAGATAACACGCAGTTCTGGAGGAGACTTAAGAGAGAGGACACTACTGCACTGAGGGGCATTTTAGACCTGTATCAGAGAAATATAGTGCTTAAATGGGCTCTATCAAATGGTGGTTTGATCTCAATGATATATCAAATTAATTAAATATACAGGTGCTGTATAGTATTCGTTGATTTCTTTTCTGAGATTGGAGCAAATTTCTTTGGCATTGTATCATGATCACCAGAAGGACACAAGATGTACTATATAAACTCTACTTCCCTACCAAACATAGGCATCCAGATGGCTTTTGCCTACTAGCTGATCTCCTGTCAGGTAGGTGTTGTGCGATGAGGAGATGAAGTAACTGGTGAGAGGCTGGTCCATGTTTTGGTACACAGATGTGTGGGCCTGGTTGAACACACAGCAGTCTTTGGACTCCATGTACCTGAAGAAGCCTTCGAATGTCATGCACCTGCTTTCTCTGGCTGGAAGAAGAAGTTAAGTCACAGTCAGAATGAGAATAAAATCTTGACTAAGAGCAAGGATGTTTAAAAAGAGTACTACCAGTTCAAGCAGAGGTGACTATAGTCTTGCCTGATTAAAACAAATCAAATTGATGGATGATGAAAAATTTATATGAATGATGATTTCATCTATAGTGAAGGATAACTTCAGTAAGTCATTTTTAATCAAAGTGAAAGTGACATTATAGTGACAGTTATAAATTTTTGGAAATATGCTTCTTTGACTTTTTGCTTAGACTTAAATCAATACCTCTCTCATGTCTGTGTGTCAGTCATGGAGCTAGAGCTGGGAGGAGGTTAGCTCCCGGCTCTAGCCAAACTTCCCCCTTAAACATGGATGTATAAGTGGAACTGGATACTGGACTTAAAGATGGTGCCTATTCACTCAAATGTATCTTGCTCACATGAATCATAAGCCACATCAAATTTGTAGCTTCCCAGTTTGCTTCTGCTGTGGTGTTTCTCCTGCTGGCCACATCTGTTCATTCTCAGCCTGTAGACTTTAACTTGAGGTGATAAAATCACTTTTTCTAGGCTCAGAAAGTATTATAACGATAACCTTCATGGATTAAAAAAAAAACATAAAACAAAGAGTGACCTTGTTTGTAGTTTGTTGCTTTTCGAGCCACAGGAGATTTGTTGCTGCAATACCATGAGTGACCACTGTGGAAAATTTGGCAGCAAGGGAGAGTGATGGCACTATATCCAGCTGCTCTTAATACATCCATGCTCATAAGAGGATGCCTGGACAGGCTAGTTATATTATGCTAAGCTAAACTAATGGCCTTGTGGCTTGCTCCCTGCTTATGTTTATCATTAGTCTTTAATGTGCATTGAACCACAAAGCTGAATAATCAGTAAAAACACTATATTTCTTTTATAATGAAAAGTCAAAAGTGAAAAATTGTGTACAAAAAACCACCATAAAGGATAGACTTTGCCTGACTTCCAAATAACTTTATGATACCAAACATCTAATCACTGAACTAAAAATATTGTTGTTGTGCTGCTAACGGCAGGCTGGATCTCAAGAGCTGCTTTTACATTCAACATTTTGGTTTCACTTTCAGATTCTGGGTCAAATCTCCCTAATCTCTGTGCTGAGCTTGGAGAGGACGTCAGAGCCTCAACACCAAATATCAACACTGAACTTTCTCTGTATTCACTTTCCTTGTTTTGTTGTTTGTGATGGTGTGACTTAGCTGGAAGTACACTGGGCTCTAGGCAACATATGAACTACTTGTCCAGTGATGTGTCTGACTCTTCCATTTTCATTTTATCATTTTAATCACACGCCTCTGGGCTTGAAGCAAATTACTTTGTCAGTGAGGCACAAGGAAGTGAGGCCTTGACTTCTGTTATAACTAAATTAGCATCATTACTTGACAGAGCAGAGTTTCACAGAGACCTTAAAAAATAGTAATTTTTTGTACCTATCATAATGAGCATCAAGCAGTTGAAACAGCGCTCTCTTTACTCACCTGTCTCCTCAATCTCATATCTGTCAATCAAACTCTCTGCCGTCTCTTCATTTGTTCTGATTTCCATCTGCTCCTTGTGGAGGAACCTGAGGAGGGCACAGACAGGCAAAGTCGTCTTGCCCGAGGCGTAGCATTGGAAGATTTTCTGGATTTCTTCTCTCCTGGAGGAGGGGGCCTTGCTTTTCCTCATTTTGTCCTGCAGACAATCATTTCAAGCCTGTTAATCCCTTGTAGTTGATCTTGGAAAGTTATTCTGCATTTTAAGAACCCTCAGACTTGTATGAAATTAACATATGAGGCTAATAGTCATTTAATAAAGCAGCATGACTTATATGTTGAATGTAGGTCAAGTCTATTCTTTACATTTGGCATCTTCTAGATATTTTAAACACAGTGTTTCAAAGCCTCAGCTCATCAGTGGCTCTCTAAAAATATACAGGAAATGGTGAATAGACATGTCAACTCAGAGATGTAGCTCAGCATTTACACAAGCTCATGGTTAAAATGCTGCCTTTTTTACACTCCGCATCTGAGAAAATAAAAGAGAAGTCGGGGTGTTCACTCGGCACAAAGTTATCCCATCCTCTCTTCCACCCTCTCCCTGCCTCCCCTCTCTATATCTCTTACATCCATCAAATACTAAGGCAATGTCTGTGTGACTTTCTCATTTTTAGTCCCTCTCCTCTCCATGTCATTCCTCAGTCGGTGAGACAAAAGTGTCTGTGACTTTCTCTGGCTTTGTGTGTCTCTCTCGCTCTATGCCTTTCATCTCTCTGTTCTTGCAGCCCTCCACAGTTCAGACATATGCCTAAGCCAGTGCTGTCACCGGGTACCCCTGCAGTGGGCCGGCCTCCTCCTGCTGCATCCATCGCCTCGGTGTGAGCATCACAAAGCAACCAGCTCTGCTACTATCATCTTCATTAAGCTTTTATGCTTGCTGCAGTAACCGTAGCTAAACCCAGAGATCCATGTGAAATGCTGTGTGAGGTTTAAAATAGATCACAGCAGGTCACTAGTCCAGTTTTTGCAGGTAGCGCTCAATTTAGACATTCTGATGCGACAGGCTCAGATGATGGGTGGGGTTTTATTTTGTTAACAGACCCTTTAATATGCAGTGACACGTGCTTCACCTTGGTAACATAATTAGTCGCTTTTCAATCTCTTGTCACGCTGATGACACACACTTGTATCTTTCCTTTAATCCCGATAACTAACTCTATGAAGACAGACAAAAACTAAAGAATGGATGTTTCAAAATGTATTACAACTTAACTGTGACGAAACACTCAAATGCAAATCGCCTGCTTGCTCAAAAATATTAAGTAAAAAACCTTTTGGGATTACAATCTAAATGTTGAGCTCCTTGTGAAATAACTTACATTTTCCATCTACACACACTGCAAAAATCAGACCTGTCTTTTAACCTAAAGATTTGGAAAATATAATTCATACTTTTATTACGTCTCAACTGCTCTACTGTAACACCTTGCCTACATTTCTTTTATAATTTGACTCCAGCTCCTCTCAAACACTGCCACGAGGCTTTGAACAACAACATAAACGTACATCACGCAGTACTTCCCATTATTTTACTCTTGACATACACAACACATAACATAGTCAGTCCCCTCTGTACTTAAAGGATTTGTGCTGTCTGAAATTTAGAGCAGGGACTTCTGGCTCTAAAGGCTGAAAGCCAAAGCTGATGATACTTTTGCTGTTGTTGCTTTTCGACTCGGTAACAGTCTCAGTAAAGCCAAATCAATGCACATCTTTAGAAAGCACCTTTAAACCCATTTGTTTTCTATGGCTTTCTCTTGATGCACACCTCGTATTTTTGTTGTAGATACACTTCATTCTGCTTGTTTTTATATATTGTCTTCTCTGTCTCTAGCAGCTCCCTATTTCCTCTTTTATTCTGCCTGTAAAGACGTTGTACTTTATAACTGGTGTTGGGGAGTAACTAGTTACGTGTAATAGCATTACGTAATTTAATTACAAAATAAATGTAACTGCAATCAGTTACAGTTACTGAATAATAATGTGTAGTTACATTACAGTTACTTATGAAAATGTTGATGATTACAAAGAGGGTTACATCTGTAGTCAGACCTTTAAGATTTTGCTCAGGAGGATTTTTTGTGTTGTGTTATTGGACATATATTATTACATATATTGCTGTATTTAATTATTTGAAATCAATATTTTTTTAATATTTTGTAAATAAATCATGACGTGCCAGACTTTTTAATTTTTTCATAAATTATATACATTTTATATTCAAAAACTACATGAACTAATTAATATATTATTAAATGAGAGATAAATCTTGCTTCATAAGAAATGATCACCCTTATAAATGAAAAACACCTGAACTTCAGGTGAAAAAAAAGTAATCAAAAAGTGACCAAATGTAATAAGTTACAGTTCTTTTTGATTAAGTAATTGAAATAGTTACATTACTTATTACATTTTAAATAGGGTAACTAGTAATCTGTAACCTATTACATTTCAAGAGCAACCTCCCCAACCCTGGTTTTCATATATCTTCTTCTCTCTCTTGTAGCTCTCTTTCCTCTTTTACACTGCCTGTAAAGAACTTGTACTTTATAATTTATGTTTTGTATAAATATAAATATATAAATTAAGTTTTCTTACTTGCAATAACCACATAAAACTAATGTTTTGTGGCCAAATTGTGGCCATTTTTTTCTACACCACAAATCTTTCTCACAACTAGTTAAGCTAGCAGGCCAACTAACATTTAGAAAGCAGTCAGACAAACAGACAAGTTCTCTCTAGTGGGATTGAATTTACACCCACTGAATACTGAAAATACTTTTAACAACAGCCTACCTCAGATATTGTTTGTGTCTTAGCCCTTCGTAGTGCTGATATTTAGGAAGTAAACAGGAAACCAACAGAGGGGAAAATAAAAAACACTCAAAATAATCCAGCAGGTTTCTGGGGAGGTACACGTTGCCATGGTGACCAAACATTCCAACTCTATGGAGGCTTGTTGTGTGAATTAACACTGTAAACGTCGTAATTGAATTGAATGAAGCTTTCTCTGAAAATAATACTGTTTCTGTCTACCTTCATCTTTTAGACATGAGCTGTGAACTTGGTGCCTACAGACAGAATAGAATATCTAAAGAAAGAACTGTTGCCTTCATGTTCCTGCCTTAAAGAAACCTGGGTGAGTGTACTGCGTTGCCATTTCTCTCCTTAAAAGTTTTCATAAACATATTTCATTGTACTGTTAAGCTGTAATATGAGTAGTGTGATGCCATGTTGACAAGTAACCACCAGCCAGTGAGTTTAGTAGTAATTGCATTGAATCTTGGTGGAGGCAATGTCAAACTGAAGATGTAAGTACAAGTTGAAGAGTCTGTTTGATATCAGAAAATTTGTTTTCAGTAGATATAGGCTATAGGCAAAAGAACTACTGATTAATTTTTAGTGTGTACAGCACCACCCCATATTGGCTCATAATTCCTGAACAGCAAAGCGAACAAATACAAACAGCAGTCTTCCATTACAGTAAATCTTCAGCAAATTTGGTACACAAAATATTCTGATGACCCCAGAAAAATCTTTACTTTCAGCCACATAAGAGTTGGGACTCTTAGGATGGGAATGTCACTCATAAGGTCAGTTTGCTGTTTTAGTCCATGGTGAGTATCTTGCCTAAAGGAATTTGAAATGGATGTGAAAGGCTGTCTGTCATGGTTGCCATCAGTTGGTGTCAGTGATGAAAGTGCAGCTGGACAGACATGAACAAATAAATATAAAAACATATCTATGTATGTCCATTGTATTTCACTTGAAGCACCCTGTAAGTTCATGCAGGACATGGAAGGTGTAATCAGCTGACAGCGGCTGATTGAATGAGCATACCTTATCAGTCATACACCAATCACAGCCATTCTCACAACAATGTGGTTCCTTTAAATATGACTCTCTTCTGATCTACACCAACACACCAACACTGTCACGCATGCTGCTGGCAAAGCTTGGTTCAAGGCATTAAAGCTAAAAACCTCTACAGCGTTATTTACCATCTCTGCACTAGTCATGTCACTTCTTGAGCTGGATGATGGATCTGTTATGGATGAAGATGTGTCTTTGAAATCCAAAGATGAGAAGGATCAGAAGAAAGGGCAGAAGACAACATGGCAAAAAAACCCAAAACCCTCCTTTGATTGCAAACTGGCGGTGATTAAGATTCCCCAATCTCTGCTGCAATGTCTCTGCTCCTTTAGGGGCCAGCCATGAAGAGCTTTTTGAATTTTCGTGGCAATCCTCCATGACCAGGACCAGTCTGTTAGTGGGCCTGTTCGAAACCGCATACTTTCCTACTACTCGTACTAACTCTCACGTCATTTGAAGTATGTTGTGTGTTTCAACTGCGTAGTATGTGATTTAGAGTCAGAGTATGTGAGAAATTCCCGGGTGGTTTACTAGATTCGTCAGAAACGCGGAGTATGCATCAAGAGCTAACTACTCACACTCAAATTACCCAAGATGCAACGTAACTTCTAAAAAAAAAACCAACCCAAAATATAAATGTCACAGATCACCTCCTCGGTTTCAAGTTAGCTACAGCGAGGGTATGTTCGCTTCCTGTTTTCAAAATAAAAGCACCAATTCTATCGTTATGGTTTTCTTAATAATAACAGGCAACGGGTGTTTTATTTTATGAAAACGACCGGAAGTGCGTTACTCGCTACAGCTAACTCCGAATTCGCAGGAACAAAACTTTAAACAGGTGTTATTTGGACAAATTAGCGTCACATTGTGGATCTAAAGGGATACTTCCTCGCCTAAAAAGGTTAGAAATGTCAATAAAGTGGTATATTTACAGAGTTAGACCTAAAATGAAATCAGCTCGGGTAGGAACGAAATGCATTGTGGGTTATCGTGTAGTTTACTACAGTGTAAACGGTCTGCTTACTATCTGGTCGTTTAGTGTGTAGTGTTGTAGGATGGAAGTATGTAGTGTAGAAGAATGTAGTATGCGGTTTCGAACACAGCCAGTGCCTCCACTCCTGTTAGCGTTAGCACCCCGGCTAAAAGGGCGAGACCCCGACCACAGGCTTCCTCCAACTTCAAAAATCCCGCTGCAGCTGTCTTCTCCAAACTTCAACTTCAGCGCCACCACTGGCCCCTGCTGCATTCAGCGTGCTCCCGGCTGACATCACGCCACACAGAACCCTGGGAATTGTAGTCCTGGTCCCCTCGTCTACTCTCCACCTGCTGCTGCAGTCTCTCTTCAGTAGGAGAAGTAAATCCTCACAGGTAACGACATTAACTTGGTTAAATGTATTTATTTTATTTAATTTTATTGCTTTTATCTTTCTATTGTGTACTTCATCTTTTTTTATTGTGTTTCTATTGTGTTTTTATCTATTAGACGCCTTGTTGATTGTGGAGAGGTTATCTTAAAATAAATCATCCCAGAGTGTCAAACTCTGTCTGGTTGTGTTTAATGTTGTCTATTCAGATCGCAGATTTGAACTGGACTTGTATTTAGTATTATCTCAGACCTTTGTGACCTGGCTATGTCTGATGAGTACATACATCTTTCTCTGCAAAAACAGCAATGTACTCTAAAATAACTCAATCAATCAATCAATCAATCAAGTCCTCTCTTGTGTAGCGTGGATATTTTTCACACACAGTGAACCTACATGATTGGGCCTATGATAATACTCCATTCTCATGTTTCTCATAACTTCTATTGGCATTGCAACTCACAAATATTCTGGGAAAAGTGTCTAATAATAGACCTGTCGGCCTATGATGTGCTTAAAGAATAAACAAACATCTCACGTAATTTTCTCTTTTCATGCTTCTGTTGATAATGCAATTCAGTTCATTAAGCATGCCGGTAAAAGTGCATGGTTAGGTAAAGCAGATATTGATATAGGCCTAATGTCCATCCGTCGCAGGGGCATCTTTTGATGTTAAATAGTGTAATAATGTACTTTTTGTCAGTCTAACTTTCGGCTGTAGTAGTAACCCCTGCACATTCAAAACTCTTTCAGAAGCGTTTTGTTGGATTCTGCGGATTAACTAAAAGGTGCCATTTGTTTTGCACCTCTTAGTTTTCCTAGTGGTAGATCACTCCCAACGAGATCAATGCATTAGAGCACTTTTGAGCTACTGGGTGCGTCTCTCACTGCAGAGAAAACCCTGGGCCCTCGTATGAGGCTTGAATTTTTAGGCATCACATTGGACAGCTACTTCATGCATCTTTGCCCTCAAAACTGGCCTGTATATACGGGAAGCCATACAGGCATGTTAGACGTAGTGCCTATTACTAAATGCAACTTGCAGTCTTAACTTCGCTGTGAGAATGATTCCCAGTGTAGATCATTCATATGTAGATTGCTGGACCTGTCTAAGACTGTGGATAAACTTCATGATGATGTTGCTTTAGACGAAGGATCTGATCTACAATTTTGGTTATTGCTGTGCGACATTTGGAATGGCATATTTTTTCATAGCACCATGTAGAAATGTCACTCTTTCACAGATGCAACTCCTTACATTGGGCGGCTGTAGCTCAGAAGGTAGAGCGGTCCTCAAATTGGAAAATTGGCGGTTCGATTCCCGGCTCTTCCAGTCCACATGTCGATGTGTCCTTGGGCAAGACACTTAACCCCAAATTGCTCCCGTTGCTGCGTCAACGGTGTATGAATGAACTTCCTCCTGATGTGCAGGTTGGCAACCTGTGTGGTAGCCCCTGCCATCGGTGTATGAATGTGTGTGAATGGGTGAATGAGATGTAATGTAAAGCGCTTTGAGTGGTCGTAAAGACTAGAAAGGCGCTATAAGTACAGTCCATTTACCATTTACCATTGGTTTTGGGAGATTCTACAATAATCTATGGTTTGCTGATGTTTGGCCTGTGATTTGTGCTTTTAATGTTCTCTGCTTTAAATTCTGTAAAACACAACCCTCTTCGATCAAAGCATTGTAGCAGGTCTTCAGTTTCATTTAAGATATGCAGATCCTTCAGCACATAGTTTGCTTGGAAATCCTTCCATCCGCCTCCTCTTCAGTGGCCTAAACTGGCACAAACTGGTGTCTCACTTAAAGCAGGGGTGTTGTGGTTTTTATGTAGATGTATTATTGGAGCTCAACAGGAGTGCAAAGACTTGTGGACTCTGTCATCATTTGTGATCAGAAATACTGCATTTAAAGTTGTTGGCTGGGGTTCATTGCTAATATATGTAGTAATATATGTGGGTTGCATGCTTGCATCCCTCTCAGAAGCAGTTCATATAGCTGAAGTCTGCAGCATGCTTACTGCTATACATTGATAGTTCATAGTTCACATAACAGTAGTCTGGCTGATGCTCAGCTTACTAATAAGCATTGCTGTATGTTAACATGCTAATATGCTTAACAATAAGGTTGACCATGGTGATACCTGCTAAACATTAGCATGTTATCATTGTCCCTGTGAGCAACTTAGCAAGTTAAAGACTGTTCATATATCATGTTCATGAACTGATTGCCAGGTGTAGTCAGTTTGACACAAACCACTATTACCTTAAATACACTGTGATTGAAGAAACATGATGAATAAAATGCACACTCAGTGGTCATGAGTCTGATGCACCTGGAATTTTGCATATAACATCTTTGGCTAAAGCTCTAATATTTCTGAATAGGATGTAGTCCTATAATGTTTTTCTACTGTGCAAATATCACACCAAGAACCAATCAGCATGAGTATTTTGATGAAAATCCAGCTTCACATGCAGATTAATTTTTTATAGATATTTTCTATTATTGAAATAACCAATTTAGACAATCGTGTGGCCTTGGCAGATGTATGAAATCTCTGCCTCACCATGTGATATTGACTTCTTTCTCACGATTTCTTACAACAGCTTGATATATTGAAGCACTGGCATCTGTAATGTATGCTACAAAGCTACAGGGTGTACTGAGCTGCTGTCTAAATACATCATAGACTATTGGCATGTATTTGCATGGAGTACCATGAGAATGAGTTCAGTGGTATAAATGTTGTGAAATAAAATCCACATTCACAAAAATGTCAAAGCCACAGTGGATGAAAGTGTAAATCATATAAACCTGTCTATCCAAAAGTTAGTGAAGCTTTGACAATGGATCCAATGGATCTGCATTAGTTGTTATAGCATGTTTGACAAGAACTTCCTGCCTGGTTGTCTATGTAAATCTGAATGTTATTGGTGTGGTGTGAATCACTGGTGCACAACAATAGTCATTGCCTAGTCATAGTCCAGCAGTCCTGTCTACACCAGGCTGTAATGGCTCAGCCTTGGGCCTGTCAGAACCATTGGGCATACAAGTTTGATGTGATAATTCCCAGGCAGTGAACATGAAGGCCTGTATGTGGCCCCTGTCTCCGCATCACTGCACCTCCCTCTCCACAGTTGGTTAGTTGGACTAATTTGGGAGCAAAGTGTGCTTGTGTAAGTAGCTGTCAGTTTTTGCTTTTTTGCTCATGTGCATCTGTGCATATTTGAAAGTTGATGCTGAATAAAAGCTCAGCATCATATGTGTGTTTGTATGTGTGTGGAAATGCAGCATAACACATGTGGAACTCAGATGCACTAGCACATTTCTGCTCAATGTGGGAAAATCACTTCATTTCATGTCACATTGTAATCTGCAGGATAGAGACCACAGCTTTATCTCAACCCAGGGCTCAGGTTAAAGACAGAAACAAAACCACACCTGTTCAGATTATTAAGATGAGAAAAGCTGAGACTTGTACTGTACACCTTTTTGAAATGTGACTCTGTTCTTGAATGTGGGGGCGGGGGGGAAGATCATGTTTCCTTTTAACAATGTATTCCCAGCTGGATTTCCCCCGGTTCATTTGGTATTCATTGGCCCGTTGGAGCTTTGAGTCAAACAGCAGAATGGCAGAGGTAATGCCTGATGCCAGGGGATAACTAGAGAGGTGAGGAGCTGTGAGTGTGTGAAACAAGCAAAGCTCTGGTATACAATATGTGCATGTATAGTTTATGTGCTTGTATTATATCATCCGGAAACCATGTGTCACATAAAATACACTTATGTGCTAGTAATTGGGTTTACCAAATATGTGATATAAGAAATGTACTTGTACCAAAGAAAAGTCAAAAGAGAGAAGTCAGTTTGGTTGGTTGGACACTGCAGACAAAGATTCACACCCTGTATCCAGTGTGTTTCTAGGGTTTAAACCATCAAAAGACTTAGTTAAGTGAAATGAAAGATTGTGGGTTTGGTAAATATTGAAAAAGTCAACATATCCTGTCTCTGAGTTAGGCTCACTTTTTCAATATTTAACCAAATCCACTATCCTTCCCTAACCTGCCTAAATATATGAATAAACCCTCAGTTATATAGTTGCCTTGAGCCGATAGATGATGATGATGATTACAGCAAAAACTAGCAACACACCTTGATACTCAACATGGAGGTTTGCAGGTACACAATATTTCCCTGTTGATGGGAAAAAAATAATGTAATCTAGTCAGCATCATGTTTTTACTTACGAGTTAGTTGCATTTGAATTGAAATGTTCGAGGACAGGGTTGCAACCGGCATGCTACATGCTGTCAGAATTTACTGGCTGTGTAAGATAATAATGATGGGCTCATTATTATAAACAATTGCTTTATTTACTAGATCTCTCCACTCCACTTCACTTTTCCTAAGGGTTGTAGCTCAACTTTATTTGCATGAAATCCCAAACTTGCCTTACTTTAGGGAACCCGCTGAAAACACAACAAACAAAAGGGGTAAAATGTATTTCTAACTATAAACAAATACTTTTTTTTCAAATATAAAATCTGGGCAAGGAATTAAAGGCCTGTGGATTCTGCAGTTAAGAGAAAATAAATCAAAATTCATGGCTGCTTAATATTCTTGCTATTTCGTTCCAGAGATATTGCTATAGCCTTGAGCAAATGGCCATCTGTTGGAGAAAATCACCAACCAGCAGCATGCATTTTGTTGAGGCATCAGAGTCATCTTTTTCTGACAGGACTGGTGTGTTGAGAGAGAGAGAGAGGTAGGCAGTTGGTTATTAGGAGAAACCCCAGCCAAGGGAAATCAGTGAGTCAAAGCGGCAGGCAGAGATGTTGATTTGTTATTCAACTTAGGATGGAGACAATGATACAGATCTGGATCCGTCCCGAGGAACGTGCAACACTGAGGATACATGCATACAGTATTCCAGAGCCTACCTGTTGTGACAGGTCCTTCATATCCTGCTCATGTCTCCAAAGACAAATATTCCAGTTACACAATCAGTTTGACATAAACAATACGAATTCTGACTTCAGTAGATACAATGCCGACAGACTGCATAGCATTACTACTGCAGTTCTCAAATAACGGTACCAATCTCCCTTTTTATGCTTGCTCTTATCACTTTAAAACATTTAGTGAGGAGACATGACAAAATGTTTAAAAGCTGACTATACCTAACTTTCTGATGAGCTATCAGGATTTTTTCTCATTATGTTACTCTGTAGTTTGTCAAAAGGCTGCAAAGCCACTTAAATTGAGCTATATATAATGAATTGGCCAACACATTGTATGGCTTAAGCAGAAGAGTATACTGTAGCTATAATTAGAAAGAGTGCTAATTTAATTACTGCTGTTACAAATTATAGCTTAATTTTCAAACTTTTGCTGACTGCTGTTTTAATTAAGTCTGGTTCCAGCCAATGTGTAGTGATCCCCTGCAAATGACATATCCTCTCTCTGTCTCAGTGTACTTTGCCCATCCATTTTCTGTGCCATCCTGCCCCATAACAGCCACAGGAGATTAATTGGTGTCTTCTGGCCTCACTGACTGCCAAGAGTCATGTGAGTGAAGTTCGTCCACCAGACAAGGAAAGTTGGACCATTTAGCTTTCTACCATGGTTCACGTAGCTTCTCGATCCTCCCCAACTAATTCATGCACCCATATTAACCTAAATGGAATTACGTATCAAAATGTGACTTCCACCTTCTATTAGACAGCTTGGACTTCACTGCATGGAAGAACTGATAATGTCTGGAGTAAGTCAATTAAGCATCTGTCTGTGTGTGTTTGTTTATATTTGTGTGTGGTCGGCTGCTGTGTGGACACGAGCCATCTCTAGCAAACAAAATTGGCTTAGGGATGCATATATTTTAATTATCAAACAAGGGTGGCTCAGCCAAACATCATTATATTCTAAAAAGATGGAGAGCTTTCTTAACCACTCACAATGGAAATAAACTGCTACATTTCAGATACATATTAGATCCTGATGTTATGAAAAAACCTCAATAGTGATACTAAGAGGCTCAAAGGGATAGCAATGCTACTCAGTTGCTATGGATAAGTGTAAGGTATTGAACAGGACTTTATGGTCATAGGCCCTATTTTTGTATGGGAAACTACCAGACATGATTTTCGGAGGCTGTCAGTCCATCATGTAGCAGTTCCTGGGTTGTATCCATCAGTTCAGTTGCACACTGCAATTTCTGTGTCCATTATCAGGATTCGGTGTCCACTGTCATCTTTTTTGACCAAGGTAACATGATACATGGTAATGTTTTACTGTGTTTTTGTGTGCTAATAGTGTGGTTATCTTACCTCAAATGATCTCACCCATATTATCTGTTATCTTTGAATTAAAATGAAAATCTTAGGTTTGAACACACTCAACTCACATCACTCAAGCTTTCACTTACATGCTCATTAAACCTATTTAAAAGTTATTTTAATTATTTATGAAGACAATTTAAAAAAAATCCTATCTCTGTTAACAAAAAAAACATTGTCTTTAATCTATGAGCAGTGCTACAGTGAGAGAGGGCAAGGTATCAACAATATAAAAGGAAGATCGTGTATGTATGCATGATGCAGCTCAACCCTAATATGAAAATCAAGGTAGCAGTGACTTTGTGTATCAATATTTAATGTGTTTGGTGTACAGCTGCGTCATATCTGAAATGCAACCACAATGAGGACATCTTCAAGTCAACAGCTGATGTCAAGGGGCTAATTAGAGGACATAACTGAGTGTCTGCAACCTTCCCATGGCATTATTTTAAAATGTAAAAGTAAATATAGTTTACAATCAACCCAAACGTGGTAATTTTTCTTAACATGCCATCTGTTTGTAGTAAAAGCTTTGTGATGTCATCAAGACCCCCTTAGATATGAAATATAATTTGCTTGTCTCTTAAATTAATAGCTAGTGGACTGCGCATCCACTGGGACTAAAATGAGCTCTCCAATTCTGGCCCCACTGCTGCACACTCTGTCGTCAATTCTGCTAATTAATCAGTTGCTTGGCAACATCTGGCAAGGACATGATTTATGGCAAAGAGTATAAACACCTGTTATGCTGAGACATGAATGGGTGGAAGCTGAATCATTGTGAAGCTCATCAGGCCCTCTCAATATCTGGCAGCTAAGTAGAGTTTGACTGGTACATTTACATATTTCCCCTGCTGCGGGTTTGAGCAGCTGATTGAGTTTTAATTCTAAATGAACACAATGGCTTCAAAGATGTTTTAACTCAAGTGTTATTTAAAATTTTCTCCAGCATCACTTCATCATTGTAGTTAAATCAAAAGCATGTAAGACATTTATGCTAGTACAGCTAGGATAAATAGAGGCTTTGTGGTTTCCCTCGCATCCTCATTAATCCCTCGCATCATATTCAAACAAAGCTTAACTACAAAGCAGAGATTTCCAGAGAGTACCTCCAGTTATTACCAAGCCACGTTCTGTTTTCCTCCCAAATCCTCGAGTAGCTTGCTTGTACCTGCAGGGACATGGCAGCCATCCAGGGAATTGTGTTGTCTCGCATTTTTCCAATGCTTCTGCTGTCATTTGTCTGTTGGTAAAAAGAACGATAGTCTGTGCCCTCTCCATGGCACCTTGTGACTTGTTCCAGACAATTAGCTTTTCACCTACTTTTCTGCTATTCATATCACCTCATGGACACCTCAGAGTGACGTGAATCTGTCCGGTGATTTCTGGCCTTTTCTCTATCTTAAACTTGGTGTATGCTACAAATGAATTTAGGACATTTTATACTTTTACATTACATCTAAATTCTCAATTCTTTAGGATTGAGTGTTACACACTGCAGTCTCAGTGAGCTCAGAGGAACTCGTTCATCACAGCTTACTAAATAAATCAGGAATCCATTAATTGCATTTCACAGCAGTCATGATCTGCAAATTAGGAATCAAGCAGCTCATTTTGTATATGCTACTGTAATTGCATGGTAGTCACAAATGCAATTATTTCCATCCTTTCTGCTCTCAGTCTTTGTCATTTTTTCTGTGCTTAATGCTCTGTCATTTCCGAAGGTGTATTTTTTTGTGGTACTGTCCACAAATAAGCACAAAATGCTTGAGACTCATAAATTCACTGAAGGTTCAGTGTAAGAAATGTAGGTTAACATTGTGTCTGCACTCATTAAGCAGTTACTGAGAATAGTTTTCTGCTTCTATTTCTTCTCATCAGAGGCTGCGCACTCCAGATATTACACCTCATGACGTGCTTGATTAAGCAGGCTTGAAATCCATCCTGTTTAGGTAGTAACATATAGAACATAAATCTGCCTCCAACCATGCTTTAGAAGTGGTGTCAATGGATTTTATTGTTCTTACAGTCTCCCAGTCAAGCTAAGACAAGGGAAATTAATTTTATTTATAATCTGTACATAATGGAGATCCTTTTTCCATGGTATGCAGTAGACTTAATGTGTACACAATTGACCAAAATAGTGAAGGCTCTACATATTATAGTGCTTAGGATCCTGTCATCAGCAGGTGACCTTATAGAGAAACTGCCTCAAGTATGTCTGTTCTTTACTTATCAAGACAAATTCACAGTCATTTGTGAAACTAGTACTGGCATATGGTGGTCAGTTTTGATGTCTGATGATGAGGTGAGCTTTATTACAATGGATGAAATCAAAATCTCACAAATTAACTGAAATGCAGAATTTTTTCACCCCCTGTGGTTTTATTCATTGGAACCATAAGAATGGAGCCCTACTGTTTATAGCTGGCATTTCTGTGCAGTTGCTATACAACTCTCAATATAGTAAGGATTAGACAGAGAAATAAAAGATGTCCTCAGTCTAAGGAAGCACATTGCAGTGCAGTGTGTACTGTAAATGCAAGAGCAGAGAGAGTTGTATGTCATAACTGTACAACCCCACTATGTGTACCAATCACTATATACTGTAAACTCTATGATCTCTAGGCTACAGAAACTTACACATTTTCATGCTTCTGAGTATGCTCACGCACCTACTGTGGCTTTATTGTCGTTTATTAAATAGGTTCATTATACTTTCTGCATTATTGCTGTTCTACCTACAGCAGCTATAGCTATGTGACATTGTGACATTAACCTTTTCTATCATCTGTTCATAGAAAGTCGGTCTGATGATCAATAAGAAACAGTATGTTGTCACCAAAGCATAGCAGTCATAGCAGTCTATCCATATGTCTGTCCATCCATGTGGCTGTCCATTTGGATGGTTTGCTCACACTTTATTTATTCTACCTTTCTGCTGAGCACAGCAACTGCAGTGACTATGAGCCATTCAGCCGACAAAGCACTGATTAATTGTCTGCCTGCAATGAGAGCATGAGAGAGGCAGGGGGAAGAGGTTTAGAGATGGACAGGGATGAGGATAGTAGGGAGATAACTGTCCATGCGAGCTTTGACAAGTCCAACCTGAAAAGGGAGTTACTTCTCTGGCTGAGTCATTGTGTACCTCCAATTCTTTATATTTACAGTTACAGTCTGTCTGCATGCCTGTCTTTGTGTGTATCTGTCTTCCTATCTGTCAGGCTCTGCCCATATGCTTACTCCACATCATGGATATGCTTTCTTTTCTTGCCTGTGTATGAATAACGCTGCGTCTTTGTTACACAATTAACTGACACCCCTCCCCCGCTGCTCCCTCACGGCAGGAAGGCAGATGTGTGACATCTTATCAGCAAGTTTGTATTTGAGATAAGTGAAGAATCAATACTTATTGATTAGTGGAGCTGCCACAAGAAACTCCTCCCTTTTCCCTGCATGTTTTGCCTCAGCGTCCCAGTATAGAAGGCAGATGGTCCTGCATACCCAGTGGTGCCTAGCACACGGGACATGTTCAGTGGCCCAGACACAATCTCTCCACAGGACTCAGCTGTGTCCTACTGCCTCTCCAACAGACTGACAAATTTAGATTCTTGCGCACAGACATGCATACTGTGAAAGAGACGTCAAGGAAATACAGATCTAATATTGTGCAATGCAATGTACTTGTAGAACGATTAGAATATTACTTTGTGTTGTTTTGTATTTATACTATATTCACTTTTTAGAGAAGATTTTTCATTATGGTGAGTGAGTGTAAACCATTCTTTACATCACTGTGTGATGTGCAGTAAATGCCTGAATGTTGATGTACAACCATTATATTTACTGGACCTTGACAAGGGAGAACATTTCCGCTATACCATCACTCCCACTCATCGATTCAGATCCAGTTTACTGCCCCAGCCCTTTCACATTTCTGACACTGGTCATCTCGCCACATGAGTCAAATATATGTATTTATATTTCTTTAACTGTGTTTGGTGTAGTTGTGAGTTCTCGATTGAATATGATAAACTCATTAATCCTGAACAGGTGTGGAGTGAGAGGCAAAAGCCAAAAGTTACTGACTCAGCAGTATAAGCAATCAGCCACATACTGTAAGCAGAATACATGAACTACCAGTTGTCTACCAAGAAAAAGCTTTTTATTCATTGATTTTCAGTTAATCTATCATTTTAAAGGTGGCCTGACATGAGATCCAGAAAGCCTGTGGTGTTGTGGCATATGGTTTTCTTGTGTGAGTGAACCTGATATCCTGTTTATTTTTGTATTTCAGTAAATTAACTCATTGTGTAGGAGTTACTGATGCAGAATGAGTGAAGTTCTTGTTTTGCTTGGGTTATTTCATGAACAAGCTGTGTACTGCCAGCCTTATGAGGTCTCTGAGGAGAGATCATTTGTGGTTAAACATTAAATGCTTGTGCACAACATCTACATAGCATGATGGGTTGTATAAACCTTTGTGGCTCCTAACGGTATCCTTTTTGGAAATTATTAAAATGTGGAGTCATTTTATAAACAAATAAATTAGGTCTCCCATTCAAATCGTTTTCTATTTTAGATAGGATCTCAGTGTCAAAGTAAGTGGATCTGGTTTTGAACAAAAAATAATGACAGACAAACTTCTGCTTTTACATGTACTAACTCACTCCCTTTTATTTTGTGATTATGTACACCCCCCACACACACACACACACACACACACACACACACAAAGAGCATGATTACACAGATGCATTCACTCTGGAGCTATTTATGCAGACTAGCAGAGTGACTTATTTTCTGTGGAAATCCAGGATTTCACAACAACTTCCTGTCTGTGTTGTAGGACTTAAGAAGAATTCCAATAGAGAAAATTTCCCTGACAGGCAAAAGGGCACAACTAAACATGTAACATTTCATGTAATTCAAACAAGGAACTGATTGAAGCAATAATGCTACTTTGATCATTAATAGTGTTGTGCAGATTGTGCAGTTTTCATCATGACCTTGAATTTGAAAACCTCCATGCCCAAAATAACCCCCAAGCAGACCAGATGTTCATACATAAATAAGTGTGCTGTGATGTCAAATACTAGGTCATATGTTTCCTTTCTCTGCTGGAATATCTAATTCAGACTTTTTTTTAAATCATAATTAATTACATTGGAGGTTACTCCATCTCAGTGCTGTTAATGGGATTACAGCATGCTTTATTTTATGTACATTTTCTGTTGATGCAGAAGTGAAGGTTGTCTTGAACATAAAATATTTGTTCATTTTGGAGATTCGGCATGAAAAACTTAATTCTTAGAGACTTTTTCTTCTGTGCTGGTTGAGATCAGAAACACTGGAGCTCATCAGAATCAAACTTTTCATTCATCAAGAAGTATGACTCATGTTTTAGACAGGATTCTTGGAATTTGTTAACAGTTGCTGAACAGAGTGGGAGAGATAATCAGCAAAACAGAAAGTTAACTTTATGGTCCCAAACTCCAGGATCATTTGGGAATATCAGTGTTGTCCATGAGGGCTTCCTGACATCTGCCTTAAAGAATTATTCCTGGTCCAGAGCCGTTCTTAAAGTCGCTCACATGACCCCCGCGGCCCTGAGAAGATGCTCATGACCTGTTTGTCACACTGCTCTTCTT
Source organism: Scomber japonicus (assembly GCF_027409825.1). Classification (NCBI taxonomy): domain Eukaryota; kingdom Metazoa; phylum Chordata; class Actinopteri; order Scombriformes; family Scombridae; genus Scomber; species Scomber japonicus. Next base: position 12,714,688 of record NC_070582.1, read on the forward strand.
TCCCATCAGACACAGGATATGTGTGTCAACAGGGTAGGAGTGCATGCTGAGACATCCTGAATACGGCAAACCCAAACAGATGCTGTGGTTGTGCTGCTATACAGTGTATGTCATGAGCTTAAAAAAAATTTCTACCCATATTGAATGTATTTAGTCATGGTTGGTTTCATATCCAAACCTCAATGAACATTTATAACCTCTGAAATATCTGCTTTGGAATATGGTCCTGTCCAGTCTTATAGCACTAGATTACCATACCTTTTGAAACATCACTTTCATGTAGCACTCAACCTGAAGTAGTCCTCTGAGAACTGATCTATAATCTGCTACTTAAGCAAAGATACACTACAGAGAGAAGGCACAGGCTTGCACTCATGAAAATGAAACCAGGAGACGCTGTGCATCAGGATTTGTGATGTCAGCACATGTGATGAAGTTTAATGACCACTGCATATTGGAGAATCACACCCATGTACGGTTATTTATGCATTATACCCAAGTGTATTTTAAGACCCTGATCAATGTTAAGTAGTCTTTCATCTTAATTAATAATCTACTCCATTACTTAAATGCGATAGGGATCTTTTTGTGTAATGATGGCAGGCACAATCAATAGGGAACCCGCTCATGTGTGGATGATTTTAAGTGTGGTGCATTTACAGTAGCCTTTTGTAATGCTTACTAAGTACAGATAGTGATTAAAGTTTATGATGCAGAGAGGACTGGAAAGGGGCATGTTAATTTCATTATGTATGCATAAAGGTCCTTTTTATAAGCCAATAATGCCTAAAGACAACATGTACATAATATTATGATAATTATATTAGTTTTCACTTCATGCCTATTTCTGTGGAATGGCTGGCAGTCCTAAACTCAGTCGGGGACTCTGAGGAAAGAACCACAGTCAACCTTGTCTGTGCCCAAACAACAATGTATGACACTGAACACAAGTTCAGCTCTTTGTTTACTTTACATAGTAAAATGAAACCTGACGCGGTAGGTCTGGAAAAAACAACTTAAAAAACCCTTTGCTTGAATTTTTCTTTGCCACAGCCGAGCTGCAATGCATTTCCTCTCACAATCACTTCAGTTACGACTCAACTCAGACCACTTACAGCATCCTCTAATTACAAAATAGAGTACCCACTCATTCAGTCTTAATGACACATATCACTTGTGGAAATCTCATAAAACATGGAAAGAAAAACATTTGGACTGCACCCAAAGAGGCTTTAGATTCAGTGAGGTCATCATTGTGGTGAACAGAGACCCGTTTGTGGGTTGGGTACTTGTCAGGCTGTGACTAACAGTGATTCAGGGATGTGTGTTTAATGATTCAGAGGTGAGTTGTGAGAACTACAACTCCTTTGACAGTGTCTCACATTTTTTCTATAAACTCCCAAAACCTAGTAACCCATATTTCTATCACCCGTATTACTACCACTGCATACTTCTGCTGCTGCTACTACTAAGAGTTTTTTTCTGTGTGTTGCTTATTATTCTCGCCTGCTGACTTGACAAGCCCTAATAGCTTTGCTGGTTTGTGGGTTGTGAATGCCAGCTAAACGATACAATAAGTTATATGGCAATACAATAAAAGTACCCTCATTCACAATACTTATTTCAAAGCACTATGTCCAGGCTGGAAGAACTCTTTTGATACCACGGGTATCAAAAGAGTGGGAGAGGTCTGCATGGACGCCAAGTGGCTCCAGTCTAAAGAAGAGAAGTCCTCCCTCTTACCTAGCACAGACAAGCACAAGGCTGCTGCTGGGCTGGCATCCGAACAAAGCTCTCCAACAGCTGCTTGATAATGTGCAACCATTAATTACATTCTGATGCCTCAAGTCTGGCCTGTGTCGCTGAGCAGAGAACCCTCGCCTTGCTGAGCACGGAGCAATTATGTAAGAATGCATTGCACAATGTTAACAGCAACACAATATGCATTTTAAGATGATTCTGCCTTGCTCTTTTTCTAATTCACCCTGGGTCATTTAATAATATCTTCTGATTTGAATCAAGTGTTTGAATGGTTGATTGTATTGTGCTATTCAGATAATCATTTCTTTTATTCTAATAATGCTAAACAAGGGTGTAATGTTGCCTTGTATTTGCATGAGAAAACGGCATTAGCAGATTTCAGTTCCGTCAAAGAATATGCTGAGTCAATTTTGTATTGCATGACATTATGACAAAAGTTAAGTATAATGTGACATTTAGTGGATCCCAGAGAAATAAGTGCCTGACAAAATGAATAAACGGCTGGAACAAATCTGCCGGGGTCGAGGGCTTAATGGCTTCAGCCCTGCTTTAGCTCTCTCTTTGACTAGTTTATTTCCATTTTCTGTTTCTCAACAAGATGCTACTGAGAAAGGTTTTCAAGCAGCCCTGCATGCATATCCAGCTCCAGCTCTACCCTTCCACTTTGTCACTTTCATTTAAGCTGCCGCTTAACCTAAAGTGTATTGGGTTGCTTGAGTGCTGAGGATAAGATGATAGGTATAGTGAGGCATATATCTTTCACCTTGGCTGCTGTGGGCTGCAGTTGGGAAATGCCTGCTCCTAGCAAAAGAAAAATTACATGAACCGACCCACGGTGCTGGACTTGACTGTTATGTCAATACTGTCAGACCTTGGAAATAGAATTCCATGCAAACTTTCATATTGATAAGGGCATCTGTGAAGTTCTCAATAAACCCTGAAACTCAGGATCCTGTCAAAAAACTGGTTCAAGGGAAACTTAATTGAATTAGTTTATTTTATTTTATTGAAAACTCTATTAATCCAAAACCTTGTAAGTGATATTTAAAGTTAGTTTATAATTTCAAGAGTCAGGAATATGAAATGCTGCTTGTACGTACACTGTTATTTTCCAAATGTTCTGAATGGCAAGAAATGGCTCAGTGCGAATGAATGCGTGTTGGAAAACTGAGAAGCAGGGACTTTGGCTTCCAAACACTACCTCACTTTCAGATCCCACGGGTATACCAGCACATACAGGTAGGTATCAGGCTCTAATCTAATCATTTCCACCCAAATGGACAGTATTCATAGATATTCTGGAAGGGATCAAATGGTGAACAAAAATGGAGCTTGGGCGAGTAAGGTAATATACCTATTTTAGTAAAAAAGGAATATGAACTTCCCAAAAAGTCAGAATTTTCCAGCTCTATGAGAAGATTTGGCAAAACGTTGGTACATATATTGTATTTAGCAATGTAGTATGCAAAACAGCATCTTTGCTCCATCTCAAATCAATTAGAGGCGAGTCAAAATGGCATATAAAGCTCAGCTTTGTTAAATACTGTTATATTCTTGTCATGGACCATTGTCTTAACTACCTGGGGAAAACAAGCAGCTCTTTTGTATGCCATATAACCAGAGAGCTGTGCTATTTTGCCTAAGTAGAATACAAAGGGCTCAGTGTTTGACATCTGAACTGGTGAAGCATTGGTGCCTAACTGTTTCCTCTCCCTTTACAGTTATTCTCTAAACTAGATGACCTGGCAGTTGGCAGATGTGTCCACTTCCCACCACTACCACCAGCCCCCTCAAAAAACAGCAGCCTACCATGTGTCCAGATTCAAAACACAATACAACACAATGCCAACAAACAGGCCGATACAGGGGTGTTGGATGACTTGTCTTTGTATGGTGTGAAAAGCTGATGCTGCAGTTTCACAACACAATGACAGAAGGCGGAGACCAAGAATCTAAAGGTGGGGTTGAAAAGTGTTTGTTTGCATGCCTGTGTTGTGTTTGGCTGTCTCTGTGTGTATGTCAGTCAATGCCGTCAAAATAAAAACACGTCACACAATCATTCTCCAGCACACCATGCTTTATTCATCAAATGTTATGCAAGGCTGGATTACCAGCTGGGAAAGTAGGCAACTTCCCCAGGTCCCCCAAAAGCTCCAGGCTTACTGTGTTTACTGTATTTTGGGAATATGCACAATAGCACAAGGTGTAGGTGGGTCCTACTTTTCTTACCTGACCTTGAGGCCCTGTCTTGAAGAAGGCCCTTGTGTCCAAATCCATTTTTCAGACCTTCATAATTGAGGATTCGTGCCACATTTAGCCAAAGTATTTTGGGGGCATTTACTTTTTTATTAGACAATAAACAGTAAAGAGTAGATTGGAAATGAGTGGAGAGAAAGACATAAAATAAGTCTGTGGCCTCACTCAAATTGGGGACATTACTGTTCCATGGCCAGTGTTATAGACCTCCTGGCCACCAGGGCACAGCTTTTGTCACAGCTATATTAATCAGTCACAGGCCCACAGGCAATATTTGCTATTTGGCCTTTATTGACCCCCCTTGAATTAGTTAATGGTTATTTGATTTTATGCTATTTAATTTGGTGGTGGAGAAGTTAAGATTTTTAATTAGGCCATGTGAGCACAATATAACCAAAATAATGAAGTTCTTAATTAGGATCAAATTAAGATTGAAAAAAGGAAGTTAATGAAATTACCAAATTCAACTGACATGCTGGTAGCCTAAAGCTTTGGAGCTCCTGCTGTTCAGGGACCCTGGCGGTGGTTGTTTTTCTTTTCCTGGTTAGTATTTCAATCTTGCTTGTTGCATAGTCATAAATGAGAGTGTTTAATTAAATTACCATACAGCAAATCTGGGGTCAGTTCAAAAGGCTACACCTTTTTCACTGAAGAGATTCTGACATGTCACAGTAGATATATTTAGCTGCCTCGTCCTCAAGGTCCTGATATTTTGAAAACTAAATTATTACTGGCCCACTTAGTAACTAGGGATGTGCATGAGCCCATTTTTTCATGGTCGACTAACCGGTGAGTATAACAGACGACTAATCGAATATTCGCTGCATGCCGATATTCACAAGGTCTGAATAGATAATGAATCCAAAAATAATTTTCAATATTCATAACAAACAACAAACTTTAACTGTGCAAACTTTTATTTATTTAAATGATAATCAGCCTTCATTTCTTTACAAAAACACATTAATTGAAAGAAAAAATCTTACAGGTTTACAGACCCCTAAAAATATAACAGCGTGGACTTTTTTCTACCCGTCATAAACAACGCTGAGCATAGCCTTTACAATCATGTTAGACGTTATGTTAGTTTTCCCTCTGCGACTTTTGTCACGCTTTCGAGGAGCTGTTAGGTCCGGCTCCCTCAATAACGGTAACAGCAGATGGATGCTTTTAAAGTCAGCAGTTTTTCCACACTAGATTTTTGTGTGGCTTCGTCTGCATCATGTTCCCTCTAGTCAGCTAGCTAGCAGGCTAACTTACTACAGTGTCAAAGTAGCCGAGGGCAGGAATAAAAATGCGGTCCGTGTCAGCCTCTACTTCAACACAAGGTGGAGGTGGATTACAAAAACTTAGACATCCTCCTAGTGGCTGGAAGTGAAAATTGCTCAACTCTTCATCAAGTTTTTAAATGAAAAAACAAACACAGCACAAAGGTCAACGTTATACCCCACAAATGATTACATTACGCACATGTGCTTTCCAGCTTTTAGATTTCTAACTTGCAATATCCATTGATCGTTTTAAAGCACAAATAAATAATTTACTTAATAACAGAAGAATATGCGAATATAAACAAAACAGCTACTCAATAACAGTGACATGATTACTTTTAATTGGTTACTTCCACATCTGCTTATTGCTATGTATTGCTATTTATTTCTATGTGCATTCTTATTGGAAAATTGTTAACAGGGACTCAAATGAATCACTACTACTACTACTAATGTTTGCATTAGTCATACAATAAAATAAAATTCAATTCTGCGCATTGAACCATTCAAAACAGTTGGTAGTGCTCTGGGCTAAACCCTGGATCTTGTCAGCTCCTAGATCCGCCCCTGCTGCTTTCCCTTCTATTACAAGTCAAATGTCTTTGAAAAAGGTTTACAGGGGCCCTGTAGATCAATTATGCCCTGTGGCGCCCTCTTGATAGGGTTGATCCGGCCCTGCCCCCCAATTGTTGTTCACACACACACAGAGAGAGATTTCTTTGTTTAGGACAACATGCACTCATAAACCATGCAAAAGGCAACAATAACACACAGCCAGAATGAAAGGACCATACAAATTACAAGAATAACAAACAACGGTGAAGAACAACTTTTAAGGGGCATTGGAACAAAACTAACTTTAATATCTGCATCTTAACATTATGTATTATCTTCCAGACTGATGAGCTGACTGACTGTACCTGTCTACCTCCTGGGCTGCTGCCCTCCTCTCCGCCGTTGCCAAGGTTTCCGTGTACGCGCTGAGAGCAGAGCGGAGCCGCGCGATTGTCATACAGTATTGCCAGACATGGCGGCGGATCTACAACCCGAGTGGCTTTCTTGTCTCCCGTCTTCCTGGAGTTATGGGGTTACTCGGGATGGACGCGTCTTCTTCGTTAAGTAATTACCCTTTTTAAAAGAAAGCGTTTCCAGACATTTCTACCCATTTTCCGATTCGAGGAAAAGTCACCGTGTAAATAATGAATGCAATCCCCTCTCTCAACAGCGAAGAAGCCAAGAGTACAACCTGGCTGCATCCAGTGAGTGGCGAGGCGGTAATAACCGGACACAGAAAAACTCCAGGTAAGGTGTCACTCAGCAGCAGGCAAGTTTCTCTCTCATCTTTAACCTCTGTCATGTCTGCCGTCATGTGTTGTCGGTGCTTGAGCCTGTCCCCCTACCACTACCACTACCACCACCACCACTCAAAAAAAAAAAAAGCAGATAGTTCCCACAGTGGCAGAGAGGCTGTGACATCCACACCGTGTTTCTTAATGCATGAGTGGGCTTCTCTGCGCTCGTGCTGTGAAAAGTGAGCCCTCTCGTGCCCACCTCTGCCCGGGATCGTGACACTTCCTCGTGTCAAACCTTTTTTTTTGTCAGTGAAGTTGGACGAAGTGAGAGTGGATGTTAGCTACTAGTCAACTTGTCAGACAACGACGACGACGACGATGACTTTTAACGATCAGCCGCCATAATTTAAATGATTTTTTATGGCTTACTTTGAATTAACTTCAGGTTTATTGTTGACTATATAACTGCTCACATGTGTTTAGTTGACCAGAGACCAGTGAACTCCAGTTTGACAGGTAAATAACAAGGAAGGGTTAGCTGGAAATCCACAAAATGATCTTCCTCTTTATCAACCTAGCTAAAACCAGTTACTAATCTCAAAAACGGTGTGTTGTAAAATTAGCTCCTTATCATGTTTTATTCAAGTGACGTCATCATGCAAGTGTCTGCAAAGCTTTCCTAATAATGTCAAATGGGCTGTGAATGCCATTATTTTTTATTGTAGAGTAATTTGCAGATTATTTTATAGATTCTTGATGATTGTTTAAGTCAAAATGAGTGAAAAATACCCTCAGAAGTCCAAATTGAGAAGAACTGAAATTATTAGATGAGTAATAGTTACAGTAAGTAGAGTGACAGAAAATTAGCTAGCAAATTAAAATGCCAAATCCAACTGAATTAAAAGTAACTGTACATTTACTCACAATTTTGAGGTAATACCTTACTTGAGTATTTCCATGTTATGCTACTTAATACTTACACTTCACTACATTTCAGGGGAGAAATGTATTATTTTCCATTCCACTACATTTATTTGACAGCGTTAGTTACATTTCAGATGAAGTTTTGACACAATGGATAATACAAGATGCTTTTAAAATACAACATATTGTTAAAGATGAAACCAGCGCTGCAACTTTTTGGGTTTTGACTTCTTACAAACATCAGTGTGTAGTTGAAGTCACATTTGAGATGTCTATGAGTTGTTAACAGCTCCATAAAATAGTGATTATTTCATCACTATCTAAAATATTTACCCAGATTTGTTTATCACAACTTTGTTTTTTCTTCTTTCCGCCCCCTCTAATCATCTCACGACCCCTCAGATTTATTTGGTGACCCTTTGAAGGAGCCAAACCCCTAGGATGGGAACCACTGGATTAAACTATTAAACTGTATGTAAAGTAGTTGAAACTGGCGCCATCTCCAGCATCTACAACCATAACATGCTGCTCTAACACTGATGCTTCATTATTAATAATCTAATTATGTCCTATATATATGTCAGTCAGAGGGATGACGTGTACTTTTACTTTAATACTAAAATTATTGCGTTACTACTTATGTACTTTTACTTAAGTAAGGTTTTCAGGCAGGACTTTTAATGAATTATTTGTACATTGCTGTTTTGGTACTTTTACTTAAGTTAAGGATCTGAATACTTTTTCTACAGCTCTTGGGCTTTAGGAATGTGTGATGAGTGTTTTTTGACTATTTTCTAACATTTTATAGATCAAATGATTAACCGAGCAAAATATCTGACAGATTAGTCTTCAATAAAAATAAACTTCAGTTCTTGCCTTTGGAGTAAAGTCTTCAAATAGCGTCATTCGTTCAATCAACAGTCCATAACACAGAGAACTGATTTTCTTTTCAACAAGCAATCAACTAGTTTATGTAGTTATGTATCTCGTATTGGAAGTGACAGCTGGGAAGACATAGTGCTCCTAGCTCTAGTAAACTGTTGCAACATCTGCGTGCTCCACGAGTTTGTGTTGACATGTTTTTTCCTTCTTTCACAGACCTCCCCACTGGATGGGAAGAAGGATATACTTTCGAAGGAGCGCGGTGCTTTATCAAGTGAGTTTAACACCATGCCGCCACAAGGCACACGCCCATCATAACTTCAGAACTGGCATACCATATTTAAACGTGCCATATTAAATTCAAACCTCTTCCTCTTTGCATGTCACCATAATTGGAGCTTGACTTCATTATCGACAACAATTTATTTCCAGTTTTATCCCCTCGTTCAAATGCCTCGTGCTAGTCCTGAACACATGCTGTTGTAATAGAGATAAATGCTTCACGGCTGTGAGTTTGGAACCTTTACTCCCTGTTTTTGTGTAACGGGCCTATCACAAAGTTAATGATTACACAGCAACCTTGTGCAAATATATGACAGACATGGGTAAAGTGTGGTTGCTGTCTCCTCGTGAGCTGTTTTCATGTATTCAGACTGCTCAAAGCTTGAGCCTGCTTGGAGAGTTGAGCCCGAGTATAATGTGTTCTCTTTTTGTGACAGTTATCCTCACTGTATGGGTTTATATGATCTGCTCACAGTTTGAGATGATGCTGGAAAATATGTTTGAGGTTAATGCCAATCTATGGTATTATAGGAATTAGGAAGATTATATAGGAAGATGTTGTATTTAAAGTCCCCCTTACACTGATTTTGTTTGGGGGGTGCTCATTTGTTGTGTCTGTGTGGGCAGTAGAAAATGTGATATATCCTCCACGTCCATCTAAACAACTATGATTTCCTCAGTTTTTGCACCTCTCTGTTAGGAGATCAGGATATACATGAATTACATTAGTAGTTGGCTGTTGTACATAGTCTTTGAACTACAGTATATTTCACATTTTCCAATCTCGCCCCCTTGGTAGTCTGATATATGTGACTAATCAAAAGACATCACAAGGGCTGTCATTCAGCCTGCTCTGATTCATCATCCGTTGCTGCTAAATCTGAGGAGAAAAGATTTGAAATATTTTGTTATGTTGCATCTCCTAATGACATACTCCTTCTCACACAGCAGGTATAAATATTTTTTAAACTGAAGGTGGATTTCTCCACCACAACACAGCAATGCCTCGGGAGTATGATTGAAGATAATATACAGGCTAGGAATTTAGGATATTATGCCTTAATATCCTTGCTGAATCCCCTTTCTTTCTTTCTTTGACTTCCTCATGAATTTGAGAAGCTTCATGTGGCAGATTGCCAGGCAGTCCAACTCAAAGACATGCATTTTTTATTCCAGCATCTATCACTATAGTTTCTCACAGCAACAGACTAGAGGACCACTTGCATTAGTCGTACAGTCCAAACATATTGTAGTGTTCACTAGGCTTTGATTAACGGGCTGCATCAATGAATTATTTCAAAACTGTATCTTTCTCTCTGGATTATAAATACATTATCTACATGATCTATTTATAACTATATTAGCCCAGTTGCTGACACGGCATTTTGTATCATTGCATACATTTCAAATATGTCACGTCTGCCGTAGTCATCTTTTACCAACAGTCCGAGTGCTGGTCTGTGATAGCCCTTTTGTAGTGATTGAAAATGCTGAAACACATGCAAAATGTATCAAATCACCTAAATCTGACCAGCAATATTATAGATATCCACACTCATACAGGTAATCCAGCAGTGTGGTATCTCATACAGACCAGTTTGTGCATTGTAAAAATAATTTCAAACTGGAGCAGCCAGAGCAATAAGATGGATCATTGCCATGTTCATTCAAGTAGCATACTGTTAATTAAGAAAGTAACACCTCAAACCACAATCACACAGACACACACACACACACACACACACACACACACACACACTGCTCCTCTACAGATTAACCCCATTATATCCTTTCTCTCGTAATCCACCTGTCTTTATTTGGTCATTCCCCTCTGTCACTCTTCACTGGTGCAAGACTGACAGACTGACCCTCTGGGCTGTTAAAGCAAAGTGCAGACTTCTGTCATTTGTTATCCACAAGGAACGGCTACTGTTAAGATTTTATTGTTACTACTACTCTTATTGATAGTCCTTATCGGTCCAGTTCTTTATCCATACTCTTACTTGTTCTTTTTAATTACTCGAGAGCTGCTTTTTAAAAAAATCTATTATTTAAAAAGAAGAATAGATTAAATGTTCTCCCCTGTCAGCCATGGCTGGAGATCATAAAATGTAAACACACAGTTACGCAACTTCAAACGTTATGGCCTGACACTGGCAGCGTTGTCATCATTAGGGGACAGTTAAATACAGACTGATAGCAGCACTGTTTGTTATCAATATTTCAGTACAGACCACTGAGGAACCGGTACCATCCCTGTTACATGACCATCATGTCCGTCATTTTTCTTTTTCTTTTTTTAGCCCTACATTAAAGGACCTGAGTCAGCATATTAGTACGTCTTACATATCACAGTTCATTTTCTAGTGAGCCTACAGAAAAACTCTTAGCAAGCATAAGACATAGCGTATGCCTGTTAATGAGGTTGACTATACTGTTTAAATTGAAAGCAAGCTAAGGTAGATTTTGTGGGTAAAATGCAGATAATTAGCCCAGATGTGACCCAGGACTCTTTTTAGTGAGACACATTTACTGTCTACAGGGACTGAGCCAAGAGATTTGGCTTTGTTGTTTTTAATTTCACAGGAGCGTTTAGGATTCTGGTTATGTGGTCAGAAATATTTAACAGTCTGCCACCGTCATAAAGCTGGCTGTTGGAGCTAAGGCACAACATCAATGTATAAGCCTGTAGTGCTGAAGCTATATCTTAGATGTACTTAAGCTTGAGTAATTGGGGTAGTATAAATTCATGGCTGTTAATTCCATCGTGACTCATTGCTTTGACATAGAGATTTGTTGACAGGTTTATGTGATGAATGTTTTGGACAGTGCTTGGGACATTTCAAGTCTTTATGAAAGACAGCCAATAAAAGCCTCTGAAAACTGTCCAAAACCATTTGCCTGATGACAGTTGGATAAGTCTACGTCTTATATTTTACAGTAGGTTATCATTACTTTATCATTCAAGTGCATTTATGGTTATATTTTTTTTTGCTTTTTCTGCTTTTTTTTGTGCAGATTTTTGAAAGCCAAAATCAGACACTCAGCTCGTTTGTTTTCAGACTGGATCATTAATTCTTTTCTGTGACTAAAGGTTTTTTTTCTTTTTCTTTTTTTGAGCGTGCGAAAAGATCTGGCCCATTCACATGCTGGCTGTGTGGCTTGGCTGTAAGCAGTGGGTTACACAGTGTGAGAATCAAGGAGCAGATTGTGCTGACGTAGACTGTCCTCTGAAGGCATGTGTCAGGGGAGGGTAGGGAAGGGTGGGGAAGGGTGGGGAGGATGGGTGCAGGTTGCTGGTGTGATACTGTGGACTAGAGGCATGGCCCATCCCCTGGATTTGATTATTATTTTTGGTACTGTGAGTTTATGAATGGGTGAAGGTCAGTGCAGATGCTAATTGAATCAGTCATGGCTTTCTGCTCTCTTCAGCCTGAGCAGACTTGATCTCCTTTGAGTTTCTGGCTTGTTGGCTCATTTCAGTTTTGGGGGAACTGTGTGTCAACTGGCCAGTGCTTGCTCCCCTACTAACAGAGAATGAGATCATGAGGAGGTGTAAATCTGCCAACTATTAGCTTCTTAATTTCATTCCCAGGCAGACATGTACCTGTATAACTGAAGTTGGTGCATTGTGCATTTTGACTTGACTTTTATGACCAAATACCTGAAAATCTAATACATGTTAGCCAGAGTTGTGCTTTATGTTTAGTGCAAATATGTCCATATACTACTAACAGAACACATTAAGACACATTGCACTATCTCTGTGTCTTCCCATCTGCTGTGGCTCATTGAGGACAGAGGAACAGGTCAATAGCACCCACCCATTAGTCCTAATGCATTCATGTTTTTTAAGCCAATGGCATTTAGCCCCGTCTCAGCTGCTGAACCTGGCAATAAATCAGAAAATACACAACTCCATCCTCGTATTTTGCTGTTTTTGCGGCGGTCCTGCAAGAGCTGAGCCAATAATCCACACAAGCAGAGTCACAGATACTTTCGTTTCACCTTTTTAAAACCAGCATTTTTAATATCCACGTTTCTAGCTAGCAGGTTTCTTCTTCACTGCCTTCGCTGGTGTTGTGTTTTGTAGCTTGGTGTATTATTACCACCGCCTGTCAATCAGTGGAATAGTGTGAAACTATGGACAGGACTGTGTAAGTGTCATTGATGTTTGTCCTCATACGTGTACACGAGACAAATCTGTGAACAACTCATAAAGTAAAACTGGCCCACAGTGCTACTGGAGGTCAAAAACTACACAAGGACCTTTAACTTCTTCTTTGTGCCCTTAATGGACAGTTGGGAGCTGGGAGACATGGGATGTTTTGCTCTGGCAGAATACTGCAGGCAACATGGGCTCTGTGTAGTATACTATAGAGTGTATATATATATAAGTGATTGGACATTTGATTTTCATGACATATTCTCTGTGTATGGCTCTACTAATGAACAGCCACCCAGAAAATGATGTGTTTATTTAGTTTTTGTTTGTGCCGTAAACAGTGTTTGATGAGGCACTACCATCTGGAAGATTTGTGTTTTCCAGTTTTATCTCTGTGCTACATAATCCTGTATTTTAATCTCTGAATCATATTGTGCAACACCGAGGACATAATATTGGCAGTTTAACCGACCATTAGTCAAAATGTTTGTCAAAGTCTGCTAATGAGGTTCTTGACCTGTGAAAACCCCTCAGAAATATTCATCGGGATAAATGGGGTGCACTCAGTTTGGCTGGTGCAAAGTGCCTAATATTACGGTAGGAGAGTGATGACCTTAATTATGAGTTGGGTTTCTCGTGTATGCAGGAAGTGTTTACAGCAATTATGTGAATGAAAAGACAGGTGCAGAACTCCTGCCAGCTCCCTGTCTTTGTTCTCTATTCTTGTCTCATTTATTCTGTCTTGGAAAGGAGGGGAAAAAACGAACTGTTGGAGTCGTGGGTTAATTGCTGTAGATTACAGAATGAGGTACAGTAAGTGCCATGTTGTTTTGAAAGCTTATAAATAAATAATACAGTAGAAGGCTCTGAAAGTGGACCCTCACAGTGCTGTAGGCCAGTCTAGTTTGATTGTATGCTATTTTTTAATGTTTCATTTGATGTCATTTTGTCAGTGTCCTTTTGTCCACAACCAGCATGGTATGGATGTTATGATTTTTATACAGTCCTATGAAGAAAATGCTCCGTGACCCAAAAAATTACTGTCAAAATAGTTAAATGATCCACTTCCTCCTAAGTGTGGAACAATAATTATAGAGCCTGAGTTCCACCTGACACCTTCTGGCAGTTTGCCACTTCGCTGTGGTATGCTTATAGGTATGCTAGCCGGTTACCTTAGTTACTGTGTAGTGTCGCTGCTGTCAAAATGACAAATGAGAGACCCTTATAACTGAATGAGTAAAGTTGTTACTAAAATATGCTCCGTTATCTCCATAGAGAAACGATACCGCATTTCCCCATCCTCCACCTTTCTCTCTTTTCACTCCACCTAAGGCCGCTCAGCAACGATAAAAACAGAAACAAACAGAAACATGTGGTTAAAAAGTATGAAATTAAATGATGTGGTTTAGTCCCTCTGACTGATATACTGTTAAATATGACATCATTAGGTTATAAATATTGAAGAAACCTTTATTAAGTCACATGTTCTTTTAAACCTTTATTTATTCAGGGGAGTTTCTCTGAGAGCTCTCTTTTTCAGGAAGGCCCAGATCACATTCACACAGTTAAAATATTCATACCAAGAAGCTGCCCAAGTACAACCATCTGATCTGCCGGCCACTGAGCAACTCCACTGCAGAAGTTGGAGTTAGGGAACGTTGCTCAAGGGCACCTCAGTGGCTTCTTCAATTTTCCCACCCATATTTATTCTATCAGTCTGAGGATTGGATTGGCACAAACTCGCTTCTCTAACCTTTAGGCCATCACTTCCCCTCAACATGTTACTGTTGTAGCTGCTGGAGGTGGAGCTCATTTCAACTACTTTACATACAGTCCAGACCATAAATCAGCATAAAACAGCTGTCAGCAGATGTCCTGACTCCTTACCAGAAACAGAAAGATTGTTTCCCTTTTCCACTGCAGCACAACTTAACTGTTTCAGTAATAGTTTGGGTCGCTGAGCCATGGCTGGATCTTAACATTTTTAAAAATGAAACTCCAAAATGTTATTTCCTACCTTCCTTTTTTCCCTGCTGTACCAAAAATGTACCGAACCCCAAAACCAAGAAGGTACATAACTGTGAATTTCGTGTCCTGTCACAGTGGTGTCCTTTGAGGGCAATTTTCTGCTTGTGAGTTCTCATCAGTATAAAGTGCAACATAAAATATAAATATTGTACTAGCCTACTCTGCAACCACCACTTTCATCAGGCTGTTCACTTCTGCTGCTGCATAATTAATCACTCAGAACAGAAGAAAGCATGTCAATTGAAATCTGGCCAATTATGACAAAAATCTCTGTAGTGGATTTCTATTTAGCTGTTGGCTCTTTTTTGCCTGGACTGAAACAGCAGGGTCAGGCATACAGATGTGGCTTTCTGTGAGTGAGTAATGAAGTTACACCATTGGTTGGCTAGCTGACTGTTGGAGTTTCCCTATTGGCAGCTGCGCATTAGCAAGGGATAAGCGAGTAGTCTATTTCACTTGAATTTACTGACATTACCCCCCCCTGGATATTCATGACAACAATGACAGGCTGCAAAACTTTTAGGGTTTGTCTGTAAATGACCTACATAAACTGTGAAGGAAACAGGCGACACTGCGACACAGAGCGACACTGTTTCCTGCTCTCAGCTCCAGTATTAAATGTAGAGAAGTCAACTGAAGTCATGTTTAAACAGACACATACCAGCGTCTCTACCTTCTCCTCCTCTGCCGCCGCTGTGATCCACTCTCTAGCTGGCAGTGCTGTCAGCAGCCGGCAGGAGAGACGCTCCGCTGCTCGTTTGGATTTTATTACTGAATGAAATACCAGGATGCAAACTTTTGAAAAAATGTCTTTTGGTGTTATCGCATCACACTCGATGAACAACAGAATTAAAATACATAAAAAACTTATAATTAATTAATTTATAACAGCCTCCAGATGAACATTTAATATCCAGGAATTCACGTTATTACCACTGACTACTCCTGCAACTAATTGGCCACATACACAGCCCAGCCATATACCATACATATCATATCTAGCCATATACTAGGTTTTAGTCTCTTTACTCCTCTTCTTGTGCTTTGAAGGCCAACATAGCTGACTACACATTTAAAAGTAACTTGAGTGTTGTGTTGTCACGTGGATTCATATTCAGTGGTGATAATTATCAATCAAAACAAAATAATGAAATCTTCTTTTCTGATACTGGAGCTCTACCGTTCTTCTCCAAAACCTGTACTTGGTTTTGCGTGTCATAATGACTAATGTAGTAAAAATGTCTCAGACGCTTTTTATTCCCTGTGACTCGTGTGTATTATTATGACTCACATATAAAGGCTTTTGTTTAGAAAACACACAAGTTTGAATCAAAAGATGATCCTGTCAGAGATATCCCTCCAAAATCAGCATCTTTTATTGCTTAACTGGACTGTCATGAATGCTTGTATTGCTATAGAAACACAAAATAGTATTACACATACAGTAAGTGATGCCATTCTTATCTTAACCTTTTTAACCTAATATTTACTTTGATTGATGACTGTTCAGATATGCTTTTCCAATAAATCTGTGAGTAATCATTCAGACAGTGGCAATACTTGTCTTTTGGGATTTCAGGATCTTCAGGGAAAAGACCAACATACTGATAAGAGAGCATTTTATTTTATATGACTTCAACAATAGTATTTATTTGTTCACTTATGTCCATGGTGGCTGTATTCCAGTGTTCACTCCGAAACCAAAACCAATGCAAGAGGCTAAAGTGCTGGAGCCGTAGAGCTGAGGGCAACAGCAGAGTCAAGTGGTAATTCTTACACATAGATCATTTGTTTTCTTAAAAATGTTAATTATAGCCACTTTAAAGTACTAAATCAACATAGTGTAGAATCAAATAGTTTGCCATATTACCTACAGTCACATGCCTTTCCAGATACTGAAGTTCAAAACACATTCCCTCTCAAAATACACTGTCATTATATAGCATGTGGACAGTTACATCCTAAAACAAGGTAGCATTTAATAATACAAAATGATTTCCAGAATAAATGGCAGTAAATGACAGTGGAATGATGCCTTTCATTTGTCCATACCCGTGTTTCTGTTCTCGCCTTATCTCTTTCTAAGTTTCATCTCTGCAGTAACAGACTTCAGACGCTGACTCTTGAGGGCATCAGTGAAATGAGGCATCTTATCAGAGATCTGAAGAATGGATTAGCATGTCACAGACTTCAAGCATAGGGGATTTGTTTTCATTTTCGTGAGTGACTTCAGCTTAAGTGAATAAAAATCCCCCACCAGTGCTAGGGGACAGTCTGAGGGATGAGCTCATACTGACTCTCATCTCTGTCCGTGCTGGTTTGGCAGCAGCTTTGTACCGTCGCTTTACCTGGAATCTAGACAGAGTTGAGGGTTGAGGTCTGAATCGGGGGGGGTAACAATGGCGGGAATCCCTGCGAACCCTCCGTAACGCTCAGCGGCAGACATAGAAAGATTCTCCCTTCTCTCTAAGGAAGAATCCAAGTTTCAATCTGTGAGCAAAGCTTGATCAGACCTGATTATATAACCCTGAAAAACCCTGAAGTAGTGAGAGTGTATGATTCAGTGTCCAGAGGGGGCTGTGATTGAATCATTGATAATTGATCACAATTTGGCCTCCACATTTAGTCTGATTAAACTACCCAGGTGAGTTATTGGCTTTACATTTAAAGTGCCTGCTCTGGTGCATCAAATCAAGTGCTCTCTAGTCAAGAGAAAGTCACAAGTGTTTGCTTCAATCTCACTGTGATTAAGTGCTTCCTGCCTCCTAAGCATGATTGCAGCTGCAGGCAAGAGTCACTTCACAATTCTCACTTTTCTATTAATGGGTCAGTTCTTTTTATACAATGGGTATAGAAAGTATTTGTCTCAAACATAGTTTCAGTTAAGAGTTACATGCTATAAATCAGTGCTCATGGTATATTAACATCGTGTGTGGTCAAACATGAGGAAACCCCCTCCCCCAAAATATTTCAAGTTCTTCAGATTCTTCTCAATAAATATGTCAAACATGGACCCAAGGATCCCACATAACCCGAATATTTTAATTTTCATTGAATAGATTCATTGAATAGGCTCAGTGTGATGAAGCCCGAGATGTTCAGCATATAAACATCACATAGCTTCATAGGAATTCGAGGACAAGCAGATATTTACTGCACTGTAAATGTATTATTGTCTAGTAGGGCAGACATTTTTTCATTTAAGAAGAGGTGTGTTTTCATTGCAGTTGACAAAATGCAGCCTCAATGTTTAAGCTTCATACTTTCTCAGCAGTTACCTCTCAATGGTGAAACAGACTTAATCAAATCTAATTAACCTTAGCCTGTGCAGGGTGCTTTTTGGAGATACGTTCACAGTCCACTTACACACATGGATGTTTTGGTCTTTGGCTTCCTCAGCGTGTGTGTCCTGGCTGGAGTACACACCCTGAAGTATTTCCAAAGATTTAGTATAACGAGAAGAGCCAGCAACCATCTCATTTGTTTGTGCTGGTACTACAACTTATCCCCACTTGCATTTGGTGAGAGGGCTTTTTTTTAAAATAATACACCAATTTAATCTAAAAAGAGTTGTAAATAATTATATAACTTAAGCAGAATAATTGTAATGATGATTTTAACCATCATCGTGAATCCATGTGTGTTCATAAAGACGTAATAAATTCCCACACACAGCTAACATTAACATATTACACTCTGGGGACGATGCCTTTATTCTGCAAACCTCTTAGAGGCTGTTTACCCCCCCCCCCCCCTTTGGCAGGAGGAGGTTTCAATGGCTGTGGCTGCTGACTCACTAACTCTGTCAGTGCTCGGTACTCACGCAGCGCACTTGTGTGTGTAATGTGATTAAAGAGGGAAACCGGTGGATCTGGATCTGCTGTACATCACGCCTGTCCCTGGCTCCATAACTCTGTGCTGTGGGGCTGGCTGGGTGCTGACTGAGGAACAGACAGATAACCAGGCGGGCTTTGAGCTACTCAGACCGCTCTCACGCGTTTCAGTCTCTGTGGGGGTCCCTGCCATCTGGCTAGCACTGGGAGAAAAGAGCGTGTGTGTGTGTGTTTGGGTGTTTGGATGCTCCGTGTGTGAACATATGTGAAAGAGATCTTCTGATGTCAGTGACCGCCCCAGGTGCTGATTAAGACTCAGTAAAAACCTACATCAGACAAAGTTATTCTCTGCATCCCATTCTTGGCTGCCTGCGTTAGCGTTCTTTAACGTGTGTGTTGTTTAAAATCGTGCGCATTAATCGTTCTTTGTTCCTCTTTTTATTTTTATGGGAAGGAATCTTTTCAAGGCTGTTGTGTGTGTGTGTGTGTGTTTGTATAGAAACTAAAATCATAGCTGCCTTTAACAAGATCAAGAGCCACTGTCTGCAGTGATCTCAGTTAGCAGTGTTAGAGTGCAAATAAGACTCCTCATCATCCTCATCAAAATCTTTTATTGTTCTACAAAATATTGTTCTCCAGCAAAATGTGCTTATTCTTAATGTGAACTACACATAGTAGTTGAAGGTCAAGGCCTGCGATTTTATTTTTAAAATGTTGTTGCTTAATGTCAACAGAATTCATATTCAGAGCCAAACCAACAATAAACTCATCCCACTTTCAACTATTGTGTGGGCATCAAAGCGTATGTATCATATTCCTCCATTGTTGTCCAAAAACTGTTAACACATTAAGACCTGATGCAACATATGCTTGTCAGTGAGCCTCGGCGTTGCACTGAGTGACACCAACATTATGGTAGTTTGTTTAGAAATGGCTCCAAAGACAAATAACTACAGTCACATTTTCACTTGCTATCTTGTTGTGCTGCACATCACGACCTTTTGACCTTTTAAATTGTACATTTCTCAAAGAACTTTAGTTTTGATATTTAGCAACAGAATTTAATATGTTATTACTAGGGCTGTCAGCGTTAACGCGATAATCGCGATTAGATTAATACAATCCATAACGCGTTAATTTTTTTAAATCGCATTTTAATTTTTTTAAATCGCATTTTAATTTTGCAAGCCTTTTTGTCCCTTCTACTCACCCGTAGACGGCTCCTCTAGCTGTAGTGCTATGCTTTGAAGTGGCCTCCTGCAGTAAACCTACCACGGTGATGGAAAGTAAGAGAGCTACTGGACTTTTGAACGGCTTGTTTAACTTTAAAAATCTTTGATACGGTTCATTTGACAAGTCAGAAGTAAAATGCAACCTGTGTCAAACGGAGTTTAACTACCACCGGAGTACGTCGAGTTTGAGTTAGCACCTCCACGCTAAACACCCAGGTGCAGCCAAGCGAGCCTGAGCTCCACCAAAGAACCATTTTGGAGTGTGGGAGTCGCAGCAGAGCCGTGATTGATTCCCAGTTAAGACACTCTGGTAAGAAATGCTTTACATTATGGGCTTAAAACTGCCTTGAAATGTAAAATAACAGGATTTTAAACATGCAATTCAAAACGTGATTAATTGCGATTAACTATGGAAATTCTGCGATTAATCTCGTTTGACAGCCCTAGTTATTACTCTTTGGAGCCATTTCTAAACTTTAAGTTTTTGGACAATAATGGTCTACAGCACAGACAGGATCAAATATATTAAGTCTGCCTCTGCTCATTTCAGTTGCTGACAATAAGAAAAGCACAGAAAATAATAGCTGATTTATGTATGTTTATATGTTATAAGACTGTCAACTGAATGCAGGCCTACAGGGGAACCTTTAGCCTACAGTAATTATATGGCCCTAAAGCCTCTTACTTGTGTAGTGTCTTTGGTTTAATGCTGATAGAGCTGTTGAACTTGAGTAATCCCTGTAGTAATCTGCAATGAGCTGTCCTTTGCTGATGTTGTGCTGGGTTGAGTCTGGGGACAGCAGTCTTCACGGTGGGGGGGTGGGGGTGGGGGTGGGGGTTCGGTCAACTTGTTGGTTTACTATTATACTTATTATTCCACACACCTAGATGTGCAACAGGAGAATTTGATGCGGTGGCCTCGTAACAATTTTATGGAGAAGATCAGATTTACTTTTCACAAGATATGAGGAGAGCAGGGAGAGATATAAAATCAGAGAGGCAAAATATGTGCATGACACTGCTCTCCTCTTATATCAACTATTATAAATACCCAACTTCTATGATTGCTTAGTTGAGTTTATATGGTGGAAATCAACCAGTTATTTTTGATGTTCATATCTGTTCTGTCATCAGGGTATTGGATTTCTCTTAAACCTGTAAACATTGGTGCTGTCATAGTGTGCCCAGACAATGATGCACCTTCTTAATATATATCCTTTCCTTTACCTCTCTCTGTCTCTGTCTCTCTGTCTCTGTCTCTCTCTCTCTCTTTCTCGCTCTCTCTGTCTCTCTGTTTCTCTTGTCTGTCTACCTCAGTCCAGCGGACAGTGCACGGCCCAGTTGTTTACCAGATGGTCTGTGATGATTAGGCAGCTTTTGGAAGCCGTCACTCTGCTCAAACGCTGTACAGCTGTGAGCTCTTGGAGCACCATGTTAAAATGTCCACAGAGGGGCTTTGGAACTGTGAACTGTTTCCTGAAACAAATTGCTACAAATTCGGCCATTGCTTTTTGTCTTTATCCACATCCAAACAGGCAGCCAGTACAGTCTTTGTTTATTTACTCTTTTTTTTTTTCTTTTCGGGTAGGGTGGGGCTGGGGGAGTGGTGGTGGTGGTGGTTTGAACTGTCTTGCAGAACTAGAAACTGGACCTCTGTTTTCACGGTGATCACACCTTCATGAAAAGAAGCTTCTGAAATACTGCAGCTTATATCTCCATCTCACACTTTTCCAGAGGATTGAATAAGAGTGTAGTACTATACTGACGTTCTTGTTGCTGCCAAGTTTTCAATTTAGCAGCAGCAGTGAAGGGATTAATATCCCACCCTCCTGGTCCTGTGGCTTTGGCTTATTCCTCTCCTTCTCTCTCCCGGCAACATTGTCAGCTGCACCGTTCCCCCTGCAGACCTCGCGTGTCCTCAAAATCATCGTCTCTCCCCGGCACATGTTGTCCAAGCTACACATAATGTATGCTATCAGCAGGACATTGTTTCTCTCTGTAACTCTCATAAGTTTTTAATCCTCATATATCTCAGTGACAGCACAAATGCTTTCGGCTCTTTAGGTGCGAGCCTTTGATGTTTTCTTGATCATGAGGAACACAGTAAGTGCATTTTTAAGGATTGGGAATAAAGTGACTGGCTGCCCACTATGTAGATATGATAAACCTTCCCTTATCTCTAATGGTGTAATCACATCTGGGAGAGTTCTAGATCGCACTCGTTGAAACCATTCATCCAAAAAGTCCTTAAGTAATATCATAACTGTATGAAGGACTTCCACTGTTATTCCCAACAAACATCAAGCCAAAGTGAATCTGCTTTTTACAACCACTTAACAGGGCCTCTTGTAAGTCTGTGTGCTTGCAGTTTAGTGCGAGTCCCATCACGACTTGAGTGCACTGTAAATTCTGCTGCTACAGATACACTTGACAGATATAAAAAGTACTCAGGTCATCATCACTGCTTTAAATAGTACCAAATCCTCTGAGGTGTATTACCATACTGTCAGATCCATCAGATTAGACAGAGCAGAGATGTTTAAACATATCTGAAAGCAAAGCTAATATCTGTAGAGCGTGCTGAGCTACTGACTTAGTGAGGGGTTTAATTCTCTGTCTGGGTGCTCAAGGGGGGGGGGGGGGGTGCATAGACACTGGAAGTGATTGGACAATACTCTGCATTTATTGCTCAGCTGTGGGGTAGTGACTCTTGTGCTGTGAGAGTCCTCTCCCACGCTCTGTCCACAGACCTGGTCGTCCCTGCCCGAACAAATATTTGAACTCTGTGCCAAGTTTCTCATTGAATAATGTATACCTGCTGTGATTGATATTGTACATGTGTGTTTCTCATAGGCTTAAAGGCATCACTGGAGTTACCGAAAGAGGAATGTGCCAGAGTGGGGTTAGACTCAAAGGGAACATACACAATTTGCTGTCCCCACGAATACAAATGAACAGGAGCTGTTTGTCCAGCAAACACAAAACCCTGGAAAAAACAAACTGCTAAATGCACATCTCTTGATCTAAATTGGTGCCTTGGAAGCATTGCGTGCCTCATGCTTACTGGAGCTCCAGCCGTCTGCTTGAGGTCAGGTGATTCACAGATAGCTGAAGCGAATAGAAAGGCTGAGTACTGTACATACCCATACCCATAACTCTCACTGCGATTGTTTGCCAGAGTCCAAGGTAGCCTGTTATTGTTTTGTTTTAATAATAATAATAATGATAATAATAATAATAATAATAATAATAATAATAATAATAATGCATTTTATTTAAAGGTGCCTTTCAAAGCACTCAAGGCATATATAACACAACAACAATACATCAAACAACATAAATCAAGTAACATGTAGTGCAAAGATAAAGAATAAATATGAATGTGACTACAAAGTGCATTTGTATGATAAATAAACAAGCAAAATAAACAATTTGGTTTTTTTCTTGCAGAACATACACATTGGGAAATCATTGTCCATCATGCCCTCGTTGTCACAGTCCACTTGCTCAGGCTGAGGTGGACTGAATTTATTAAATGCAGTAAACAAACGCATAAAAAAAAAATTCAGCATTTTTCTCCAGAGCACTTGGCGCAAGCATGGTGAATGCATTTCCTACCTCATAAAACATTTGCAAAGTCTTTCCTTCTTTTTTTTCAACCTGCATTGTTTACATCAGCATGTGGTCTTTAGTCTTTCATAATGCATCTCTACATTTTACAATAGATTGCAAAACATTACCATTACTGAACTGTTACTGCACTCTGTTCTGTGCAGAAATGTTGATTCATTCACATAATGACACAACTTGAGATACAAATAATACTGGTGCCTACTCATGAATACATTGCTCTACCTTGCCACTAGTGGTTACTATCTCCATAGGTTACCTTTAAAGACTGCATGTACCTTCCTTCATACTGCATATCAGCCTCTTTTCAGTCTTCATTTAGAGAGTGTATGAGCGTGTGAGAGATGAGGCCAGTCTGGAGTGAACTGACAGGGGCTTCATAACTGTAGTAATGGTTGCACCATTTAGTGATCCATCAGTCTAATCAGCTGTCAGCTCTCTGCAGTATTTTCCTGTAGCAGTAGGGATGAATGTCTGTGGAAGTCAAGAGTGTGGTTTAAATATCTGCACTACTTGCTCAGAGATAAATGTAGCTTTCCCACCCCTGTGCTGCTATTCACAAATCGATGTGTATGCAGGCATTCCTCTTCCTCTCTGGATGAGGGGGGAGCCCACTGTTTTTCACCTTAAGACCTCTGCTGGTGACCATGATAATTACACCCTCAACTTTGACTGATGCAATGATTGCTGTCATTCTCCCTCTCTGAGCCCTGCCATTCTGCCTCTCTGAGCCCTGCCATTCTGCCTCTCTGAGCCCTGCCATTCTGCCTCTCTGAGTAAGATTTAGAAGAGAACATTTCAAGTCGACTTCCCTGTGTGACAGCTTTATTACTGCCTGCCCCTGCACACATGATGGTCCTTACTGAGTGGGTGGGTGGATGGTATGGTGTGTGCACATAGGGCTGACTGATATAGCTGGTATAAATGAATTTAACTATTTGTACTGATACAGAGGAGACTTTGTGATGTCACATGAAGTGTGCTGTGAGTGCAGATGTTAGGATAGGTAAACATGGAAACATGTCACATACTTAATTTAACCCTCACATACTGTTCATATTCTGACTAATTAGTCTCTACACCTATTATGTATTCTATTTATTTATGAACAAAAAAAAAGACATTCACAATCCGTATTTTATGATCCAGGAGATCATTTTATAGAATATGAAGAATACATCAACATGTTTGAATTGTGTTTTTTGAATGTTGTAATTTGCATATACAAAAATGCAATTAACTGCACAATAAAAAAAAAAGAAAAGCATTTTATTTCCATTTTTGTATACTGTACATCACATTAGGAAAAGCCCACCTAGACGAGGAACTCCCAAATGTAAAAATGGGTCAAATTTGACCCTGAACAATGTGTAAGGGTTAAATTAGATTTTGTTTGAAGAAACAAAAAATAATATATATGGAAATATATTATATGTATCTATGTTTTAATATTTCTGTTTATGAGATCCTATGTCGGTGTCCCTTCATAAAAGTTTTGTAAGGATATTTCATATCAGTTTTGCTATATGTTTGTACCTGTATCAAATGATCCATCAGCCAGTCAGTCTTTGAAAGTCTTGAATTCACAGCCTAACGACTCGGAATAAAATGCGAGACATCATTTTTAATTTCCTCAGTGTTGTATAACAGTGATGTCATTCACTCTCAAAGACGAGGCGCTGCTCCTCAGTGAGAGTTTGAGTAGAAAGCTTCATAAATAACTCTTTTAGTTATTTTACTTTTTAGTCCTACTCAGGCTTTGTGTGTGATGTATGATTTCTAGGAGTGATTTTGAAATGCTTGTTTAAAGGCAGGTCCTTGTCTTTGATGCTACAGACTTGCATCTTTTTTTTTTCTTTTTTTTTGGTCTAATATATCTGAAGCCTTCCCCCAAATCTATGAGGTTTGTATATGTGTGATTTGAAATAAGAAGTAAGTGGACTGTAAGAAAGCTGTTAGATGTGCCTGTCTGCTTATTTGTTTTCATTGTTTATTTATGGATTATGGAGGCTCATTAGTCATTCAGTGTGACAGTGTAAATGTGTATGCAAGAAGTTTGCTCTTTGCCAAGAACTAAAGCACAGCTGAAGCTGGCTCACTGCCAAGCTTAAAATTGGCTTTATCCTACCTACATTCAAAATGGTAGTGCTGTCTCTTTTTATTTTATTTTATTTTATTTTTAGAAATACCAGGACAGAGTTTGACAGGCATTAGTGGCAGATCATCATCTTTAAATCCCCTGCAGTATCTTTACATAAAGAAAGCGCTATGATTTTTTTTTTTTACTGTTCACTTTATTTGAAATGGTAATCTTAGTATAATAGTGGTATTTAGGTGTGGCTGTTAACCAAAAAAAAAAAAAATCCAAAAGGAAAAAGAGCTCTAAGCAGGAAGCTGTAAAGACTCAGATGAATGCCAAAAAGTACAGCACTTTCAGGCCTTGGTTGGGCTCCACTTATATCAACAGTACAAAAGAAGAGCTACTGTTAGAAAATGTCTGCTCCTTTTGATATAAAGTTAAAGCATGTGTTTATAAAAACCTGAGGAGAGACGTCAACTGTGACTCCAAAGCAGAGATACATCAAAAGTTAAATTCAGCTGCTTGTGTTAGTGGCAGTTTAAATCACTTCGCTTTCTGAGTAATGGTCAGGTTCAGAAAAATTCAGCAACAATGAAAATGATTCAGCTTGGTAACATATCACCTATTTAATCCTATGTGCAATAAGTCCGGAAGTGTTCAGTTGTTTTTCCAGCAGCCATTTAGAGTAGTAGAGTAACATCACAGGTGTTTGAAATGCAGAGCAGCATTTGAGATGTGGAGAAGCAGGTTAGATTAGGCCTGTGAGAGATGCTGACATCTGTGCATCTTGGTGTTCATGTTGAAATTAAACATGTCACACAACAACCATCTTTTCTTCATCAGGGTGGTGACTTAGGTTGTTTCCAGTTGTATGTGACTTATAAACCATCATAGTAAACGAAGCATACAAAACAAAACATAAAACTTACAGCATAACATTACTCTTGGTGGATATACCAAGTATCAATGGAAAGTAAAGGGATTTGGTATACTTCAGAAAGGTTGTGTGACATGTTTTAACTTTGAGAATTTCATGACCGTTTCATGTCATTCCCATGCAGGGAGTTCTGGTCCTCTGAAATGAGGCCAACGCATTCTATCAAAAGGCCACCAGGGGGCGACCGTTTTGGTGTCAAAAGGACTTCCGTCTCTATACAAGTCAATGGAGAATTCACTACCTTCTCACTTGATTTCTAACCTCAGTAAACGTTTTCAAAATGTGTTTATGGTCTCAATCGCTAGTTTAAAGCCTTCTTCAATGCAGTATGATGTTCATTTGTGAAATTTTGGCCTCCCTGATTTTATATTTGACGATAAAGCAGGGTATGCATTGGGGCGTGGCTACGTCGTGATTGTCGAGATCCAGCCCTCGCAACCAATCGCAACCTCCCCGCTCTGCCGTTGGCTCCGCCCATACTTCCGCCCATGACTCAGCCTCATGCCCATATAAGTAGAATCCGTGTTCTTTTTTTCCTGGCATGCATCTGAAATTTTCAAGATGGCGCTGCCTAGATCCGAAACTATTGGCTTCCAAACAGCAGTCCACAAACCAATGGGTGACGTCACGTATGTTACGTCCATTTCTTTTATACAGTCTATGGGTACTATTCACACTGTGTCAAATTGCAGCATTGTAACTCATGCACTCTTTCTCATGGCATTTCTTTTGAAGCATGAACTGGCCTCGAGGTAAAGCCCAGCAAACATAAAGAGCCAGGAGATAGCTGGTTATCCCCCTGCAGCACCTAACATGGCCATCCTAGTAATGAGCTACAAATATAGAGTCATGCTGAGAGGGAAAGCTGTAGGGAAAGATGAGAGAGGTATGTGTGAATAGGACTGCCTCTTCATTCCCTTACACCTGCCTGTCATGCAAATCTGCAAACAATTTAAACAACTAAGAAAAGTGTGAAATGTCATGGCTGTGCATTTGAACCTCAACCCAAAACGTTAGCATGACTGACAATGGAAAGCACTGTTTTGTTGACTAATGCAGGACTATCTCAGCTTGGTCTTGGGCAGAGAAAAATCCTGTGGAGAAACAGAGTAGCAGACATGAGTCATTGTAATAAATCAGATTAATAAGCAGACCTTTACGCACAAATTGGTCACTGCTCATGCCGCAGAGCGTTTCTAAAGAGAGGACTTTGGAGTGTGGCAGATATCCAGCCGGGAAATTTCAAATTAGTGACGCGGTTCAAGTGAAGTGTTTGTTATTTACCTCCTATCACAGATTAACCGGAGCAACCCTGTATTTCTGTGGTCAACGCCCATGTCAAAAAGTGGACTACTCGTGGAGATATGACATCATACAGTATTGCCTAGGATGACTGTACAATTTCAAACAGTATTTCAATAATGCATACAGTAGTTTGTCATGTTCATGTGTTTGTGTTGCTCATTTCAGTTTTTGAACTGCAGTAACGAATGGAGTGAATGTTTCAAAGGATATTTATTAGCTTTGTGTAATTTAGCTTTTTTAATTTTACCACTTTCTTCACCACCACAGAGATTTTCATCTGTTCTCCTAACTTGACCTAACAAGCTATGACATTTGTTTTAGCTGTAACTGAATTGAAAGAGCTTTTTCTGAAGGGAGTAATCTGTTTTTGTTTCATGTAAAAAAAACAAACGAGTTTCAAGCTGCTTTGTAGGTTTTTGGTACTTGTTTGTAAAATGGTTTTCTGATGTCTAAGAAGAGCTTTTCTACAAACACGACTAAATTCATTTGGCCTTTAAGTGGATCTCAATTACTACCTTGTTTCACCATTAGGCTTGTTGATACAGTGGGGGGAAATCAATCAGGCTCGGCTGGGAATGAGTTCATTCTGTCTGCAGGATTTGTGCCTTTTTTATATGACAGACTAGTGATGAGACAGCCAGTATGTCATCTTCCTACTTCCTGCATTTCCTTTATATAAAACTACACTGAAGATGATTCTGACTATCCATGAGTCCTTAAGTTTACTAAGACGTTTGATTTTGAGAATGGAATGATGGGATGTTAGCTTGGCTGTTGTCTCCCAGTGTTTGACCCATCCTGCTTTTCTAATACCTGTAAGGCCACAGAAAAAGGCCTGGGGGGCTATATTGTATCATTCATGATAATATCAGAATCATTTTTAATATGATTTAAAAAATGTATATTGTAGTAATGGCAATATTCCCACATGGTGACATAATGACTTCATAATGTTACAGCAGCATGGCTCAAAGGAAAACTAACATTGCTGCTGGCTGCACGGTGAAGGAGTTAGTTCCAAATAATGGAGCGACTTTAGTTGTGTGGATATAAAAAATCAGATGCACAACAGATTGCAGTCATATGTAACAAATGCAAGAAGACGGGCAATACAACAAACTCATTTCGCTACCTCAAGCAGAAGCACACAGCTGAATATGAGGGGAGACAAAAAGCCAGCAGGGAGTATTTTGTCATATTATCAAGAATATCATTATCGCAGACATACCATGATATTATTTTAGAGCCATATCACTCATCTCTACTTTGAGTGTGTTTATTTGAGACTTGATGTGCACAGTAAACACCTGCAGCTCCAAATGTAGTTTAGACTCGATTAAAACCCAGCTGACCTTTGCTAAGCTTCTGCTGGTGTCCATTATTTTGTTTCCATGGTATTTGGGGCTCAGTTTAGATTATTTATTTTCTTTCTCTTTTAAGCAGTCGAACAAACATGTAGGTAGACATGAAATCCAGGGAGCTCGAAGTCAGTTGGTCTTTATACACCAGCAGCATGGCAGGCTGTCTTCCTTTATTTGTAATATTGATGTACAATATATAGCTGAGGCTTTTAGAGCAACAGGAGTTCCCCTCCTTTGTTAACAAATGACATTGCTTTGACTACATTTGACTGTGACCCCCCATTAAAATGATACTGGTTACCTGCTGAGGGTGATGCTGCCAGACTGAATGAATTGATGACAGTTTTTCTTTGTGGAAAAGGTGAAAAGTCCAATTATTTTATAAAGTATAGAGATGTAATGGCGCTGTCATGTCTGACTATGGGGTAGTATGAGAGAGTACACATTGTGCTGACCTTCAGCTAGAGTCAGAAATAAGATCAGAGATGGAAGCAGACAGAAATAGTAGCTGGCATTATTTTTCATGACAGGGTGAGGAGTTAAGTGAGCCTGCAGGTGATTCAGTATTTGGAGATGACCCTGTAACAGCTGACTGGAAGGAGGCAGACTTGTGTTTCAGTGGAGGGGCCACATATTAAAATTGGGGCACCTGAGGGTCCCCAAGAAGCACCTGGGAGAAACCTGCTAGCGGAAATAGTAAAAAAATTAAAATGACAATGCCTATGACATTGACTGCGTATGTGAATGCATGTTTGGTTGTTTCGCCGTCATGTGCGCTTGTTTTATTTTCCTCCAGCGCTGCCATTAGCAGAATGAGCTGCACATCCATGTGTGCACAAGAGAGATGAAAGGCACTTTGATCTGAATTATTTTGAGGTTCCCTCATTTGATTGAAGTTATTTTCAAAAATTAAATGTACGCTATTCTTTGATCAAGGTTTAGTTTCTGACATTGTCTGATTGAGTTTTAAACACATGTATATTCTTTGATCTAAATAATCACAGTGCTTCTGTGGGATTTGAAACTTCATACAAGTAATAAATAAAAATAATACTTCAAATTTTTCACAAGTTCAACACAGACATCTTGATATGTGTTGCCTGTAGTTTGTGCTCTGATGCAACAATAGCTTTCCAAATATCAGTCTTACTTTTAAGAATGAGCTTGCATTCCAGCAAAAAGACAAAGCCCCAATATGTTTTCATATATACAGTAGTATGATGCTTCATATTATAAAGAATAAAGTGAATTAACATCTCTATCAAGTCCTGCTATGATTAGTGTCTTAGTCGACACTGAGCCTTAAACACTGGAAAGGTTTTGTATTCAGTGACTGGATTAGTTTGGCCACTATTGTGTGAAAGTAAGTGAGATGCTTATATTAAATATTTGCATGTGAGGATTTAATGGAAAAAAGGCACTTGGCACAAAAATTGCTCATTTATGCTGCCTGTAAGGTTTGTCTTCTAAAAATAGATAAATAGAGTTTTTTCAGTCAAGCAGCTGTGCATAGAAATGTCCTTCTCTGTGATGTCTTTTGTGCATATAGATATATTGAGATCATTTCAGCTTCCCTGTGATGTGGGTTTATTGTTTACGCCTGCATCCCCTTGCTCATCTTCAGAAAGTGCTCTTCTTTCGCATCTCTATCCAGCTGCAGGGTAGCTGACTGTGCTGCTGAATGTGCGAAATAGGCATTAAGATTAAGACCAGATGTCAGCCTGAAAGCTATTAAGGGGTTTTCTAACCAAGTGTAATTACTGGTTTTATCCAGTAGATGGCCTCAAAGCAGCACAACATATTCCATGAACCACCCAAGGTGCAGTATGCCAATGTTGTAGATACATATACAATGAGAAAAACCTTTTTGAAGTCATCATCATCCTGTAGCTAACCTTTGGACATTCACTATTTGCATATTTGTAGAGCCTGAATTTTTAAATGAGGGAAAGGGAATATAAATAATTTGCATCCAGAGTTACAGCACATCAATGATCAATAAAACTCTCCCTATTCTGTATAATGTGCCCCTGTACCATTTTCTGGATGAGCAGTGAAAACAATAAAATATTGAAAATAAGACTATTGTCTTATTGTGTTACGCTTGGAACAGTGGTCATATCAGTGGATGTATTTATGATTTTTAATAACGCTTTTGCACACTCTTGGTAAAATAAACCATTTCTACCCAAGGTGGCATTTAAACCATCTCCAGCAGTGCTATTACTGATTCTTATTGGATTTGCGTGTGATTGCAAAGGTTTATAGCTACATTAAAACAGTTTGTTTCATTTGGTATTGAGTTGTGCTCTTCTGTGTATATTTAGTGTAATGACTTATTGTGACCATTGGAGGGCAGTGTTGGATTTTGGTCATAAGATCCAATGTCTGAGCTGATATTTTAATTTTAATATAAGTATTTAAGTTTGCTCCATTAGAAGTTATTACAGTACAGACTGCATATAAATGAATTCATTCCATTCAATTTATTTATTTGTGTGTGTGTGTGTGTGTGTGTGTGTGTGTGTGTGTGTGTGTGTGTGTTTGCGTGAGGCATCTTGGACACTATTACTGACAGTAACAGTAATATTTTCTCTTTTCCTTCTTCTCTCCTTCCTCGCCCCCCTCTTTGTGTGTACGTTGCATCATCAATCCAGGTAAGTACCACTTGAGTGCATGTTTTACTTAGAAAATAAAAAGCCTTGCCTTTGCCAAGGGTAGGAGGATGACTGCGTTATTTTCTCCTTGAGGTGTTTATAGCAGAGTGTGGTGTCCAACAAGGTGCATGTTTACTACTGCCTCACTGTTCATTGACTGCACATCCTTCTTGCACGGCTGCAGACTACATTTTTGCATGGGACCCATATCTCTGTAGAAAATGCTGTTGTTAAACATGTTTGGCAAATTTGTGTAGTTTCACTTTCCTTTACCAGGAAAAGCTGGCATTTCAGTGTTTACATTGTTTTGCAGTTAGTCAGATGGGTTCAACTATTCACCCACTTTACTCTACATGTCTTTGTCTTGTCTTTCCAAGGATACCCTCCCCTCTTATAATCTATGTGTTTGTCTTGGTGCTTGTCAGGATGTTGATCTATTGCCTTTGTGACCCCTTATAACTCTACACCTGACACATGCAGCTGTTAGTCAGAGGCTTGTAACCAGGAGGGAGATGCAGCCCACTAAAATTACCACAGATTTTCATGGAGCTTCCCTATATGAGACAATATCATCTCTCCATGCTTATAATGAAAATGCTGGACCTGACTGCTAGCTGTAGGCGTGCTGAGAAGTAAAGGGACATGATTTGAACCCAAACAGAAGTTGCTTGTTATTCTTTTTCTCAGAGCAATTGAGTAATGTAGCTGCACCTACAAAAACAACAGCGGGTGACTTTAGAGGAGACACTCCCTATAAAGCTGATAAAATGTGGCCTCTCCTTCTGATGAATGTGTGTGAATGTGAAGAAAATAACATGATGGAAAATACTTCATCTCTGCGACAGGCTTAATAATGATATCCAAATTCAAAGCATTTCAATTGTACTTCATGTTGTAATTTAAGTGATAGACTTGGTCTGAATGCAGAATATGAGGGTAGAAGACAAGAGGAAAGATACTTGAACGTGCCACCCTCCCAATGGATTGAGTCACTGACTCAGTTGACTGCCCACCACAGAAATCTGTCCTCAATTTGTCAGCTGTGCCTTCCTCTGTAACCGCTAAGTCCTTGTTTTAGAGTGGCATTGATTGCCCCCATTTCAAATATGGATTAACAGGGTGTTATAATAGAACATCAAATCAGGATGTGTGAATGTTACATGAGGACACTGTTTGGGATGCATTTGGGTCTGTATGTTCATTTCATTTCATATTGGAAGTTAAAGTCACAGGTTTTACTGCACTTTGCACTTAACAAGCCTGACAGTCTGCAGCCACACTTACAGCTCTGTGAAGCTGAAATAAGGCACAACAGTGTTTTGGCTTAAAAGCTAATGTCAGCATGTTAGCATGCTTATAATGACAAGGCTAACATGCTAATGTTTAGCAAGCATACTGTTTACCACGTTCACCATCCTAGGTTAGTGGTTTAGTGCTCAACAGTTGCTAATTAGCAATAAACACCAAGTACAGCTGAGGCTGATGGGGATATCACTGGTTTTGCAAATATTTGATCATGGCCAAGACCAGAGTTTGGACCCAATTGTGGCTGTAAATGAAAAAAGTATGTTCCATCATCTTGTACCAAATGTTATTGTTATACATCCAATAATTGTCGAGGCATGTCAGTCAAAACCGCAAATGTCAACAGCATGGTGGCACTACAGGAAAAGTCCAGACAAGATAACCACAGTCATTAGGATACATTTGTCGAGAGATCACGAATCTCTTTACAAAATTGAATGGCAATCCATCAAATAGTTGACCAAAGTATTGGACCAGTTGACTATTAGATAGACACAGTGACAAACTGAGTTTACCATCTCTAAAGCTATGCAAAAAATGGCTGCACAAGTTGATAGCAGATAGCCAGATCTCAAAAGCAATCATAGCAACTGTCTGTACATGCTAACTCATGTACAAGCACGTGTGTTTACATTTGTTGACTGAATGACTAACAACACAAAATGACGCTATCATGTTATGTGTCAGTGTGTTTTTCAAGTTCACCTCTGCTCAGCCACACTGCAACTGATCCATATCTTTTAGAATTCAGCGTGACATTGACTTGAAAGTTGTTGTGTCTGCGCAAAAAACACATTTAGCAGGTTTTGTGTCTGTGCAGAACTTCAGTCTTCTGTAATGTTTGCTGATCTTTTGCGGTTACCTAATGAAGATGATGCAAATCTAGAGTAAAAGCAACAACCAAAAAGGGC
Organism: Scomber japonicus; assembly: GCF_027409825.1. Classification (NCBI taxonomy): domain Eukaryota; kingdom Metazoa; phylum Chordata; class Actinopteri; order Scombriformes; family Scombridae; genus Scomber; species Scomber japonicus. The sequence goes on from NC_070582.1 coordinate 12,748,800, forward strand.
ATTAAAATAATGCTGATTCATATATTATTATTAGGCTCCTCTTAGCTATCACTCAGCATACTTCACATGACTGAAACTGTAAGCAAGAACAGGAATATGTGCTTTCCACCGTGTTTGTTTAGTCATCTCCTGTTTGCTTTCCTGCAGACTAAAGATGATAATATTTGGCAATTCACAGCACATGATGAGTGTTTTCGCACTATCTGCCTGAGAGCTCTTCTGGTAAAAAACAAAACAAACAAAAAAAGGACCTGAAAGAAATTATAATTGTAATCAACGAATTTATCTGTGATTGTGAGGTAACACTCATGCAGTAAATATTGCCCTGCATGGTTTTAATTCTCTGAGTCTTAATCCTTCTAATTTCCAACATGGATACATTTCTGAAGTCACATTTACATTTAAAACTTCCTCTGTCTCTCACTGTCTCGCTTCCTTCCTCTCTCTCTGTCTCTTAAAGTATCTCGTTCTGTCACTCTCATAGCTGACCCATTTCTGTTGGTCATATTTTTTTTAATCATTAAGGCCAATGTATGAGTAAGGCATAGCTGCTCTGTCCCTCTGCTCACGCTAGCAGCTATCTTCGCCTGGGGACTAGAGGAACTAGAGCTTAACAGATCCTATATTGCGTTTCATCGCATTGTCAGTTAAAGGCTGCCATTCTCTTCGTCTCTCGTGATCTGTAATGAAAGTCTTTTTCCTTCAGCTGCAGTTGTGGTTGTGGCTTTTCCTCCAACTACAGTATGCACATAAATTTGCCTGTTAAAGTATGGATGATAGATGGATCAATAACAGCCATCACTGAGGGTGGTATATTTGTTTATGGCTGTGGTTGATGAGATTGAATTGTTCTTCTATATTGAGGGCACACACACATTTCTCTCTCTGTCACACACTCTCTGTCAGATTGACACACATGCACGCTCACTGCAAAGAAACTTTCCGTGACATTATTGGTTTTATCAGAAGTAGGCCAAAGCAGGAGTCTGGCCCTCTGGCAGGGCCGACTGAGCATGCTCAGCACTGCACTGTGGATCAAAACCTCACTTTACTACAACCCCCTGTGAGTAATTTAGCCAGTTTCTATTTAAAGCTTGAAACTATGATTCATTTATAATATCATTGTCACATTCATGATTGAGTATCTGATGATTATTCTGCAGATTAATTAATTAATTGCTAGGTCTTTAAAATGGGAGAAATGAGTGAGAAATTACCATTGCGATTTCATAGCGCCTAAGCTGATGTCTTCAAATCCCCTGTTTTGTCCTGCCAACTGTCCAGATCTCAAAGATTATCAGTGCAAAAAACAAAGAGAGAGAAAGACAAGCAACTAAGGAAGGGTATAGTCAGAGATAAAAGGATACAAGTCAGTGATATCTGCTGTACAGTGATATATATACAGTACATATCAGGTGAGATGACACTGCTCAATGTGTGCATAAAATACAATAAAAAACAGGTCAAGAGGAGTAGCAGTTACAGTAGCCTGTCACAGTCTGTCCCACTTTCAGACTACATACTGTAGTAATTGTACTCCATACAGTATGTGCTTTACCAATATTTATAGTATAGTATGTACAGTATAGTATGTATTTGCAAAGAATCAGCATGCGTCACTATTTTATACTAACAGGAAATGATACAATACATGTAGTCTGACGTCAACCATACAACAACTTACAACAACTCCATTTTTCCAATTGCTTGCCAAGTCAAGTATGTATTAGTTTGTATTCTGACTTAATTTTGTTTTTTATTTTTCTAGTATGTAGTTTGGATTTGGGATACAGTATCATTTTCACAGTCTTAATTTTAAATTTTAAAGCGGTTCATTAAAAAGTAAAGACCGATTTAATTAGTCCTAAAGAGTTAGAGCTACAGCAGCACTGCAAGAAATAAAAGAAAGACGAACATATTTTCAACATCTCTCCTTCTAGATTATGTAATAGCCATTCCTTTACTATCTTATTTCACCTTTTTACTTTTTCAGCCAAGATCATTTTTTAGCTAATTTAGTTTCACACACAGAAAAATCCCCAAACTACTATCAGTTCTCCTTTTCTCCTCCTCATCTCTTCTACTCTCATTTCATTTATAGTTGCACCTGCTGAAGCAATTCTGGGGTTGTTACCAACAGACTGAAAATAAATTCTTTAGGTGGTCGTTCCAGGTCTTTGTTCTCATTCATATGGATTCAGACCATTAGCTTGGTCTTCAAATAAGTGAGTAGCAAAACTTTAGCCTTTTTATAGCGGGGCGTTTGAGACAGTGTTGTAGTCCTTGAACAGTTGAGTTGAATAGACAGTTTTCAGTCTGTTCTTTATCAATGAAGGAAGTAGTCATGAGAGAAAATAGGGGGGGCCTGTGGAGCCTTTAAATTGCTTTCCTGGCTGTGATGAATGGAAATCTAATGTAGATCTTCAGTCTTTCACTGAGAAAATAAAGCCAATTTAGAAAGTAGATCCATGTTATTTAGTGAATGGGTACTAATGTTTTATTACATTGCAGACAGACATCGGAGCAGTGTTGATGACATTCATAGCATCTCTGTACTGTATACAGAAGGCGTTCGTGCTGCAAAAACCTGATCCTGCATCTCAAGGCATCATCTCTGTAATCAATCTGAAACTAAAAAGTAATCTCAGGAGAGCAATAAGCTGATAAATGAGCTATGATACATGCTGTGCTGTGCTTCTGCATTGCTGTTTAATCATCAGTTTTGTAGTTGGTGGTGGAGGTTGTTGCTGTTCATGGCAGGGTTTGTTATTGGCGTTATCAAATCAGCACCACAGCCTTTATTATCCATTCCCAACATGCTCATTACATCCGAAGACAAGAGTTAATACATTCATTAGGCTCCCAATGAACTGTGTGCATCTTTTCCACTGTGTCCACTGTGGAAACTGAAAGCAAGTGAGGGTTTGACTTTCAACACTCCAGCATTTACCTAAAGGAAGTGTGTGTGTGTGTGGGTAGATGTGAAAGGGCCTGTGTGCTGTCCCTATTGTCATTGTAAATAGGTCAGGGCTGGAGGATGATCACACTGATGATCACCAGGATGCTGTGTTTTAATACATCCAATCATGTTGGGAATTTCAACATACTCTTATGAGTGGACTTAAAGGATGATGTTCCAGATCTGTTATGTGTTATTATAGATTTAACCAATTTGATTCTACTGTGCCTGGAGAGTAGGGCTAGTAGTAGCTAGCACGTGGTTTGAATATTTTTTGATTTCTTTAGTCTTTGATGATAGTTATAGGAATATGTTTGGGTTGTGGGGAGTTGGTTGGAACAAAACAAGACATTTTAGTTTGCATCTTGGGCTTTGGGAAGCAGTTATTGATATTTTTCACAATTTTCTGATATTTGTAGACCAAATGACCAATCAATGAATCAGGAAAATAACCAATATAAGTCATTAGTTGTAATCCTAGTCAACCACCAAGGTTTGCTTAGATCATATATGGATGTGATACTCTCATACAATCATGTAGGAGACATACATGTCTACTAAACTAGTCTACTGAATGTGTATTAAGCTGACATTTGACCCAGCATGAGACAACTTTCACTTCTGTTGACAGACAATACATCCGAAACACATTACTGAACACCCACAGAAATGATATGTAACCTACAATATATTGCTGAGTTTCAGTTCTCTTTTGTGTGAGGTTGAGGTTAAATGTAGCTCGTAGCTCCCATTTTTCTTTATCAAAGCAGAGTTCAGTCCAACCAGCATTCAAATCCTTGTCTGGAGGTGGGTCATGGAGCCAGGTCAAGAGGTTAACCCATTTAAATCAAAAGCTAAGCCTCTTAGCGCTTATCTGCATCAAATACGATGGAAGAAAATCTTCCTTACCATTCTTATGACTTGAGTTTTTCATAAGAGACAATATAACAATAGTTTTATAATCATCCTGCAAATCCTCAGCCTCTCAGCCTCTGCTTACCAAGAGGTTTTTGTGTTTACCTTGAACTGTAAAACTATAAATTATTCATAACCAAATGATTATCTCTGTGTTTGGCTGTCTCAGTCATGTAAGCACAAAGTTGACAGGCTGATGCAGTCAGTTGCGTATTGCGACATTTAAAGGATCTAAAGCATCTATAAATACTGTATTTCTTGGGTAACTGCAGTTGGGAGCCTCTGTAATCTTTGCTGATACACTGAGTTTCATGGAAAAAGAGATGAAAGTCGAGCCTGGTCAGCAAGCAGTCATGGGTTAGCCGAGTTGTGTTGGAGGGGGAGGGGGGGGAGCAGGGCTGTGTGAGGGCTCATGCTAGAGCGCATCACTATTGGTGTTTTGACTTGCAAACTTTGGAATTTGTAACTGTCAGTGCTGCCAAGGCTTTTACAAAGCAGCCTGAGCAGTGGAGCGAGTCTGTCTGACTCTCTGTTCTAGTGCTGACCTTCGGTGATATCACTCACCCGGGCCATTGTGCTTAAAAAATGCTCCGGGGTCACTGATCTGCAGGCCTAATGTGCCTCCACTCATTTGCTTCATCATTGTTGTGTCTTTAGCGTCTTGGTGTAATTCCAGGACTGCACATTTCCTCCAGCTCCCATATTTGTTCTTGTATGAGAGAAATCCCACACACAGCTTATCGATTTTCAGTGTCGTTAGCACAGCGTTTTTTTGGCCAGAGCATGTAATTATGGTCAGTGGGGTGTTGTAATTCATGAGAGGATTCAGCTCTCTGAAACTTCCTGGCAGCCTGAGGGGTGACTGTGAGTTTGACTTCCTCATTGATTGGTCCATTTTTATTGGCCTCTGCAAAATTAGCCACGTTCCGTTTGATCTTTTTCTAATTAGTCTTTTCTTTCGTGCGGTAGTGTAAACACATTTTCCTTTCCTTGTATTCTGCCAAAAAAGGTGTTGGCGAGGATTCATGGATTAAACTGTGAAGCGCTGTTGCTTATCTGTTCTGTGAAATGGGAGGAATTATGTCACAGTTTTACAGCGACATGAAATCAAAACATTTCAAAAGTAAAGTTACAGTTATTGAGGTTGAATATCAGTGATACAGAGTGGTCACCATCATTTTATTTCTTTAGAGAGAAATACTTCCAGTTCAGTATCAGATGTTTTATATGCTTTCATCTCTGTAGTCAAGGCAGGCAAATAACACCTCTCTTGTGCTGAGACTGCTCAATTCCCATTAATCGTGTCTCCATCGCAGCAATTGAAATGACTCGAGGTTTTCTCTCTGCTGCTCTATTTCCTGGGAGTCATGTTGGATAGCATCAATCGTGGCTGGTACCTTCCCTGGAGCGTGCCACGGTTTGTTAGAAATCATCTAGTCTATTGAATGTTTTACAAGTTATCTAGTGTTTCACTGCAGAATTCACTTTCCATTTAAAAATCAAAAAAACTCTTTTGGCCTAATCAGCACGTTTATTATTCGTTAAAGATTTGACCTCCACAAAGTCCTTTTATTGAAAAAAAAAATCATTGATGTCTTTTGAATATTTAAATATCTAAATCTTGTGTCTCTGGATGTGACACCTAGGAATCTGTTAGTTGTTGTCTTTCAGCTCCATTTGCCACACACAGCTAATTACTGGAGCGAGAGACACCTCCCTTTCCCTCATACTCACACACCCACCTACCAAGAGGGTGACCATTTCTGTCCATTTTCTCACCGGCTCCCTGAAGACGAGCTGCTAATGGACCTATTTATGCATGCAGTATTCTTTCACTCACTCGGTTGGAACAGAGGCCCCTGCAGAGTGTTGGCAAATACTCTGATCCAGGCTATCTTCTTCACTATCAACCTCAGGCTATACTGTTGCAGCCACCGTACCTGCATCTGTTTCCTGAGACCAGCCGGTACTAACCTGCACCTCAGTGGCAAGGCAGAGTGCGTGGGAGTGTAGGCGGAAGAGGACAGAGCCGGAGACGAGAGCGAGTGGGCAGGTAGAAGAGAATCCTCTGAGAGTGGATAAACATGTGAACACTTAACGAATTCCCTCTCCTTTCCTGTGTCTCTCTGACTCTGTGTGGGCAGTTAATGAGTCTGAAAGCTTCTCCTCGGCATCTGTCAGCTGAGAACCGGATGAAGCCTCCAGTGCAAGCTGTAGCTTGAAAAGCAACACTCTGTTGCTCATTGATAATTGGTACAATATATAGGAGAAACATTTGTGTGTGTGTGTATTGTTTTTTTCTTTTCAGCCCTATCCATAGACTAACTACTCAGTGGGTTGCCCTTTAGTGTAATGCACAAGACGTACTGGAGAGTAAAGAATATGAAGCGTTCCAAGTTATGAATGTGCAACAGTTATTCTTGTACAAACAGAGAGTATTTGATGGACCGATGAAGTGATCTAAATCAATACGACTCAACTTGAAACAATGCCAAATGTGCTTCACATGCCTCATCTATTCACACTTTGGATATAAAACTCTTAATTGCTAGCAATATTTGATCTTCTACCTCTTTTTGTGGTGACTGACAACAACAAAAGCACAATGTGATGTCCTACAGTTAAAAAACAGAGATGAATCAGCACCTGTCTGATACAACCACAAGAAGAGCTGAACATGATAAGTTTGTTAAAGGAGGTACAGTATATTGCAGGGGTTTTGTATTAGATTGCGTTGTGTTGACCACCTTCCTTCCTTCACACACAGCGCATTGTTACCTTTTCAAGGCATTTACCTTTGATGGCCAGACAGGAGTTGTGGAGCCAAACCACTCTGTGCTGTGATAACATCAACAGATTTGAGTTTGCCTGCCATGTTATCCTTACTCTGTCATAAAGCCTAATGGTGCGTAGCAATAAAACTGAGTGTAGCTTTAGTTTGAGATGAAACAGAGTTTGTGTAACCTTGGGATGGTCATACCCTCCTCCCTTAAAAAAGATTCTTGGAACAGCGGTCAAGTCTTCCCTCCCACGACAGGCCTGATAAAGTAGTGTATGAAGTATTTTGTATTTTTCCACTACTAACTCTGAGCTTGGCAAGTTTCCTAATTTTTAAAAGGGGAAATTACAATAAATAGCCTACAGTTGCAATCAAAACAAAATGCTCAGCTGCAGGGTGCAACGTGACTTCTTTCACAAGTACTTTGGGTTTTCCCACAAGACATTTTCAACCAAAATGTTAGACACTTGGAGCAATTTTAGTTACTGCGTCTGTGATTTTTAAATCCGGCCTGAAGATGTGCACTCTGGGTAATTTAGGGAGTCTTTGTGGCTGTGACAGTGACATTTACTTTTTGTCTTCATCTAGTGAATGTCCTCCGAATGACATGGGATGAGTGAGCAGATAGGAGCATCTTGTAAGAGTGTACTTTAAAGTTGTGTTGTGAGGAACAACCCTGTGAACCGATGTCTTCTGTTGTCAGTAACCACCTTATTCTGTCTTTTTATAACAATATGAAAGCCTTGACAATGCAAAGAATTTTCTTTTACAGCAGAAGACTGACACTGACAGCAAACATGGATCCAGTTATCTTGGACTTAAAAAAAAAAAAAAAAAAGACAGTCTCCCCTGTGGCAAGACACAGCTCATACCACAGATGGCCGAACAGCTTGCTTTGACTTTCCCCTCTGACACCTTTTTTTTGTGTGTGTCTGAGCTCCTTATCTGCCAAAGATTCATCTTTCAAGGATTGGGCCACTAAATATCCTATCACATATCCTCCAGACATTCATTACTCCCCTCGCTCTGCTTTCTCTCTGGGCATGATGTTCATTTTGTGCCCCAGGTGGTGGCCACATCCCTTGGCTTCAAGCTCCAGCCTGGGAGGCCCTCCCTGGAGGACCAAGGATAGCTGAAGGACGTTTTAGTGCACCCCCCACCCCCCACTTTAAAGTGGACACATTATGCATTATTTATATGGATTGAGTTAATAACTGTAATGCCTCTTTGTTTTGTTTTCCAACCATAAAAAATCCATTTAACGTTTGTGTTAGGATTTTGTTTCAGCTTACTGACTTTGAGAGCTACAGTACACAGTGAAGAAATGTTGAAGTACCATTAAAGGGAGGGAAGGCAGAGAGAAAAGCAGCCTCTAAGAGTATATTGACTGTCTCTGGGTGTCTTCCTGCACCATTGACTGCACCCAGCAGGTTGATGAGTGGAAGAGCTGTTTGGCTACTGGGTTGGGGCCGAGGTCATTGTCCGGGCTTTCATGTCTTCAATAGCTGCAGGCTCCCTGCTGAACCTACTTGATATTCAGTTCTTTCTCCCTCACACCAGACAGCACAGCTCCACTAAGTTGGATGGAGAAGAAAGGAAAGCAGGCTAAGATACATTATTACAGCTCTTGGATCTGTTGCCACAGTGTTTTGCAACACATTTACAGCAACATTACCAGGAAGATTCAAAAATACTTTAAGGGTGAGCTATTAACAGCTTAGTGTAGTCAGGTTACTTTTTTTCCTCAACATGCCCCTTTTGTCGAGGCTTGCTGAAGAATGAGCTGAGGGAGGTGCAGCTACCCACGTTGATATTTGAAGCAGTAAAAAAGCCAAGGAAGAAATAAAGCTCATATTAATTTATGTAAGTAGCCTATTATAGACCTGCCTGGATACAGTCCCACATAAACAATGGAGGAGTGGAATATGTTTAAATCTGGGACACAGTGTCACTCCAGTTCTTCCATGTGGTTGTGTTTTTCACGTCTGCTACTTAGGGGTGTCCCACATTTTTTTCCACGCAGTTATACATTTTTTCCAATGCGAGGAGGAGTTTGAGGTTTTCAACATTGTATTTAAAAAAATAAATCTTTTCATTCATTTCCGCCGTGCTGCAGCCGTTCAGCCTCTCTCTCTTTCTCTCCCTCTCTCTCTCTCTGTGTGTGTGTGTGTTCATCCCAGTGTTTGCTTGGTTTGTAATTGCGCTGGGAGGGAGGGGATAAAAGCGCCACTGGCCACCTTGCTTTCTTTACATCCGGACCGTGACATCATCGCCTCTCCGGTTTCACAGTGTGTCTACTACGGGCGCACGCGGAGGCGGCAGTCAGCGGCTCTTGCACGGGGAGCAAGGCGGCAGCAAAACTGAGCGCACTTCACTTCTTCAACAACACGCACGAAAGTAACACTAACAGCAAAACTCTTTATCGGACGTTCACATCTGGATAAAACGCCTCCTTGTTTGCTTTTTTATCTTTTTTCTATCCTGACTTGACCGCGATTGCTGAGATTTATGGAAGCTTCATTGTAAGTAAAAAAAAAAGAAAAAAAAGATCTTACGCAGTGCTGTTGGTTGGTGTGTGTGTGTGTGTGTGTGTGTGTGTGTGTGTGTGTGTGTGTGTGTGCGTGTGCGACATACATTTAACATTTAGCGGGGTTTGCTTCTTGTTGGGTTTTTAAATGCGTTGAAGGTGATGCCTGATGCGAGCTAAAGGGGGGTGTTTACATGCAGCCTGTGTGTTAGCCAACTGTATCGCAGTGTAAATCAGCTCCAGTCAGGCGACCAGCCAGCGTTTTGTTCCCTATGTGTGACATAAACGCACAAACTGCATCTTTATGCGCTAGACTGGCTGTGTTTTGCCAGGATTGTTGCGCAGTGAGCTGATTCTCTATACTAGCAGCTTAGATTAGCGTGAGAAATCTCTATTAGGCTACTTATAATTATATTGCCATTATTTGCAGTGATGCCTTTTATAATTATTTTTTAAAAGAAATCTTAATTGTTGTCATTACTTTCCATCATTAGTTATAAAAGAAATGGCCTTTGCTGCTTTATCTGCAATGCCAAACTCTCATTGTGTTGATCTGTAGAGTCCCAGGAGTTTTGAGTGATGGTACACAACAGTGAAAGTAAACCCTCGGAGGGGAAAAGAAGGATCATTGTTGACTATCTGTGTCGGTTATCTCTTGAAGTTTAGTGTAGCCTGGTCTATGGATGCAAATCTATTCTAACTCAGAAAAGCATGCTTGTCAAGACCATTTAAACACTCTGTTTGTAGTTATCAAAACATTTCCATTTTATGAAGTATTGGCCTTGATTGTAAACAGTCCTTAAAAGCCACTGTTTTCCCCCTCAGGACAGCACTTTGCATCAGATGATGATTTCTATTTCTGACAGAGCAGCGGTTGTGGATGATCTTTAAAAGCTTTTTCTTTAATCATAGTCAGTTAAGCTATAATTACAACATTGCCCTCATGCTCTCCTGTGGCAACCCAGACCATGCCCTCTCTTTAATAACCTATCTCACCCTGATCACATCCACTAGGTTTGCTAAGAAACATGTATTTTTATTGTCTTTGCTGTTTTAATCTTGTGGCTTTTGGCAGAATTCCTGGAAATGCTCAGGAAGCAGTTGCTCCAGTTCTTCATGATCATGAGCTGTCTTATATGTCACATCTGAAGAACATTTCATGACCCTTCATGTTTTGTTTGTGTGGTTGTTTGCACACCACACATTGCTCGTGATATCTAACTATAATCCCTGATACTGTAAACATGTTACACACAGTTTGGACACACCTTCCCATTCCTGGAATTACAAAATGCGTCCAAACTAGTGCTCTACTTAGTATAGTGGGGTTTAGCATGTGTGTTGTGTTGTCAGCACTATACAAAGCCCGAAAAATTAGGTTGACATTTGTCAAACCCAACAGGAGAGAAAGAGCGACTGTGCTGTCCTCAGTAGTTACTGTACCCACTTTCCCTATGAGCTCATTCAGTGGCCTTTGTCACCAGTGTTCAGTGTTTCCGGCAAACTTGGAAACATCGATGTTTTACCAGACAGAATCAGTTTGTGGTGTTCAGCCTGGGGGTGGGGTACTTTGTCATCTAACACTTGAGCATAACATCATTGCATTCACAAGCTAATGCCTCTTAAAGGAAGTCACATTATCATTACATATGCTCTTACACTAAACTAGTACAGCTTTCTTGCAGACCTTTTAGACAGTCCAGAGTTTCAGCCACCCTCGACCTTTAAGTGTAAGTAATATTAACTTCAAAAATGGATGGGGCAAATCTATTCATATGCCATTCAAATAAATTGTAGATGTGGGAGTGATATAATTAAACAGCAAGTCAGCAGTAATAGAGAGATACAGATGCCTTGTTACTGGCTGCTGGTCCAGTCCCAGCATGCACTGAGCAGAGGACCTCAGGCGGGAGAGGAAGGCGGGGTCACATTTGGTTTCAGGCTTTGATCCATGAGAGATAAACTTGCACACGTGGTAAAAACTCAAGTCAAATGTCTTTTATTGATATATGGAGAAAGTAAATGTCAGAAGTAGAGCTCTAGTGTTTGCTTCCTGAACTCTCTTTCTCTAAATGATTGTTAGATGTATGTTTGCTTGCATGATGGCAGCCGTGACATCTGTTTGTATGTTTTATTAAACAGTTAGAGCTCTGGAAGTAGGTGCATGAAAATAGCTCATTTGTGTTCAGAATTTTATTGTTGGAAACCAGCATTAATTCAAATGATTCTCAGTTAATGTCTCACTCTTGTTTGAACTAAAACAGGGCGGTACCTCCCACTTCTTACTGCTAGTTTAACCTTTAATGATATTAACACAACAAAGCTGAGGGTAATGTTTACGGCATTAACACACATCTTAATAAATGCCTCTCAGTAATGTAACTGTTTCATTGCCTGCACCTTCCCAGTGTCTCATCCATCTATTTCTTTAAGGATACCTTGATTACATGTTTCTGAACACTATTTTAGGTGTCTAGCTATACTTCTACTCTTTTTCCTGCAATGAGCATACATAGGTGTAAAGGATGGATATTCTCACTGTGTTTTTGATACAGTTCCTCTGACAGACTGCCTTTGGGTTTCTTTCTTGTACTTTATCTGCCATGAAATCCATATAAAATGCCAGCCTGCTGTTTTCTTTAATGAAGCCTGAAATTGAACATTGAATGGTTAACAAGAGGAGTTGTACAAAGTGCAGATAGAAACTTTAGATTCATGTGTACTGCAATGCTGGGAATTTTATCATATATATACATCTTTAAGGAACCAATCCTTTTGTTTAATGAGGAACATTTGTAGCATGCTGTCTTCTGGTCAGGAGGTCACAGCCAAGCTCGGTTTTACATGAGAAAACTACACTGCACTTCTCCCCCAGTTACTTCCTGAATTGTCTTCATGAATACGAAATCCTGCTTCTTTGAGTCAGTATTTAAATGTTCCTCGATAAGGCGGCTTGTTTCCATGGCTCTGAAATCTTCTTGAATCAGCCTGTTCAGCTGTGTCACCTTGACACACTTTGCACACACAGTCACAGCTGCTTCATGGGGCTGCTAATTGAATTGTTTGTGGAAAAAAAATCTGATTTGTAGCCTGAATGAGCAGCTGTTTTCTGTGTTTATGTAAAAAAGGTCCAAGGTTGAAAGTCAAAGCTTAACAGGCGTGCAGCTGAGGCTACTGGATGCGTTCTCCACACACTGATTGTGGTACGTTGCAGGTTTGCCACAACATTTCCATTGAGGTTTTATCTACAAATATATTACAGTAGCACAGGTATTACCACTTCCTGACTGCACACCGCTTCATGCTGCTGCACTGCATTTGGTGTGGCCTCTCGGGGGCTGCAAACCCCTTGTTTTGTCTTTTTTGTCTTTTCTCCTACTGCCCCCCACATGCCCTCTTGCAAACTGCCTATTCTGCTTATTCAGCTCAGCTTTTGTGAGAGGGGCTATTCATACCTCCAGTCAGTGTCTATGTGGTACTGAGGAGTTCTACTGCAGCACCAACTCTTTTTGATGCTAGTTCAGAGTCCTCACCTGATAACATGGGAGCTTTAATCAGCACTCACTGGCTAACATTGTTTCCAAGTTCCTTCCTGTGTAATAGGATTAGATTTATGAGCATTAACAAGAGAATTAATTATCACTGAAAGGCTCCTTTTGGTGATTTAGGGTTGGATTTGTACTTTGGGCTAAGGAGGTTTTCTTGCTGAAATCTTGTACACTTTTAGAAAGTATCGAACAATGTGTGATCATTAACTGTTATATAATGAACATACATTGAAAATATGGTTGAGGTAAACCCTGTGACATGCATACATGTGGTCATACATTAGGTTATTTAAATGTCAAATACCAAACAGTCACATGCGAATGAAGAGTGAAATGTGGCTTGCTCATAGGTAACATGCTGTAAGGGAGCTGGTATGTGTACCATGCAGTTTGATTTATATGGGTTGGTATGTTTTCACTTGCACCACACTGCAAGGGTAAAGGTGTGATCCATACTTGGCAAGACACGCTTGAAGTCTTCTATCTAATGCAGCTGTGATATGCATGTAATGCGACTCATTAGAACATATCCTCGGGAAAGGAGGCTGGTTTGCTTGATTGCTCTGACCTAAGCTATTCACTCCTATACGACACTGCTGTACGGGTCTGCAGAGGGCTTGAAGCAGCTTGAGAGGCATTAAATTAAAAATAAAATTGGATAAAATTGCTGTGTTATGGAGTATTTATAGCGATTGTGAGAACAGACTGAGAGACGTTGCTGTTTTTCCATGAGGTTTGGTCTAGCGGTGTGACTGTTGTAAAAACAAACAGATACAGATACCAGACTGCTGTAATATGAGACTTTTCTATTCACCATAAATTTATTTTTTAAATTGAGCACAATAATTCAGCTGAAATAAAAAGACAGTTAACTCCTGAGTGAAAAGAGGATATCTAGTCAGTTTCCTCTGTTAGCACACACTATATGTTTTCATATAAACTCATTCTTATTGATCCATTTCTTTTACAGCACATCTTCTCTTTCACAAAATACAATAAAACAGTGGTTTGAATAGTTGTTAATTGATGTGCTTTAGTGTCTTAAAGTATCATATATCGTGTGAGTGGCTGTTAAGTGTTTGAACATCAAAGTTGGAGAGTCGGTTTTAAAAGCTTTATAAAAATAAATTCTCCCACATCTGAAAATGCTTCAGCAGGTCATATTTGTTCCAGTTTTTCAAAATAGCACAGCATCGGGAAGTCCCCCCTTCAGCTTTTACTGTTGCTCCACACCAAAAAGATTTTTACAAACTTATGACTCCAACTCATGATTTGAGTTTTTGTTTCATTCTCTCTTTAGGATATAAAAAAGTAAGGATGTAATATTGTTCTTTACCCTCTATAATGATTTATCTTCTCTGTGTTTTCTTAGTCTCCTTTTTTCATTTTCAAACTCTTTCTGAGGGAAGTTTTTAAGTTGATTTCAGAGCCTCAATGGTCAAACGTTTTTTTTTAATAAACTGCAGCCACCACGCTGTAAAATGAAGTGTAAAGAAGATAATTTCTCAGTGGAAATGACCCAATTATAAATGGCTGTTTTTGGCCTCACAGATGATACATGAGTAAGGTGGAATGCTAACCCAAATCTGCCCCCGCCCCTCATCCCCACCACAACCTCACCTCTTTAAAAAACATATCAAGCAAAGATCCGGATTCCAGCTTTGGTTTGAGTTTTCAAGTAAAATAATTACACAAAGGAGCTTCCAGTAGGGGCCTTACAACTCTGGTGTTAAAATCCAACAAGAAGCTGTCAAAACTCATGAAGACCCTCTCCCCTCTCTCTCTAATGTCAAGTCGCTTTTTTGGAACCTCTCAGTTATTTGTGGTTAAACTGTAGTACATGGGGAGCGAGGGGATCAAAGACGCACCCAGAACAATAAAAGCTTAGCCTGTGGAGTGTTGACCCCCAGACTTTAAGCTCTTCATTACTGCAGCTCACTGCTAATTATTGTGGACATCTCAGAGAACTGACCCCACCCACCCCCACTGCAGGGTGGTCAGCTCTTACTGCCACTCCTAGTTCCCCACCTTTTATACATCTGATGTCAGGAGGGTAAGTGCCTCCTGGTTGCCCTTCATCCAGACCCACCCTATAAACCAACATCTCCATGTAGAAAACAAGAAGAAATCCTGAGCCCTAAATGAAGAGCATTCAATGTTTTTTGCCCTCTATTGAAGCAAAAATGTTACCATATGCTCCCTTTACTGTACAGCCCCATGATTTTATGCTAACTTGATCTCGACTGCGGTGACCACAGACCACATCCTTCGGAGCATGTGTGACCATTTTAAACGGTGTTGGCAGAAGTATTTTGAAAAACATATTTCCTCAACTGGAGATTTCATTTGGAGCTGGTGTTTACTCAGCATCAGTTGATTTTTGCTGCTGTCATCAAGTTTAAATAAAAGATTATTCAGTGATGGTTTCTATGTTGAGTGAAACGAGGCAACCAGCCCACATATTCTGTCAGTAATTATTTTGAAATATGATCCTGTCATCTTTGCAATCAGCTGTTGATGCCATGTGGAGGCCATAAAATAGATTATAAATCCTATCTGAATTTGCAGTGTGGGATGACTTCATCTTTCTCTCAGTGTTTTTCTGTGTAATTTGAATAAGAAAACAAAATAGCAAAAAAAAAAAAAAAAAGTAGTTCAAAGAGAGACAACCACTGATTGTTGTGGGCTCACTTTGTAGGTTGTTCAAAAAGAGCTTTTCCTACTAAACAGGAAAACGTGTATTGCTGTTATTCATCCAGCCTGTTCTGACCTACAAACAACCACAGCCATCATGTTTACTTCATAGCCCCCCTATTTTCCACTGAGGTTTAAGAACTCACTGTCCTCCTCCATATCACATGGATCATGTTGGGAATGTTTAGGACCTTCTCAAATAGCTTCCGTCCATATAGGTATAGGGACTCTTTGATGCCAGGCAGCCCTCTCTTTAAAAACACTGACCTCGCACACGTGTCAGTAAAAACATCTGCAAAAACTTTAACTTCAGTAGAGCCTTTTAATTTTATAGATGTGACCCTTAGAACTTTTGTCAGCTTTATTTTGAAGGTGATGTTTCAACAAATATGTCATTTGGTTCATTTACTGTACAGAGCTAATACAAATGATGAAGTGAAACATTTTATTTAATTCACATTTAAATTAGTGACATTTAATGATTTTTTTTTTTACCACAGAAATAATTCTCATCTTCATCTCACTGTCCTCACCACAGGGAGGTCAGGGGGGAAGGGCGGGTGTCAGTACTCTGGAGCTGGTTGGGATTCATAATAATGATTAATGAGGCAGAGTTATCAAACAAATGTCAAATTAGCATTAAATACAGTGTTCCAAAAAAGTAAATATCAAAAGTTTTTGGTCATCCCAAAAAAGGAAAATAGTGGTCTGTCTCATTTGTTTCAGTGTTCCCTCTTAAAGTCTTAATTAACAATTAACTAATGCCAGTTGAGACATACGATCAGGGGCATTGTGTTGATGGACAAATGCCAAAGTCCAGTATCAAGTTCTGATGGGTAACCTTAAGAAAATACCTGTTTAACATTACTTCCAACGACAGGAAACAGAACAACGTGGGAATGGTATCGGAGCCCTTTTATTTTGTGCATAGACTGAGGAGACGCAGTCACACGTGTTAAATGCAAATACACCGTACTGTCGCCTTTGTTTGTTTGATCTGCCAACTCCTGTGAAAAATGTCTTGTCTATTTTGGCTAGCTAGGTACAAAACTTATTTACTTTGGCTGCTTGCCATTTTTCATTGGGCCAGAAGTGTACAGTTGTTTTGTAAGAGCTACAGTGCTGAGAGCAGATACTGCACTTACTGTACCTTCATGTATATCCATTGGGACTTCACCACACAGACCGGCAGACCAAAGCAATAAGCTGAAAGACCGGTGTTGATTACCAATAAGCAACCCTTCCATACTACAAAAGGTTATTTGATTCAATGTTGATATAAAAAAAATGGAATATTCAATAATATTTTAGCGACATCAAAAGTATGCAACAGTATAGACAGGGTAAGCATTTGGGGTTATTGTAGGCAGTGCTTTATGGTTGCACTATTTATGGAGTCACTCTGAAAGGGACTTCCTCTAATGAAATGGCATCCATTACCAGTAGGTGGACAAAATGCGCCCATATGTTTAAACATCCTTTCCTTCCAGCCATGGCTGAAGTACCACATGAAAGCAGGCATGTGGTGCATGCATTAAGTCTTTATTTGCAAAGGAATCAAGACTATCAAAGCTGAAAGATTCTCAAATATTCAATATTTTGAGACTGGTTCCTTATTTTAAACCTGATTCTTGACTCCCATTCTTTATTCAGCATAACATAATTCCTTTTATCCCAACACTATATACATAAATACCTATCCAGACTTTCTTTCTTTTCTTTAAATCTAAAGCCAACCTATGTGCAAAGCAGTGTATGCATGTGTGAAGGGATACCAAAGAAAAATGGTGCCGTTGGTCTGCCCCAAGACCGCACAGTGAGCCCTGCTGCCAACAGTGCCTCCTGTAATTATAGACCAGAGCTGTGGAGACTGTTGCTCTCCAGGCTAAACTGAAACTAAACCCCCTATTTCATTCTTGGTATTTTCTCTTTTCAGTACACGAGTACCCCATGTTTAAAAACGGTGTTATTTTTGGGCTGTAGCTGGATTCTTTTCTGTTTATAGTACAGCCTGAGTGAGCTGAAAAATAGAATGACTGTCGAGGACGTTAAATGGAGTTGTTGCTTCAAAGAGCGTTGTTGACACTACAGCTCTTCCCTTTACTGACATTAATAATGTCTTGTTTAATCTCTGCTGCCGTCATTCCCGTCGCTGTAGTATCTCACTGACAGTTTAATCCCATAACCATTGATTTTCTCTTTCCAAATTGTAAGTTCTGAGATACAGTAGGAAGCTGATGAACTAGATCTTGATCTTTGAGGTAATTGTGCAATGTACTCACTGTTCAGATGACACTGTTGAAGCAAAAAAACGTGATTTTAGAATTAACCAGTGATAGCAAGGAGCAGAAAAGCTGTTCAATTTTACCGGAAAAGTTGCTGAGCTTTTAGCCCCCGGGCCATCGAGATCCCAAATGAAAAACACTGCCCAGGCCAGGCCAGGCTCTACTTTACTGTTGTTGTAAAGGCTGCAACTTTCCTCCTCTACAAACACTGTGTGGTCTGTGCCCGGGTGTTCTAATCATGTTAGGGTGGATGTGACTGTGGGCTGCTGTAATTGGACAGCAGTATGGTTGGGTGGCACCTTCTGTACCTCTGTAATTAGATGTTGAGCGTAGGGTGGCACAGCGGTCTGCTGGAGCCTGTAGATGTTGGTCATTGTTATGATTTATTAAAGGTGCAATGGGACAAACACTAATCTAGTTCTAAATTGCTTATTTATTGTTCTACATTGTTAAAGCTCAGGCTGTGATGCTCTTGGGAAAGAGAAAGTATCTTTTCCAGGTGTATTTTGCATTTGCTGTAAATATTGTAGCATATTTTTTGTTCTTGTTTGGAGATCTCAGAGTCATACTTTATTTTTTATGATGTAGATAAGCTGCTGTTTTCTACAAAGTCCCATTTTATTTGGTTTTGTTTGGATTTTGTTGTGCCTTAAGTGCTTATTCTAGTATCAGCCTGGACTAATGTACATGTGGTTGGACTAGTTTTCACTTCATAGATCATTTCCTCCTCTGACACAGCTTGCGTATATTATTTCCATATTTTGTGTCTGTCCCATCTACACTCAGTTCCCCCATTTTCATTTCGGCAAATCTAATCCGAACTCTGCCTGAGCTGCTTTCATGTTTCACTGGTAAAGAAAGGAAGTATTTTCAGGCCTACAAGAAGCCTATCCATTAACTTAAGTAAAAACCAAAACAAAAATTATTGGAGGATAATTTTTACTGACGTGTCTTTGTTGCTGTCTAACATTGATTTCTCTTTCTCTTCTATTCTCTCCCTCTCTTTTCAAAAGTCACAATGAGCGGAAGGTGACCTGCAAGCATCCTGTCTCAGGCCAACCCTCACAAGACAACTGCATCTTTGTCGTCAACGAACAGTAAGTCTGTTGTTTTTGTTTAGGAATGCCACTGGGTTGCATTTATGAGCACTACAGTAGTCTGTTGAAACTCCTCATGTGCAGACAATATTGCACAAGTCTTCAACCCCCCACCCCCCCACCCACCCTCCCACCCACCCTCTATTTGCACTTCTGCCTTTTCAATTCAAAGCGTCTTGTATTCAGTGCTTCCTCAGTTATCCATCTTCATGAAAAATACTTAAAAAATAAGAACTAACCTCATTTGTTGGATACTTTTACTCATTAAAGAGGTTTCATTTTTTTGTGTAATTGGCATAATCTTTCCTACTATTGCCAAGGCAGCATTAATAATTTGAATACTAAGGGCTGAAAATAAAACAGCCTTTGTATAATTTATTCATCAGCTAGTGGGAATGCGATGAGTCATATTCAGTCCCTCCTTTGACCAGGATGAAAGTTCATGGCCTTTTCAGTTGTCAGAAGTACAAGAATATGTCCCCCCAACAATGAATGTTATGTCCATGTGATCATATACACTGCTTTCAGCATGACTGTCATCACATGTCACCCCTCATGACTAAAACAGCAGTCATCTTCAACTTTCACTCTAAGGAGAAGTTATCTATGAGTCCGTCAGACTAAATATAGCCTGTTTTATCTCCACCTTTGGAATCATCAGTATCGTTTTCAGTCATTTAAAATTTTACCTGCTTTTTACTCATCAACCCCCGACCTCATGCTGCTCATATTAAGGTGGGTAGAAAGGCAGGTACCAGTTCAGAGGCTTGCAGGATGCCAGTCTTTAACTTTGACTTTCCTGTTCCAATCTGTAATTGTGCTAAATATACACATTTTAGACTGTTTGCATCACAGCACTACGACAGCGCTACGACATTAACCTTCATCTTCCAACCTGGCCATTTTAGCTCACTGTTGTGCAACAGGTATTAGCCCCACTAAATGTCTCACTTCCCTCTGAAACCCTTGTCATAACAGATTTTCCATGAAGTCACATTGTTGCACGCTCGTGTCACTGCGACTGGTGTCAATTATTTTATTGAGCAATGAATGCTAATGAAAATTTCTTCTGCTCCAAGACACAAAATGTCAATCAAACGTGGGAAACATGTGGCCAAAGTTCAACAAGTAGTGTATCACCAATTCCCTGATGGCCCATTAAGAGCACCACTTTCTGTTTTTATCATTATGTGGCTTAGAAATAAGAATCCTGGTTTTACTAGAATATGATCCTGCGAGTCTTTTTTGTTTTTCTCCTTAAGCAGAGATGGGATAATCAGAAAATGGTTGTTAAGAAGCAGAACCGTCACACTACACTCTCTTGACACATTCCTCCCCTCACTGTGTTACTCTCACATCGCCGCTGTTTTTCACAATGACAGAGACAACACGTTGGTGCAAGAGTATATCTAATTTGGCAGTTCATTTTTTATCATAGCAAGATAATCTGCAAAATCCAGCTATATCTAGAGGTCAGCTCCGGGAAGGGAACAGCAAAAAGTGAAATGCTACTGCTCGACTTTGTTATTTTTAGGTTTATTTCCGTGGTTCCATCCAACATTTGGCTGTGTTTTTAGCAAAAGTAATGGAAACAGGGAAAATCTACACTCAGACCCAGGACCAATTATAAAAGAAAAATACAGATTTTAGCCGCCACAAGGATAAAGAAACCAGGTGGAAAATCATTGCCTAATCTGCTCGGCACTTTAAAGTAACAATCTCAAAGATCTCTGTTTTGTTCTCTTTGGCGTCACTTATGGCGAACACTGGTAATTGCAAGTGTGTTTTTGAACCTCACTTCTTAGAAATCCAAACAGTGTCGCCTGTGTGACCTCAGTCAGTTGGCAAATGTCATCTGGACCAAGCCTCCATAACAATTCAAGGCGATGCTAACAGAGACTGAAGAAAACAGTACAATGCTTCACACGCAATGAAGAGAAAGTCTGTTGCTCCATCGCCCCAACCAAAGCTGAGTGATGGAAAACATGTCAATAGAATCCAGAACACAAAACTTAGCACGTACATGAAGAACATAAACTCAACCAACTTTCAGATTTACATGGTATCCTATAGGTTATATAGAAACATACAGACAATGCAGCTGAAAAGGGAAGTTTAGGTCTGAGTTCAAAGACAAATAGGCATTTAGACTCTGGTACTGCAGCTGACACTATCTCTGTCAAGAAAGAAACAAAGGCCTGTCATGAATGATGTCATTGTAAATAGGTTTGGCAGCCTCCACTGAAGAAGCAACACATACTGTAATGGAGTAAAAAAAGAAGCAAACATACTGTAGCTGTAGCACACAATGTTTGAATAGGTACCACTGATCAGGACAGGTTGGTGTGACTCTACCCCATGCTTAAAAAAAATTGGATACATTTTATCAAAACTCTTCTTACTTTGAACACTATCTGAACAGGATCAGTGATACCTGGTCCTTGTAGCATTTGTCAGGAGTACTGTATAGGCTCCATTTCAAGGTTCAGATTAGTTTTTTAAAGTAAAGATGGATAAATACACGGCAGAAGCCCCCAAATGCACCTTAGTATCTAAACCATTAGTTGTGTTCATCCAAACCTATGTGAATAACTAACCGCAGGGAGGATGATTACTCACTTTTCCTGAGCCTGAAGTTCAAGCTGTACATTATTTTCGTAACCACTGAGTTCACTTTGTTGGCAGTTTACTGATTTTCCAGGCAGTATTAAATCTGTTTTATTGTTTGGTTGCAGGATACCTACAAAAGACTGCTTTGTAATATTAAAAGAAGAATCAAATAGTTTGATAATTGAGCAGTTTGGATTATATTGCTCAATCAAATGTTCATTTTGTTTTGACAACTTTTATTTTATGAACACCTCTTCATGCTCTGTCCCTTATGGATGTACAGGCTGTTCAGGTAAGAGTCCTGGCTCTGTTTCTTCGCTACTCTGAGCTGATCGATAACACCAAAAAATGGATATTATGATTATTTTACATATTCGCAAAATTATCTATAAACTTCCTTCATTTGATCTACAGTGTGCACAATATTATCTGAGGAAGAGTCATGTTAAAGAAACTAAACTACCACAACTTCCACATTAGCACTATGTTGCATGCTGCCTGATTTTGAATAAAGATTTAAAGCCAAAGAAAGAGTGAGTGATGGATGACTCACTGCTCTCAATAGCACTGCTTTTACAGAACAGAACAATATGCATGTAATTGGCTCTATTGATCACTTTAAACATCTGTACATCTGTCTGCATCTGTTTTGGTTTATCGCTCAGCTCTACTTTATGCAACTCCTGTGAACCTGTGACGGTGTTAAATGTATACACTGATATCCTGATCTGTGTATGCTTGCCTCGTCTCCTCGTCTTTTGTTGGTGAAAAAGATAAAGGTCAGGTTCACCCTCCTAAACAAAAGTGTTTTAAAGCACCCTTATTTCTTTAGAAATGCTGTGTGGTCATTTTAAAATGCACCCTCAGCCACTCAGTTCAGTACCCCCCCTCCCCCCTCCCCTCCCCACCAGTGTGCTTAGAGCGCCAAGCCTCACTGGCAGTGTAATCCCTCCTCACTCTTTTTGCACACACAGACCCACACACACTTGCACTGGCTCGCACAATCCATGCAGGACCAGGCCTCGCTCTGACACTTTAATACATGCGGGTTAGTCCTCATATGTGGAATTGATTCAAGGGCTTTTGTCTTGTTTGTCTCAGCCAACGCTACAATACGAGAGCAGTAAACGCATCTCAATCCAAATTTCCTGTTTATGTTCGATACATACTGTACAAGTTATTTGACATTGTTGTATAGGGTTGGGCCAAAAAATCGATTTTTATATTATTTGCGATTTTTTTTCTAGCGATTTTTGAAAAATTGATTCCCATCCAATAATCGATTTTTATTTATTTTTTTATTTTTTTCTAAAGACCAGCTAAATGTAGCAGTTTAGTTTATTGTAAAGATGTTGGCGTATGAGAATGTTTTTTGTGAGGGCAGGTCCACAGTTTTAAAAATAAATCTCTGATGTGTCTATTGTTTTATGTAAATATGACTTATGATGTATTATCAAGTGTTTGGTTCAACCTGTTCTTGTTTAAGGAAAGAAAATCACAATAATTGAAATATAAAATCGGAATACTTGTGTAATGAGAATCGCAATTTAAATCGAACCGGGACCCAAAAATCGTTAGAGAATGGAATCAGCACAAAAACATATCGGCCCAGCCCTATTGTTATACCACAGTAGCACTAACCCTATTTAAGTAAATATACACTGCAAATTAAATACTTACTTTAACAAAATTGATAAGAAGTAGATTTTATTTACTAGTATTTGAGAAAACTGCTGAACGTTTTTAAAAATTGTGCATTTTTTTTCATACTACACATACTATTTTTTTATACTGTAAATTCACAAATGTAGTACTTGTGAAACCTTCTACACATGAGGTTCTACATATCTGAGGTCAAATCTTGGGGCTTGATGGTTTTCTGTGTGTCCACATGAATTTCTTCTGGGTACACCGTTCTTACCTGAACTATAAACTCACAAAATGACCCACTGGTGTGAGAGTGAGTGTTTTTCTAATACCTGGCAACCCTCGTGGATAACTGAGAAAGTGGAAATGACACATGCTAAACTTGGCTGATAGATATATGGTGACGTTATTATTGGACACAGAATAGCTTTTCATGCTTCTGTTTGACATTCATTGACTTTGCTGTTGACAGACACGGTGCTATGGTAAACACATAGATGGTTGTTGTTTAGCGCTGGTATTTTACTACAACTATCACTGTGGGACGGTGCTGTCAGGAGACGAGCTCCATGCTGAACAAGATAATAGTCATTTAAAGGAGACGGAAACTCAAAAACATCATGTTGCAGAGACTAACAACTAGCAGAGTCTCATGTCAAAATATAGATGTAAAGCATTTGGTGGTGTCTGTGGCACGTGCACATTGTGTTTACGGGAAGTGGTGGTAAAAATAAACACTGGGGAGGGGCGAGACTGGAGAACTTGGAGTTGCCCCCTTTATTTCTGTCAATGCATCTTTAGTTACAAATGTAGCTCCTTTGTAGTAGCAGGAGACTCATTTTAAATATTTCATTATTATATAACAAAGTTGAAAGCTAATTGAGCAGTACAGTTGAGTTATTCTAGCCATCATGAGGTGAGATTAACATGTATGCTCATCATTTGCACTTATTTAATGGTGAGAAATATCACTGCAATCAATTATCATGCTTGTTTGTTAATACAATGATATACAGTAGTGATTACATTTTCATGACTTTGCTTTCTTGTTTTTATCATAGTAAAAACAGTGTTGCCATTTTCAGCTTACTGTTAATTTCACAGTAACATTTAAGATATTTATAGTTGTGTGTGTGTGTGTGTGTGTGTGTGTGTGTATGAGGGCTGTAATGTAGCATAAATTCTCCTACTGCTCTCTATCTGCCTTTTGTCACACACCACTTCTTATGCTAAGGCAGCTCATTTGACACACTCACTACTTTTTCAATTTTCACTGCATGCAGATTGATTATCAGGCCTAAATTAATTATCAACCAAGCTCCAAAACACACACACGCGCACACACACACACACACACACTGCAGTTCACGGCCTGGAAACGGTCTGTTGGCTAAATAGAGCTTCAAATAGAGCAGTATCTCTCTTACAACACACAGTCAGTCTCCCCCCCCCCCTCCCAACCTCTGTGTTTTGATGGCAAGTCCACACATCATTGATTACAGTACACCCAGGATTTAGCCATGTCACTCACAAATGCTGAAAATCTTTAGTGTTCATTTTCTGGAGAAAGCTCATCAAATGAAGAAGGCGGCAAATCTCAGTGGCTACTCAACACACTCTGCACAATAAGCTGTGTTAGAGTAGTGAGATGAAAATTGGGCGCACTTAAAACTCAAGAGAGCATTAATCACCCACTCACTCTTGTCACCATATGACTTCCTGGATGTGTCACCTCTGAATAGAGCCCTGTTATATGTTCAGTCGGTAAATACAGATAGTGAGCCTTTGATAATAAGAACAATACACTTCCTGTATGACGTTCTCATACAAGAATGACTACTGACAGCACTACTGATCTTAAGAACATGATATAACATGTTGCTGCTTCTTGTGACTCTGTCTAACAAACCTTAACCTTGTAACAAACTACAATACCATAACTTTGAAATACAGGTAAGCCAGTCTGTGATTGTTTCTTGTATTGTTTGGTCTCATCATTGTTTGGCAGGCTCTGTGGATAATCAGACCTGTCGGTGTGCTGCACGGGAATGAACATCCTGCGTGTGTTGCCTGCCGTTGTGAGCTGAGCTGATGTTATCCCCTGTGATACCCTGTCATGTATTTTTGTACTTTGAGTATAACAGCATGGAGTCTTCGAATTGATGGACTGTTATTGACCGTTCATCATTAATAGTACTGTATAATTTGAACTCCACGAATGAACTGTTATCAAATGTAGAGAAGATGGGGGGGGGAATATGCAGTGCGGGGTTGGCAGCATCTGTCCTTATTCGGTGACCTGAAACCCAGTATATCTGAGAGATTACACTTTTTCCTCTGCTGCAGTATTCCTGCTCCACTCTGGTGTTCCTGTCTTGTTCCCTCTAGACCGCAACATTCTTCCCCTACTGAAGAATATAGGGCATCTCCATGGGCAAGAGACAACTTAGTTCGTAAGGTGTTCTGTTCTGTGGCAAATATTTTGAACGTATTATGCTTTCAGCTATTGCCTCAAGAAAGCTTTTGTCTTTTTTAGAGGCATTCTGACCTGATTCACTGCTGCAGCTGCTGCATCTCAGTATGTCAGACAGACTTTGCCGACCACTTAAAGCTGCTTGAGGAAGCTGGAAATGTATCTGCAGTGACACAGTGGTGGGAGTAATTGGCTCGACTCATAGGCCCATGTTGAGATCTCATTATAACAGAGCTTGAACTTCAGAGGAATGATGGGGGGGAAGACAATGAAGGCTGTTTCCTTCTATTCTCCTTCTTTTATTGAGGTCATTGAACATAAATTGGCAGTTTATATTTCTGACTGATGACTTTCCTATGTTCTCTTGGCGTGCTCTGTGTCTCTCGTTTAGAACTGCCTCCCAAGTGCCAGCGAATGAGAAGAAGGAACGGCCACTAAGCACCATGAGTGAGGCCTCCAACTACACAGGCGGCTTGGACTGCGCCGCAAACCCCAGCAGCCCAGCAGGAAGAGTGAGTGATACACATGAAGACAGGATTATCTTGCATATCTGCAGAGTTAGCAAAATAATGGGAAAACCAATTGGATAGCATCTAACTACCTTGTGAGAAAAGTTAGAGAAAAAGCATTTTATTTAATGTTCATTGAGCTGTCTTTGCTATAACCCTGTACACACTGTCATTCTAGCCCTCAAGACCTCCTAAAAAAATCCATAATTTTGGGAAGAGATCCAATTCTATCAGGAGGAATCCTAGTGCCCCAGTAATCAAGAGAAACTGGCTTTATAAACAGGTGAGCATGACTTTCCTTTTTATCCCATGAATTAAATATTGAAGAGACAAGTACAGTCAGTGACTCAGCATTAGATTTAAACTAAAGTTATATTTAGTGCTTACTTTTTGACATGAGACTTAAAATAGACAAACAGAAACCTCAAAAGAAAGTAACAATAATACAGTAATATGTTAATATCACAGAAAGGGTAATTCAAATATACTTTGTTATAAAAACAACGTGTGCTTTAGGCTATTTATCTATGTTTTTAATTTCTTTCGTTTAAACATGCATGTGATATTCAGAGTCTTTGCTGTAAACAGTTGGTAAACCTCTAAATGCCAACTAATTAAATTTGTATGCAACTTCTCCATTTTTTCCATATAAAACAAGGTTTAA
Organism: Scomber japonicus; assembly: GCF_027409825.1. NCBI lineage: Eukaryota > Metazoa > Chordata > Actinopteri > Scombriformes > Scombridae > Scomber > Scomber japonicus. Next base: position 12,775,507 of record NC_070582.1, read on the forward strand.
GTTCTCTGCCTCCCTGTTAGATCGGCATTAATGGTCTTAAGATGAACACAAAAGAAGCTTTTTGATGTCTTACAGGATCTCACCATTTCTTTGTTCGGGGCCTCTGCTCAGCCAGCATGGGCAATGTTTAAATACCAATCCCTCATCACAGCTCCCTGGTTACTTATAGGAGGGTGAAAAGGGGGTGCTTGAGGCAGCTCTTGGCCAGACAGGACTCTCTCATGCTTCCGAAGTGGGAGACTCATTTAGTTTTGATTGCAGCCTCCCGGCACAGTTTTGTGAACACATGATGGCTTCCTTTGGTACAGCTGCCAGCTGCTATTTCTTTGGGGACCTCAATCAGGGTGATGTAGATCAAGCAAAAGACTCAAATCTGCTACCGTGAATAAAAGCTGGATTTGCACTTTTATTTCCCTGCCTCATTGAAACCTGGAAGCTATTGAAGTCCTTGGCTGAGGAAAAGCTGCAGTGCTTCAGTTGATCCATTGGGAGAACAAAATGCCACAGTGATTGATGTGACAGTGAAAGCCTTGTGTTTTTTTTTTCCTGCTTGAACAGAGAGAGGCAGAGCTGACAGAACTTTTGATAAAGTTTATTCATTAACACCTTGTAAAAAAATGTGGTTAAAACTGTGATTGGTTAAGAGAAAGGTGAATGAAATGGACATAAGAAGTTTATATTTTTGTTACATTTCAAAATGAGCATAGTGAGCAGCAATCTGGTATTCTGAATCTTTTTGATACTTAATGTTAAACATGCTGGTTCATGGATGTGAATTCTCATTTAAATTGAACTGCATCATACATACTGTTTTACCATAATGACAGAGCTGTTAAAGTCCCTCCCCCTACTTTTGTCTGCATGTTGAATCCACGATTAAGGGCTCTGCTCAAGTTTTCCAATAAAGCAAACTGGGGGAGTTAATACCCCTATTCCTCACCCCTCATCCTTTGCAGCCAGCAGCCCGAAAACCTCTTTGATCACAACATTTCAGAGAGGAAAAACTGAAGCACAGGACTTATTTTTCAACCACTTAACAACATGCTTCCTTTTTAAAAACTAAGTGTTTATACGATTGCAACTATATACAGAGGAGCAATCTCATTCTCACTTATTATTTTATTAGAGGAATCAAATGTGTCCCCTGAGCCAACCACCTCAGGCCAAGAATATGTAAAAATGTAAGTGGCAGATATTGTGTAATTCAAAATTGAAGTTGAAGTCATCTTTCTACTTACTATCTTCTTTCTACTAAGAATATTTTTAAGAACATGTTTAAGCCAAAGAGACATTTTGTAAGACTTTTTGATTTTTTTTAATAAGAGATATAGCAAGTAAGTGACAGAATAAGTCATCTTCAAGCCATCCCCACAGGTTTTTAGACTAACCCTGTTTCTCTGGTGTCTTTTCAGGACAGTACAGGGATGAAGCTGTGGAAAAAGAGGTGGTTTGTGCTGTCTGACTTGTGCCTCTTCTACTACAGAGGTGAGTCGGGTTATCTCAGCTAACAACATACTACAGAAGCACCGCATTGCTAACAACAAGAGTGGTTTTCGATTAGTAGTTGAAAGTGCTGCTGTGACCTTCAGAGCCACAAGCTGTGCTCTTGGCCATTGTTATATACCTGAAAGCGAGTCCCCATGGTAAGCAGCCTGTCAGGACCAATTTGAGAGATGTATTAATTAAAATGGCTCTCCTCTTGTCAGGTTTGCTACTTGAGCAATATTTCCCTCCCCTTTAAAGAAGGCTTGGAGACGGCGTTACTGTTGAAAGAAGGAACTCAATTTCACATCGATGTTGAAGTCATGAAACAAGTTTCCAGAGACGAGGCTCTTTTTATACAGTGGTTGCATCCTTACATAATTCTTGGAGTCATAAACAGAATTAATCTTGCCAGTATTTACAGATCCTCTTCTAATTCCACATTATAGAGACCGATGTCATATTAATAACAGTGATTACCCATCTGAGTATGTGTGGTTTTACATGGTTCTGTAATTTATTGAAAACAACTCATACTTTCATAACCGAGTAATACAATGTTCTATTTTATTTGAAGTGGAAAAAGTTTTAGATTGATCTGCTTTTTAATCTTAATTGCCACAAACACCTTCATTAGTTCTGCTCTTTCATGATGTACTGAAGTGAGTCGCAGTCCATTTTAAGGGTTTTTCACTCAATTATTGAAGTCTGGCTGTTTTTATGAACCTTCTTCTTTTGCTACTCTGACACAGTAGGAATAGCAAGTGTTTGATGTGATCCTTTTAATAAGCTGCTATTGACTGGGCATTTCAGCCTCTCTCATGCAGCACACATTCATAACAAATATTGACACAGCTGTGTCCAGAAAACATTTGAGAGCTTCCTTATTGGAAAAAAGATGAAATGATTACTTTGAATCAGTGAGGCTGTCAGGTAAGTATAGACTATGAGTACTGTTAGACTGCAGATACAAAGAAACTCTAAAGTCCTGCCTGGCACAAGTCCAGATATCCTGATGCCCCCTGCTCACTTTATGCAGATACAGTCATCATTTGTGCTGATCAGGATGACATCTAGTCTGTGTTATTTCTGGTGTCTGCCAGTGTTGTTGCCTTCTTTCCGCCCACTGACTGACAAAAGGCACAGACAGAAGCGGACCCAAAGGCTTTATCCAGATGGACATGTTGAGAAATTGTATCCATCAGCAGAGAGTGCATAGAGAGGTCACGAACTCCCCTCAACTAAACACAACTGCTTTCCGCTGTATTTATCCGACTATTAATGTCAGACCATTAATGTGCAGTCAGGATGTTAGCTTATCGGACTGTTGTGTAAAACCCTCTGTGTCTGGATGTTTGCTAAAAAGAGAGAGACACACAGACTTGGTGATGAAATAAATGTGGGGCCAGTAGCCTGCAGATACAGCTGATCATAGCTGCAGGGTGACCTCTAAGCTACCAGAGGATGAGCAGAGATCAGTCACCACTTATTCCCCAAAATATTATTGACTATTCCAGTTACTACCAGACCAGTACAGTATGTGCTAAGAAACCTCTTTTGACTTTTACGTTACATAATCTCCCTAGTCAACACAAGCACATGATAATTATGAACGTATACCAAGCAAGCAAATGTACATATGGGACTGCAGCAGCAGTCACTGATGTACTTTGCTTTCCTGCTCTGTTTAGGGTGAGAAGTGCAGAATGCTTGTATCAAATTGGGAGGTTAAGCAATTCTCTTCTTAAAACTCTGGACTCAATCTAATCCCCCCTGTGGAGAGAGCTCCATTGTCAATGTGGAGCCCTGTCTGCTAACTTAATGAGGATTAGAGCAGCCTAGCTGCATAGGACATTGAATCAATGCTCATCTTTTCCACTGATTGGACGATGTACCCTCTGCTCATCTAACTAATTCACATCTCTCAGTTTTGATCTTGCAGTCCACTTGGTTTGTTTGTGTCCTTTTTATGTTTTAGGAATAGTAGGTGTATGACAGACAACTTGAAGTTGCCCCTGATTTGTTGACATGTTTTTTCTCTTTAGATGAAAAAGAGGAGGGGATACTTGGCAGCATCCTTCTACCAAGCTTTCATATATCAATGCTGTCTGTGGATGATCATATTAACAGAAAGTATGCCTTCAAGGTCAGTGCACATTTTCATTCCTGTCAAACTTTGTTAGACTGCACACATTATGGAGTACAGTTTAGCATAGAAAAGTAAAGAAAGAGCTGAATTCACAAACCTCCCAAAAGGTAAATGTCATCACTGGTATACAGGTAGTAAGTAAGAAAGTAGTTTGAGATGTAGTGTAACTATTCACATTACAGTTTAACAGGACTCAAATGTTCCATGTTGCCAGCTATTATCTACAATACTTTTTAAAATAACATTTTTGTGCATGTTCATGTTTCAAACATTTTACACATTGTGAGTCAAATTATTGAATTGCCCAGTCCTAGAAGTAATACGAGCCATTTTTACAACTTGTACTGCACATCATAAGCTGCTAATGTTAAGAAAGCAGAAGAGGCACTTAGCAGCAGTCATATGTCATATATGCTTGCTCTGATGGAGTACTACTGGAGTGTTGCAATACTCTAAGCTGACAGGGAAACCCCAAGTTACAGGGCAACAGGCATATTTTATGGGATCATCAGTGGTGTGTACAATATTTGACTGTGGGTCCTTCATAAACCCAAAGAGACAACAAAGTTGTCCTGCCAAGCACAGCCAAACACAGACGCCCAGGAGTCTGCTCAAGGTCTCTCCAACCACACAGCCCACTTCTTTTCCAACTTAGTCTCAGGCTGAAGGAGAGAGTTGAGGTAAAGAGAGAAAGAGAAGAATAGAGAAGCACAACCTCTTTAGTTTACAGTGATTCACTCAAGAGTGCGATGACTTTTTGACTTCACATTTTTCATTCTAAACTTCTCCTTTCTCTTGTTGTTTTGGCCAAAATGGCCATGTCATATTTGTTAGATTTATTCTGACATAAATGGGGCAATGACAGTGCTTTTTTTGTTTTTCTGACATTAGTAAACAGGATATTGAGGTTGTTCACTAAACATTCTGTTTTTCTCTTTCTGTGTCCGGCTTTAACAATATGTTGTTTTGTTCACTGAGAGGGATCAGACCAACTACGGAGCAATGTGTCTGCTATACAATGCACAGCATGGTAAGTCCTACAGTACTGTGGCAGATTTACTGCTCTAATCTAGTGGTATGCATGAAACACTGGTGACTCATGTTTTGATTTATATGGATGGTGCAGATGCCCACAGCTAGCAGCATTCACAAACCATCACCTAGCATTTCTCACCTTTATTTGCTAAGAAATATAACATGCATTGAAGTCATTGTTACCTCACAAAGTATCCCGGTTGACTTATCGCTTTCTCTTCTCTTTTTCAGGTGACTTTCTCTGTGTGCCACTCTTCCTGTCCCTGATCCTGTCCTTTGTCAAAACAGGCAACACATCCCAACATGCGAACATACTACTTTTGCACAGACACTGCCAAAGAAATGGAGTCTTGGATGAAAGTAATGACAGATGCTGCACTTCTGCATTCAGAGCCAGTCAAAAGGTTTGTAACAACAACAACAACGCTAATCTAGTCATTTTTGTAGAGAGCTTGTATTTTATTTGAAGTTAGGAGATTACACTGGGTTGTTTAGCCTTTGAAAGGAGAAAAAGACATTTGAAGAAGGCATTTGAGGACAATCCTAATGACTTTGCATTCCTTGGTTCATTTCTGAGTTTTTTTTTTCTTTTTTAGCATTTTAGCCGTAAGCAATTGCTTGTAAATCCCCCTTTAAGCCTGTTAAGTTCTTTGGCAACAGTTCAGCACCCGCATTTGACATCTCTGGTCTTTGGGAGCGTTCAAGAAGCTGTGGCTTTCTTTAATTCTAAGTAACTATTTTTACCGTAAAAGTTTTATTACAGAGTAAGATAGACCAGAACTCCATGCGTATCGGGCATACACGCACTGTGAATGCGTGGTACAGGTGTTACAAGCGACGTTTGACAAAGATGTGCCGACTGATCAAGATCTCTCACTCATCAGGACTTAGTTTTTTCCTTCCTTTTTTAAAACTGTTAGATGTCTGTCATTTGGCAGCCCGCTTTTCTAATGCCCTCCTCTTACATGGGCGAGCAGAGGCGTAATGGTAAAGTGCTTTGTAATTACACAGAGCAGTAGAGCCTGAAATCCACTGAATAGCACTGTTAAATAGGACATCGTGATGCTGCTATAAGTCTTATCTAGTATAACAGCTTTATAATATCTATCTAGACTAGAAGCAATTTCTAACTCAATCTATTGTCTTGCGTTTTAAGCGCTGTATTACATGTGATCACAGTTTTCTATATTTTCAAACTGTTGAATAGCATTAAAAAGGAACAAGATACAGTGGCTTAAAACCTAATATGCTGAGGACCTTTTACCGCCTGCAGAACGTTCCCAAATGCTATGAGTAAATGCACATAGAGATTTCATAAGGGCTAAATGTGTGCTCTACTGGGCTTGTGGAGCCACAGAGGGCTGGAGAAGACATTACGTGACTAGAGCTGCTATTTAAAAGGATCCAAGTGGAAACTCTGAAGGAATGCCTTTCCTACTGCCCTCTTATTGCTAACCCAGTGAGCCCTGCTGCTGAGGGGAATTTGCTCAACTTTGAAGCTGTAACCTTGAGTCCGTCTAAGGTCAAGGAGTAGTGGTGTCTATTACCTCTGGAGACCTCCCAATGGACAACAGAGCTGTAGATAGGTCTTCGAGGGAGGAGGCAAAAGGGAACTGCAAATGGATTACCAGGGTCTGAGCACCACCGATGAGACATGCCCCAGCAGAGGCAGTGTTTTATTGGAGATATCTGATTTCCTTTTACACGGCTGGCCTCCTCTGGCAGCTGGAAGAAACATTGTGCCCCTCCTCCCATTTTCTTTGCACTTTCTTTTTGTTTCAGAGCTGTCCCCATTAGCAGAGTTCACCAAGGTACTACATTAGGTCCACACTATAAATCATCTTTACTTGATGTAATATCTGGAAAACACTTTTTACTGATGATCTGTGATACAGAAGAGTATCCCAGCTGCTTGTTGTGCCTAATAGAGTAATCATTTTTCTGTCAGTGCGCAGGTGATCTTATATGTTTTGTTTGCCTTGGGCTAAAACAGGGATTGATCACTTTTTCTTTGCTGTTATCAGGTTGGACAAACTAAAAGTGGAGCAGTGTGGACCACAGGAGGTTAACCATGTGGCTAATCACAGGCCGCCCCTCACACAGCCGGAAATTCAGAAAAACGAACGCAACCGAGAGGTTGATCGTGAGCACACCGCAACAGTAACCTCCACCACAGCAGAAGAGGAAAGGAAGCTGCGAGATGCTGAGCGCTACGGCTTCCAGAAAGACGGCGAAGAGCGTGAGCGTCCCCTCACCAAGATCAACAGCATCAAACTGCAGCCAGCTCAGGCAGCAGCCATCACAGCCAACATCACCTCAGCACGGACTGCAGCAGAGATGGACGGGTCACACCGCAGTCCGCAGGTCAACGGGGCTAGTGAGCAGTGTCCAGCTAACGGAAGTGGAGTCCCTCCTCAGCGAAGTCCCAACCATGAGCCGGAGAGAACCCTGAGTAGGACTAGCTCCATGCAGCAGCTGGAGCAGTGGGTCCGCACACAGAGAGTACGCAACCAGGATGATGACACCAGGAGGTTAGTTTAATTATATGGTATTTTAACACATGTTTAAAAAAAAAGACTTAATATGATGTATATTTAATTGTGTGATCTCGAGCTGCAAGAGAATAATTAATGGCAGTTGGCTGGCACTCCATTCCACAATGTCCAGCACAAGTTGTTTTGAGGTTATTTCACGAGAGGCCAGTCTTGTCCTACTTCGACAACCTAAAGTAGGAACTTGGCTAAACTTGGTATGATCTAAAAATGCTGATTCACCTGTGTCTGAGATAGGAGGAATTCTCACTAAGGGTCTGAGCGCCTGCATACGTTACAAATACAGACTCTAAATCTCTAAAGCTTCTTAGTCCCATTTCTTTCCTGAAACTGTTTTGTTGAAAGCCAAAAGATTCACACAGTCTGACGATGATTTTACAACTCTTACATCGCACTTTTAAGTGTACCAGTAAGTAGAACTAGGGATAAACAATAGATGTGCAGAGCAGTTGGCCAGAGCTACCGCCTGTCACTGACCCTGCTGTGAGAGTGTCATTTTTCATTGGCTGAGATTACACTTGCTCTCTCGCCGTGTGTGTCTGTCTGTCTGTCTGTCTCTCCATCTGTTTATCTATCTGACAGTTTATCTTCTCCCAGTGTGTGCTCGTGTTGGACACAGCTTTGCCTTTTTGTGTCCGCTCAAACCTTGTTTACATTAATTTTGTTTTTAAAAAGACACAAAGACACACATCTGCTTTGAATAATAAAATGAAATTCAAAAGATTATCATTGATGCAACCACAATAAGACCTCTGTGCTTATTACCATTGTGGTCCTCTGTGATAAGCATGTACAAACCCTCGTTTCTCTCCCTTTGACAGTCTCTGTTTGTCATTACATGCATGTCCTCTAGAATGATGTTTAGTTTCCATGCTGTCACATGTCTTTTTTTAATGCTGCTGGGTTTTACAGACCAGTGAGCGTTCTGGCCAAGATCTGCCAGAGAGTCTTAATAGGAAGCTCTCTTGATGCCAGCTGCACTGACTTTGAACCCACTGTGGAAGTGAAGCTTTTTAAAGCTTTGTTGTCTCTGGAAAGGTCTTATTTGTCCTGGGGGGAGGCAGGGGGGGCTTCTTGCTTGCCTCTATAGAGGGACATAGAAACGCAGATTAATATGCAGACACACTGTACCTCACTGTTGATACATACTGTGATTGATGTGGTTGATGTATTGTATTATCTGGACACATTTACAGAGGGTCCACATGGTATCTGTGTATAAGAAGCTGGAAAATCAAAACATGACATACATGAAAACGTGCTTTGATGAGTAAGTCTGTGCGCAAGTTATCAACATAATTAATTAAGATTTGATTCCATTTCAAACAGTTTTCTCACTTGGCACTTGTCAGGTGAAGTCCATTCAGGACAATAACCAGACAGAAATGAAGAATAATTAAGTAGTTGAAAGATTAAATTAAATTGTCGTACCAGTTGACATCCTTTGGGAGCTGATGGTAAGATCCTAATGGAAATATATAAATAAGTGAGTGTTGCCCAATCTACAAGTGAAGTGAGCTACCCATCTGTGTTATTATTAATTATTATTAGATAATTAAATAAATGACTGCATTATTTTTCTTTTACTGACTGAAGAATCTTGTGTGCATCAAAGGAATAAGATCTCTTCATTAATTCAGTTTTTTTCCCCTTCTCCTCAGCATCACGTCATACCAGACGCTGCCTAGAAATATGCCAAGCCACCGGGTTCCCTATATGCCTGCTTATGGCGACGGCTACCGCAGCATGCCCAGAAATAGCATGGCACAGCGGGACAGCATCTGCAGCATGTCCCCATCGTTGTATGACCAGGCCCTGGGTCCCTCACCGAATGACAAACGCCGCTCCATGCGCGACGACACCATGTGGCAGTTATATGAGTGGCAGCAAAGGCAGGCGTACTGCAGGCCGCCGGGACTCTATAGCAATATGGCTAGTCCCAAAACCATGATCAACCTGTCAGAACATGCTGCACCAAGCCACTCCATCCCCCCCTCGCCTTCCCACGGCTCCCTGTCCATGTACGGTGGCTACTCTCCGATGCGATCCTACAATATGAGCAGTGCCCGATCAGAGGTTTCCTCTCCCATCTACCAAAGAGACATGAGCATCGACAGGCGGCAAAGGCCACAAATCAATAAGGTCAGTTAAGGCGTATAGAAATGATAACAGAAAAACGTTTTCATTTATCTGTATATCATCTATCATCATCTATCATCTATTTATACTGACAGCATTGATTTTAGTTTTCTACCTTTTGAGATATTGGTATCTAAGAATTTTTTGTTTTGTCTCTTGTTTCTCGAGTTTACTTTTTCATGTAACAGCCTTGAAAAACGCCATTTAAAGAATTCAACAGCAATGTCTCTTTGTAGAGTCAGAACATGTTTTCATTGGCACAATTTCTTTACTGAAGAAAGATATCCTTTGATAGCATGCTTTGGATCATCCAGATTCTGCAAATTGTACTGTTTAATTTTGACGTTTTTGATTTGGTTTTGAGCTCATAAACAATTTGAAAAACTATCTGCATGACCAAATGTTGTAGCTTAGTAAGAAAATGTGTTTTTTGTCATTTGTATGAACCCACCCTTTTCCCCAGAATGATTATTTTAGGCAAATCACAGTAGTGTAAATGACTGACCATGTCATTTTTAATTTGCTGTGTCTTGCAGTATGCCTATACACCAGATAGAAGGTCTATGCCTGCAGGAATCCCAGTTCAGACTATCACTGCCCAGTCTCTCCAAGGAAAAACAGTAAGTCCTCACTATAGTCTGGGTCAGTGCACATTACTATCTTCTAGCTTCCCAGGTTTGGGTTTGGGTCACTCCCACTGTAATACACCACCCAGTAATTTCACGCTTGGGTTCTAAATATTTATCCATTTGGATTTAATTGGACTTCTTTGAAAGACAAAGCCACCCTCCCTTTCTCCCTCTCTTTCCTTCTGTCCTTTATTTCCTTCCAAAAATACACAAATGACACAGAATTTATAGAAAGAGTCAGATTCAGGCATAAGTCAGATATATGCTCCAAGTGGTAAGATTTAGAGTAGGTTCACTTTAGCAGCTCCTTAGACTTGCCTCACATCAGTGAAGATTTAAAAACCCTGTCACTCACATCTCTCTAAGCCAGATCAGGAATTTATGTCAGAGCTGTACAAAGTGCTCTGTCCTCATGGAGCTGGGAATGTGTGAACTGGATTCTGTAATAAATGCTAAACTGCTCTTCTGTCTTGAGTGGTCGAGCTGAATTTGCATGCTGCTGACAACGATTGCACCTCGGGTAATCTCATGGTCCTGAGCTGCATGAAAACTCAATACCTGGATATAGCAACTGTTCACCTATTGGCAGCCTGATACATCTAAATCTCCTGTCCTGGTGTGTTCTCTCCTTTCCTCTCCTACTCCCCCTGTGGTGTGTCCCTGTTTCATTGTGGCTGTATATCCCTCCCTCCTTCCCTCCCTACCCTGCAGCCTGAGGAACTGACTCTGCTGCTGATAAAGCTGCGGCGGCAGCAGGCAGAGCTAAACAGTATCCGGGAGCACACTGTAGCACAGCTTATGCAACTAAACATGGATGGCGACAACCCAAAGGTCAGGCCCTCAGAGATTCCTCTGCAGGCATGTGTGTTAGAGTGTGGTGTGTATGCCATTTTTGCCCACTTCCATTATTCATTTCGATCCAAAGGATTTTTTAAATTTATTTATTTGTGGTCTTCACACATGGCTGATTTGAGAAGAAAAGGCTATAGCTTTGTAGGCACTTTCTCCGTAGAAAACCATGCTTTCACTTTAAATTGTCTGTTGATCCTATTTTGGGATCAACTAGTTTGGTTTCAACTTTATCCAAAACATAATGAAATGTCCAGTAATAAAACATTTGGGCCATTTCAGCTTGGCGAGCCGTTGATAAGACAGTTTACTTCCTTAAAGTGTCGAGACAGATGTTAGCTGGAAAAGCCATCAGCGAGCTTAAAGAGTAACCGGTTAAGGAGGTTTAGGCCACTGGCGTACGTAAATGTTAAATCAGGATTTTTACATTTTAAGTCTCCTTTAAGACGTCAGACTACAGATTTGACTGATGTAGGTCAACTAAGTCTGAAATTGTTGGTTTGAGGGATTTGGGTTTGTCTTCACTTGAGCACTTTTTTTACCTACTACTCCACAATTAAAGTGAAGAAATTGAAGTTTCCTCATACCAACATGCAGCTGGTACGAGGAAACTGCATGGAGAGTAGCTAAACTCGGCTGCCTTATGTTCCCTTCGGTTTGGTGTGGTAGCACAAGAGTCATTATGGAGTTCTAGTCTTTCATGTCTTTCAATACTTTATTCACCTTGTTGCTTTATATATCACATCTGGTACTTGACCTATTTTCCTCACCTTGACTGGTCCTGCCTTCTTTTCCATCTGGTTATCTTTGGGTATACAGTACAAGACATGTTCGTGTGTGTGTGCGTGTGTGTGTGTGTGTATTTTGAGAAAGAGTCAGAGAGAGGATGATGCTTCTTCTTCTTCTTTATCTTACTCTCCTGTTGCCTTTTCTTTCCTCTTCTTTCTGCTGCTGACGCTAGAACGACATTCTCTCCCATCACCTCCAAAGGAACCTCATGTATTTGGACAATCAGGTGGGGTAATGCATGGTTGCATGGCCCTGTTTCCTGCTGTCATAAACTAAACGTTACAATTATTATTACTATTAAGTACAGTTCACTGACAGATATTTGGATTTCCTATTTGATGTTTAACTACTGTATCATATGTTTATGTAATGTTTATATTCTTGGTGAAACTGCATAGCATGGATGGACCAATGCCACACATAGCATTTGAATCCCAGGCTAGTTCGCCACGCCCATCCTTAGATAGGCCTATTCATTTATTGGTTTGAAAATATACCCTAAACTGTTACTAACTAGATAACTGGATTGGGAGTTGTGGATCATCAGCATCTGTTTTATATACAGTGCATAGATAGACATGTTCTGTATCATATTTGTTCTGAAGTGCTCAGGATTTGTTATGAAAATTCTGCATAAATGTATATTCTTTATGATTATTAGTTTCTAGTGCACTGTGTAGTTCATAGATACACACATAGTACATAGTACATTTCTTAAGATTATTATGAAGAATTAATTTCAAGTTTAAATGAGGTTTGCCTCAGATTTGTGTAACTACTGATGTCATTTTGATGTCAAGTGAAATGATAAGGCTTCATTTATCACCCAACTACACATACAGTACCAGTCAAAAGTTTGTACACACCTTCCCATTCTCTTGAATGAGAAAGTGTGTCCAAACTTTTGACTGGTACTGTATATCCCTACAATAGCACTTTCTACATTTGCATCATTATAATACATCAAGCTTTAACAGGAGCTTTTCCCTTTTAACAAGTAAGCATCTTAGACTATTTCACTAGAATGTCTCTCTGATCCTGTTTGTAAGCTTCTCTTATTGTTAAGTATCCGTCCCTGTCCTCTCTGGATGCATGTGTTGATGTTTGAGTGTACTTCATGAGAGAGCGCAAGCGAGGTGCAACAACATTGTCGGTCTTGTCTCTGAAGTGAAGTGCTGCTATGAACTGACACTTGCTATATTACTCCTCTCCACACTGGACTAGATGAAGGAAAATGACCCTTTAATCGTCATGACTCACACTTTGATTGAGAACTCTGCCCCAAGGCCTCAACTTTACCAGCAAGTAAGGCCAGCCAAAGGCTTTGCTCCACCTCATCCTCACCAGTTGCTGTTGTTTTCTTTGGTCTGTTTTGTAATGCTCCTCCTTCGGTGTCCAATTCCTCATGGCATCTTGAGACTGGTCCCCCTGTATCGTTTGTATTGCCAGAATCAACTCATCCATTGCTTTTGACTGTTCTCTTCTTATTGTGAGAAGTCATGCTCATGTGGCCATGACTTGTGAAAGAGAAGTATGATGTGTATGCTTCACTGTTCAGTTCAATCCCTTCCTCACTCTCAGGTTTGTGCGTGGAGGCTGGATACAGTTTTACTCTACAAGGTCTTATGTGTTTAGAAAACACTCAGCTAGCTATAGGAGTGTCCTAAATCAGAAGTTAAAGCTGTGGCTTCACCAGCATAATTAAGTCAATAAACCCTGAAGTTTTTACTCATCTTGTTTTGTCTGGTGCCTTAACTAACTGAAGGTTAGTGTGGGATTTTTCATGCAGAATGCGTTGCCTCTCAAGCCACCTGGATTTGGCAGGGGGACTCTTAATTGGTGTGACTTAATTCTGTGCTGCCAGACTGTTGCTTCTCAGTCCAATTCATTATTTTAATAATACGTCTTTTTGTGGAGAATAAAGAGTGCACTATTTAAAGTCAGCAGGGGATTGTTTTCATGGTGTAATTTAAGTACAATAAAGTAAATCGATTTTCCCTTTTAGTTATTGGGATGCAAGAACATTTCAGTATGGTAAGACGAATGATGTCAATGCCAACCCTCTTTACAGTTCATTTGGGGTCAACCAGTGCTGCTGTATGTATTTAACTCCTTTGCCAGTTAGTCAAATATTAATACTATCCAGATGTTAGGATTCAGTAGTTTAAAGTAACAGTGCAACATATTTGGAAATGTACTTACTGTCTTTCTTGCCAAAAGTTAGATACTGCTTTCTTTCTGTACTCTCATATCAGTTTTTGAATGGATAACACAAATTAGATGTAAGGTGTTAATTAGTGAGCTGTAGAAATGCTGGTTAGTGGGTTTGTTTAACCTTTAGACAGAGCCAGGCTAGTGGCTAAAGTGATTTCTTGTCTTTATGCTAAGCTTCGCTAATTGTATCTTGGCTGTAGCTTCATATTTAGTGTACAGACATAGGAGTGGTATTGATCATCTCATCTAACTCTCAGCAAGATAAATATTCCTTTATGACCGGACACGCTTGAGCATCCTCTGTGGAATAGACTTTCTACTTAATATGGCCAGAGGGCATATCTATGATGAAGATGTTTCATTTTATCTGCATCACTTTCCCCTCTCACTCCCTCTTGTCATTCTGCTGATAGAAAGGATAAAGAGGGGTCGACCTTGTGTATGTGTGTGACGATGACATCACTTTGCCACTTTTGTGACCGCCTCTCGAGGTGTAAAAGTGCAGCTGAAGAGCGCCCCACCCGCCCTCACCCCTTCACCTCTTCATTGGCATATCAGCCCGGCAACAGCTGCATTCCCACCTGTTCAGCCGCTAAAAGTCTGTCTTTCTCCTCCTCCCCCCCTCTGTCACTCCTAGTCCACAACACACAACACCACAGCGAAGCTCCCTGAGCTGTGGGAGAGTCTGCATGTTCTGTGTGGAATGTTCTCAGGTCACACCTGCTTTAACTGTGCGGTTCAAATGAGGAAAGAAAAAAAAGCTGTTGAGAAAAATATGTGTGAGATGGTGCGAGTGTGAGTGAGGAGCCTCGGTATTGGTGGAGTCTAACTGTATTTGGACGGTGACTAATTATTTGTGTTTTGACTCTGTTGGCCAGCAGGTTGAATTTGAAATGAAGCTGCTTTACAGGAGTTTAACAGGCTCAGTATTAAGCAGTGTAGCCCTTTTCAGATATAGCCTATGGACACAACCCCACTTATGATGTAAAATGGGCTACAGTTACTTCATTGTTCACCTAATATGAATATAGACTGACCTTATAGCATCCAATTTGTGCAAAAAGAGAAAACAATCAAGAATGGTGTCACTGTCCAAATAGGTATGGGCTGCACTTATTGTATTTTTCTTAATTGAGGAAAGTGGATGAATAATGAATAATTATGTGATGAATTAATTGTCTAGAACATGGGATCCAATGCAGTTCAAATGATGTCACGTCATTGAGTAGTGTGGCCTTTTATTTCTTCTTTGACATATGTTGATGAGATTAATACAAGGGGAAAGAATGTTTTTTTTTCCTTTTCTGAGATAGCTGCTGATGCTACTTAAAATGCAGTAAGTAAAATAGTACAAACTAGTCTAAAGGTGTAGGCTCACATGGGGAATATGCTGAAGCAATGATTAGAGCTGCTTTTATCTGTATTTGAACCTGGATTGAAGTATTTAAACACCTGTTAGTAATTGTTCTGGGCATTCTGGGGTGCTGTATGTTAAAGCATTTGGTTAGTTTGTTATTCTGGGATTATTTTTAAGGGATATTGCACTTTAACTAAACAAAACACACACTCAGTTGACCACAGCTACCAGACAGGCAGATTCCTTGGACCAATTAGCTGCAGAGCATGTCCCGGAGAACAACACAGTTGGTGAATGCGGCCAATGCGCTGACTCCAGAGTTTAGTAAGCAAGATTGTTTTACATGCCTTCCTCTTGCATTTCCAATAACACCACTGTGTTGTGCCGATGGAGACAAATGACTTGTGGGTGATGAAACACGAGGCACCAGAATCACCAGAGAAGAGGCTGTGTTTAGACTGGCTGCTCGCCCACTATTGGTTTGCTAACTTAGATTGTCGGATTCAGTGAATATGAGTTTCTACCCAAGGACAAATTTCTGTGGCTCAGTGAGAGAGCCTTGTCATGACACTGCATTAGATCTCCAGATTTGAATGTGTATGTGCATGCTCAGTGTCTGTCTCTGATGTTCTTTCTTTCTTCACAGCTGAGCCCAGAAGACTACAGAGAACACGCCTACACATGCATGCCAGAAGAGGTGGACATTGATGTAAGTTCAGTGTTGCACTCTTGTGAATTAACCTACACATAAAGGGTCAAAAACTCATTGTTGTTCTTCTTGTCAGACCAAACTTAGCAGGTTGTGTGAGCAGGACAAATTGGTGAGGACACAGGAGGAAAAACTTCAGCAGCTGTACAGAGAGAAGGTGAGTAAACACCGCACATAATTACACATTTTCCCAGAACACTGTTAAAATGTCCTCAAAGATGTGAGGCCAAGTAGAAAATAAACTGAAAAGAATACACAGTTGTCATTTGTGTAATATATGGTCAGCCCAGCTTTTAGACTGTCATCCAAAACATTTCTATTGTTGTTGTTGGACTAAATATAGTTTGAGCTCAGTTTATTTTGCACAAAACTAAGAAAGACCATAACCAAGCCACAATCATCAATCATCAGAGTTTGTTTAGCCAGTCATAACTTCTTAACCAGCAGGCTACCGGAGCGTCCAAGCCACGTCATCTTTAGCAGACCGTATCATACTGTGTTCACAGTCCACAGAGTGTAAAGTTATATGCAATGTTGAGAGGCAAGTTGTGCAGTAAAGACAAATAGAGAAGACTAGCAGCTTAGAATACACGGGTGCTTCTAAAACTTTTAGACTTTTAAAATGTTATTTTACTACTGTTTTAAGGTCATCTAGTATGACTACCTGTGAGTTAAAAAAAATTTTTTGGCCTGTTGAGACTAATTAAACAGCTTATAGAATATACTTTGGTCTCTAAGAGTGCCTGATGAGTATTTGTCATTAATTTTATAGACTAAGCAATCATGTGACTAATTACAGATATATCAAAACATAATAGACTGCAGCCATACTCAAGATTACATGAAGCTAACATTGGAAATATGGGAGAGGCTCCACTATAAATATAAACAATTATGACTTTGACAGCACACTGACACAAATGCAGGATAGGATGTTATGGATAGATGGATGTGTAGCTGCGTACGAATGGAAGTTAGCTTCCCACCAAGAAGTAGGAATAAGTGCATAAACGAAAAGAAACAGCGTGAATGCGTTGAAGATTTTCCATATTAGTTTTTTTGTGACAACAGTAACGAATAGCTTATTTTCAAACATAACTAAATAACCGATTACCTGAATTACAAACCAGAAAAGTAATCGGATTACTCCAACACGTTACATAGTAATTCATCTACCACCAACACTTGTTGTGTGTTCCTTCAGCACACCCTGGAGACAGCCCTGCTATCAGCCAGCCAGGAGATAGAGATGGGCACCGATAACCCGGCTGCCATGCAGAGTGTCATCCAGCAGAGAGACTTACTGCAGAGCGGCCTCCTCAGCACCTGCAGAGAGCTGTCCAGAGTCACATCTGTGAGTCATGCAGTACATGCACACACACACACTCATAAACAGACAAACATATTCAATGGACCCTCTGTAATTTTCTTTCTCCAGGAATGCTTGAGTGTTTTAAGATTTTTTGCGTATCTCTTCCAAACCAGGAGTTGGAGAGGTCATGGAGGGAGTATGACAAGTTGGAAGGAGATGTGACTCTGGCTAAGAACAACCTGCTGGAGCAGTTAGAAGCGCTGGGAAGCCCTCAGGTATGATGATTCATAAGACTGAGGCTGCACTGCTTTAATCTTGTACTGCTTCTGCTGTCAAACACTGGCACTGTTGGAGTACATCTACTGTACAGCTTCAAAGAAAACTGAAAACACGACAAATTCCCTTGAATACGTTGTCATCCTTTTTGTAGACACTTTTTTTTTAACTTTGGTGAAAGAAATAAAGAGTATTTCTTCTCTCCAGTGCTCTTAGCTGAGTGTAGTGGGAGGTAACGGAGAGATCAAAGCAACAGAGTGAGTGATTGATGACTGTAGCGATGATTGAACAGGTTTTAATTAAGTCTGTCTTTTATCTTGTCCTTCATCATGGGAGAGGTGTAGAGACAGAGAGAAATAGTTTTTACAGCTATTCCTGGTTTAGTTTGAGTCTGAGTCGATGCTATTTCAGAGTAAAGAAGTCAGAGGGCCAGCAGGGAGTCTGGGCATCCTCTTCTTAAGTGTCTTTCACACACAGACAAACCTGTCATCAGTAAAGAGATAATTACGTCTCCCTTTCTTTTGCTCTTTTGCTCTCTTTCCATTCCTCCTTTGTTCTTCTCTTCTCATCTTCCTGCTCTGCTGCTACTGGTCTGGGGCAAATATTTCTCATATTTCTCATAAATAACAGCTTAAACGGATCATTATCTGCACTGACTGAACACCTTAGTAGATGCATCATCTTTTTCTTCCTGCATCTTGCTAAGTCCATTGAGTTCATCATCAGGTAATGTTCTGTGATTTGTGAACTTCTATATTTTCTCTGTTTGCACAGACTGAGCCTCCCAGCCAGCAGCACGTCCACATCCAGAAGGAGCTTTGGAGGATTCAAGATGTGATTGAGGCCCTCAATAAAAACAAAGCCCAGAGAAGTGCTGCCGATGGAATGAGCCTCTATGGGCCCAAGAGCAACTTCAGCAAGCACAAAACCGAGGTGAAGCACCACTAAGTGGAAACGCTAGAGTAACAAACAGATTTACACTTCTGCAGTGTTATATCGATAAGTTGTTTGATTGAACAGTCAATGAAGGGGAGAGTAACAGACAGTTTTGTTAACTGATGGAGCAACACTGACGACAATGTTTTCTGGATCCAGCTTCTCAAATGATATAATGTGTTGTTTTTCTCTGTTTGATATCATTGTCCTTTGAATGAGAAGTTTTCATACCTATAGTTTGTTTCCAAATCAGTGGATGATGTGCAGATCGATGTCAGATGTCATTTATGCTACAAACAAACTGTAGCGGAGTATGTCTGTAACCGGACTGAGACCACCTTTTCAGCATGGTCTTGGCCTGGTTGTTTTGGTCCACACCTGAGTTTGATTGCTGTGTTCATACCTGCCCAAACGAACCGCACCAAAGGGGTCAACGCTCTGGTGGTTCGATTCAACTGAACTTAGCAAGGCAGGTGTGAAAACATCCCTATAGACTGAATGATTAACCCATTCATTTAAAGAAGTCACTGACCATTAAAGTAATCATAGTTGCAGCCCTCAGTTCTCTACCCAGACCTGCTGTAATCTGAATGAGCTGTAGTTATATTGCTGTGTGTTAAAGATGCCAGCCCTGCACATGGGCAGAATGAATGGTGGTATGTGATTGGATGTGTCAGTCACCCTGTAACAGCATATGAAGCTCTCTCTGGCTAATCAGCTGGTTTGCCCATCTTGTGGGCCAAAACTACTCTGGACCAGATGGTGGTTGCCCTGGGCGTGCGTGGTGGCGACATGTGTCACCTTGCTTCGTGTCCTGTCATGCCCTGTGTAATCCCCAGGAGGAGGACTTGGTGCCCCCACGGCCACCCTTACCCGAGTCCTACGAGCCCAACCCCCCCACCGTGCCCCCTATGCCCTCTCTTGCTGGTGTGCGCCCTTCATCAGTCCACAGGCCGGAGGACAGGAAGGCCAATCACAGGAATGGCACGCGCAGCGTAAGCTTGTTGATCCGTTGACCTCGTGGTCAACCGTGCTTTCAACTGTCATAACCCGTCACTGCCTGCTGTGAAGATTTTTTCCCTTTCATTTTTGGACATTTCATATTTTTGGTTGGATCATATTCCTTAATTTTCTTTGATGCCATGCTCATTCCTCATCTTTTACTTTTGGATGAAGCCTCATCAATGTATTGTGTGTTCTGGTTTTAAGTGAAATGCCTGGTTTCTTTTTCTGTGTTTCTCTGTGTGTTAAAAGCTATTTTTGAAGTTAACTGAGATTTTGTTGTGTTGTGTCCTTGGTTGCAAATTAGACCGTCAGAGTTTGAATGTGTTTGCCTGCTGCCTACTTTTTCATTTGGTTGTAAAACAGTGTGTTTAACTGCATAAACATGGAGAGTTTTTTTCCAAACTGTATACATTGATGTGCTAAGATTGCTCAGTTTGTAATCATTTTATAGAAAAGTGGTGCCAGTTTGCCTCTGCCTTTGAAGTCATTCTGTAAGAGAAAATGTTACTTTTTCACATGCTGACATCTCAGTTTGGAACCAAACTCTCCATAATCATAAATCAGAGCTGGTCTGAATGTGTGTTGAACTTGTTTCATTCTCATGTTCAGGGTCCAGACTACAGGCTGTATAAGAGTGAACCAGAGCTCACCACAGTAGCCGAAGTGGACGAGAGTAACGGAGAGGACAGATCTGAACACCCATCTGATCATTCTGGAAACAAAGGTACAGTAATGTACTAGAACACCAAGTATTTTAATAACAGAGATCTGTGTTCACTGTGTTCCAATAAATAATACATTTGTTCCATTTTGTTGACACCAACAAAAAATCAATAAACAGTCTAATGAAAATGTATTATTGACCATTAAACTAGTTTCTAGCATTGATAGTTACCATGGTTACCATGGCACATTGACACAGAGCATAAATACAAGGTCAGACATTTTTCTCTGAAGGCATAAGGTGAATCAGCACCCATTATTTTCCATACAGTGGTTACCATGGATATAGCAGCATTTAGACCTGCATTTGACTTGACTTACACTGTAAATCACAATCCTGCTCAGTTATTTACTAGGTTAACAGTATGCCAGTGCTTTGGTAACTTAGTTCTCTTATTAACTCCACTTTATTTAGACATCACAACACATTGTCTCTGATAACTTGGTTTAGAATTTCTAAAGGAGCTAATTGGCCTGAATTTGGTGAAATAGCTTGCACAGCATAATTCGGGTGTTGTGAAGTTGAACGATTACACTGTAGCTCCACACTCGTTCCACACTGCCACACAATCAATACTTGTAACCTGCTGATGCTGCCTGCAAATGCTGCTGGAAATACTTCTGGGTAGAGTGCACTTGATGCTGGATTTTATATCCCCTTAAACTTGCACGTCTCACATTTTACCCAACAGGCTTCAGGAAATATCACCGAAGTGCTGGGAATACTGTATATCTATACTATTTTTTTTAAATTATATTCAAGGTCCATTTTGTTATATTTTGACTGTAAAGGACTTTTAAAACAGCTGTACAATGTACCTTTCATATACTCAAAGCACAAGCTCACAATAACAGTTTGTAACATTGGTAATCTTTGTAGTGTAAAGCAAGTGCTCTATTAGTGAATTAGGGGGGTTTACTCACTGCTCCTCTCTTTTACCTGCCAGGGATGTCCTACCCAGTGGGCATCGTCCCACCTAGGACCAAATCTCCAGTGCCTGAATCTTCTTCCATAGCTTCATACGTTACCTTAAGAAAGAGCAAGAAGCCCGACCCCAGGATGGTGAGTGCCTGAACTTTTAACCGCTTGGACCACCAGATTCTCTTAGATACAGCCGTTAGTTGTTGGGTACTAACTTTAAAATGTACATTTTCCAGGACTTATTTTCTTTTGTGGCAAACCAGACATTTTGTATCCAAGCAGTATACAAACAAATAATAATTATTATCAAATTACTCTGCTTTTCTTTTTATGTTGTCACTGTGAGCCTCTTGTGGGCAGCAGTGAAATTCAACCGCTGAACTTTCTTGAATTGTTTACTTCCCTCTTTAAATGGATGTTTTGGTTGTCAGACTGCAGGTTTAAAGCAAACATGTGACAGGAGAGTCCACTCATCACACAACCAGGCTGTGACTCATATTCTAAAAAAACAGGCTTTCATAAAATAAATGCCAAGTTTGGTTTATACAGTTTCCAGCCTCAAACACTATCAACTTAAATACACTAACCATGTTATTAGTGCACCAAACTGCAGGGTGTGTCCTGTTTTTAGTGTGTCTCTGTGTGTTTGTGTTTGCAAAAAGATTGACATATAGTATAAATGAACCAAGATGAACTTTGTGAAATGTTAGCATGAAGGCTTTGGTCTATTTTATCCATATAGCCTGTGGTAGTATGAGAGTGTATCACAGGCTTAGGCCATTGGATACCAGCCTCTTGAACAATCTGAACAGTGGAGGCAGCATCCCCGGGCGCTGGACTGCATCCAGCTCTGTAGGCCCCTCCAGCATGGCACAAACCTGAGAGTGAACAACTTCTCAGTTCACTTCACATTATCAGCCTCTCTTGCTCAGGCATTAACAGGCCCCCAGTCTCTCTGAGTGCACCCATGTGTGCTAGCAGGAGCGTGTGAGTGCACAGCAGCCAGTCAGGTTGTTTCCATATGTGTTTGCACTTGTGCTCATTTTGGTTCTGAGCAAGTGAACATTAAAGAGTCATTTAACCAATCATTGTGGTTATTATGTCAATGGTGGCTTTTAACTGTATTTAAAGAAACAAAACGTTTTTCCACTACTTGTAGAGAAAAAGCAGGTCTTTTTCTTGGACAAGTTCAGACTATTTCCAACAATACCAAATATTCACTGCAAATGCTACATCTGACCCGACCACATCATGATGCCACTTAACTGTGGTTCTGCACACTAAATATTGACCATAGTGTGATTTCTGTCCTAGAGTTACATATCTGATAGTGAAGCTAAATTATTAATTCTGTTTATCATGTGTCTCTCTGTGGCCTGCATGCGTGCCTGTGGTTGTCCTCTCTGGCTAACAGGAGCGTCCACGAAGTGCAGTGGAGCAGCAGCTGTGTGCTGCAGAGACCGGCCGGCCCAGGATGAGTGTAGAGGAGCAGCTGGAGAGGATCCGCCGCCACCAGCAGGGTGCACTCAGGGAGAAGAAGAAAGGCCTCAGCATCCGGGGTGGCAGCCAGGAGAACACACCCACTCGCAGCCACTCATTTAATAAAGATAACCATTTCCGCAGCATGCAGGTATTGGGACACCTGACAGACGTATTTCAGACACTAAGGCAGCACTTACATTCATAAAATAGACTGAAATAAAATCCTGTGATGTGACCCCTTTTCTGCATTTTTGTCTTTCTCATTCTGGGTCTTTCCTAGTCCCAAATGAGGCGCAGAGATGAGGTGATGAGCAGCGACATTCAGGAGCTTGAGGCTTCACTCAGGCAGCAGGAGGTGGTGAGGGAGCAGGAGACGCCCGCTGAGGAGATTGCCCGTCTGAAAGAGGCCTCGCAGGCTGACCACTTTAATGTGGACCGAGAAGTAAGACACAGCAGTTGGCTGTCTTAGTCTTAAGACCAACCGGGCTAATATTATCACGGGCAAAATACTGAGAAAATGGTGATAAACAGCACATCAAGTATCATAGATTTGAGTTTTAAAAACCAAAGCAAACAAGCTCAATTTTATGGATTACAAGAACTAATTGCATGAGTCTTTCATCTAACAGAATATCACAAATAAGTGTTTCAGTGTTGCTGTGTGTTCATCCAACTCTAAAATAGCCTCCTAATAAATGATGATTATTATTTTAATGTCTGTTATTTGTTCTAAAATGACTTAATCTGCATAGTTTAATAGTTAACACTTCAGCTAACATATGTGTCCTTTTCTACATGTTTTTTCATTTATTTGTGAAGCATCTGATTCATTTGTACTAAATGTGCAACATAAATGTATATGAAGTACTTTTTCTTTGTTTCTGCAGCTTTCTGTGCCTGACAAAGTGCTGATTCCTGAGCGCTACATGGAGTCAGAACCGGAGGAGGCACTGAGCCCCGAGCAGGAGGCCGATAAGCAGAGAAAAGTTGACCGCATCAAAGCCCTCATAGCCAAAAACAGGTGAAGACAGTGTGATGATCTGTCAGTATCAGTAATTCATTAGTGTGAACTAGGTCTGCGTGGGCGCTTGACATTAGATAAGGATCCTTTGGAGATATCTGTGCCAGGTGAGCAGTGATATTTCACAGCAGATGTCGTACATGAAATTCTTTTAGAAGTAAGGGGTAAGTTTGAGGTCATAGCAGGACACTGCCATAGATGGTTCAAACGGAGCCACACTGCCTACCTTGTCTTTCCATGCATATCAGTGCCTTAGATGTGAAGAAAAGTCCATGTTCTTATCTCCAACCTATTTTATTTTTTATTTTTATTCAAAATCTTTGAATTGATATGAAAGACATAGCTTGTTTGTCCATACATGTATAATTTGTTTGTATACATTTATAAAAGATGTACAGTATATGATACAGACCATTTTGTGTGTGTGTGTGTGTGTGTGTGTGTGTGTGTGTGTGTGTGTGTTTGTGTGCTCCCAGCATGCAGAATGTGCTGCCTAGTATGGCTTTAAGCCCAGAGGAGGAGACTGAAGAGGAGGTTACCGTACAGGAGAAAGAGAAGATGATTAATATCTCTTATGAGCTGGCAGCAGAAGCCTCCAAACGCAGCAAGCTGGTAGCAGGTACATCTCTAGAGAGAGAAAAGGGAGGAGGTGAGGTGGAGGGGACTGAATATAAAGAACGCATGTTATGAAACAAAAGCTAGTGGGATCCTGTTTTGAAAGACCTAAGCAATATTATGTTGTGGTTCCTCAGACTGCAGCTGTTCCCATTGTGCATGTATTAAATCATTTATCACAGTCCTACTCACTCTTCATTAAAAGATAGGTTCACATTTTTTTCAAGTCTTTGTACATTGAAACAGGTTTTGCTTGGTATAATCATTCCTCCTGTTTATACTGGATATTAACATGCAGCCAGTGGACGTGATGGGGGACAAAATAAACATTATTCTGAAGATATTAAAAAATATTTTCCAAAGTTTATCTCAACTTAAAGTAAGGCTTTAGCAGTATGAGATCTAGTAAGCATCTTCCAAGGTTAGTCTTTTTAGTCCAAAATGTATTTATTTTCCCCCAAGAAGTGTGTTTCCTGAGCTGCAGGAGAGGGATTATAACTCAAAGAGGAAAAATCTTACTAAAATAACTTTGCAAGATACTCTCTTGACTGGTTTACCTCAAACTGCTGAAGCATCATATTAACTTAATATATTAGTGATGCATGTTTGCACAGAATGAGGACTATTGAATTTGTATCTCATCACTTACATCAGAAGTGCATTAGTGAGGGATCTTTTTATGGACAATATGAGCAGGAGGAACAATTACAGCAAGAAAAAAACTGTATACTGCATGCTATTACTTCAAGACAAACTTGAAAAAATATGTGACTACATATCCTTTAATTTATTTGACTTGAGTTATTTTTTTCCTGTGTTGTTTTACCATTTAGTGAGTAGCATCTGATGTAAGTAGTTTTTAGTCATATTGTGAGTGTGCCTGTTCACCATGTCGTTCTGTTTTGTTGCAGTGAAAAGCCTGTCGTCTTCTTCCCCACCCCTTCCACAGTCTCCTAACACACCCCCTCAGCTCACTGATGGTTCTCACTTCATGTGTGTGTAGTAGCACCAGTAAGGGCTTTCATCAACCTGTTTTGTCCATACTCACAATGCTAAAGTGTTTTTGGTGTTTGAATTTTTGTCTCTGGGGGGGAATATTATTTAAAGTATGGATGGGAAACAGTTATGGGGATGGGTAACACTTATTTTTTCTTCACATTTTGCAGTATTTGTTGTTGTGAATTGATATTTCTCAAATTACTCCATCGTTGACTGGGATAATGGGATTTTAGGGAATCCAATTATGATCATATCACATCTTCTAGTGTTATGGTCAAAGTGTAATTTGATATTTTCCCTCATTGGAAAATTTCACCTTTTCTTTTTGCAGCACAAGCTCTGGCCTCAGTGAAAACGTACACATGAAGGAAACAGCAGCGGAGGTATAAAGATGCTCCTGAAGACTTCCCCAAAGACATCAGCACAAGGCCAAGTTCTACAGAGTGAAACTGCCTACTCCACATTCAGAGGTCTCTGACCTCTGACTTCTGTATGCTCACTGTGACGTCTTAAGCTCCTATGCCACCAATAACATTTCTTCTGTGACATTTCTCTGTGATCGGCCCTCATTGGGTCATTACACTCTCCTCAAGAGAGCGAGAAGATACAGCTTTGATACTGTTGTCATTGCAGTTCCGTTTTCCTTTTTCACAAGGTTTTTTACGTTTGTTTTTATTATTTATATGGTTTTTATTAGGTTCTTGTTTGAATATGGGTCAACATCGGTGTGAATATCAGTATGCATATATATGAGGCTAATGGACTGACCTCTGTTATGATTCTAAAGGAAAAAGGTTTTGGGCCATGTCACATTTTCCACTCATGTTTCACCACCTGTTCAAATGGTTTTAAGAACATGTTTTCACATCAGTTTAGTTTTATTTAAGACTTTTCTAATTCAGTTCAGTTGTTTGTCAGACATCGGTCATCAACTAACCATTCATATTTATCCATTTATTGTAAAGAACATTTGTCAGTGGGAACGATGGGTATATAAGAGATATAGATCCCTCCATTATAATAAAAGGAGGAGCCACTTTATTGCTGCAGACTAAGATTAATTTCTAATTTCTCCTGTTTCTGGGTTGTAATTAAAACTTCTGCAGTCCCTGTCGCATTGTTGCCGACACTTATGTGAATGTCCTGGCTTAAGTCACTCTATATACTGTCTTTTTTTATTGCTGAGAGATATATTTAAACTGAAAGAAGGAAATCTGAGTTTGGATCTATTTTATGACAATGTTGGTTTGAAGTCCTGGAACTAAAAGGAAAAAAAGATTAGCACATGTAAAAAGCAATAATAAACAAAGAGTTTGGATTCAGGATGATTTTTTTGTGTGTGTGTACAAAGTGTAATTTACCAGAGGTTTACTGTGTATATAATGTACTTGGTACAGCAGGATGGGAGGATGTATTCCACGTGTGGTTACATTCTTGATTTGATTTGCAAATGTTCATATCCCATCTGTTTTATATCATGTTAAATAAATGTTGCTGTTCTTAACAAGTGGTTGCATGCGTGTTCTTCACTAGACCTGTAGTCAACTGTAATGAACCCGCTGAGAGTAAGGCCACATACACCTACTCACTCATGGTCGTTGTTCATGCACGCAGCTCAAGGTCAGCTTTGTCCTACAATGTGAGAACTGTGTACAAATGTTAAGATAATTTTACTCCACACTGAATTATTTTTTGACACAATATAGAAAAGCTTTCCCTAGATTTCTACATTGAAACCATTTTGATCATTTTCTGCTTGAGTAAAGGATTAATAATGGAAAAATCTGTTCTATCAGAAATAAACCAAGATAAATGAGTCTGGCTACAGACAGGTTTATCTGGGTTAATTTCACTTGGTCAAGTTGGTTTAAGGTTTCAGCAGGCGTGACACCCAGTCTAAATATAGAGCTATGGTTCCCTCTTGTGGTCATTGTGCTTCAATGTAAGTCTGCTTAACTTTGCACATTGGCACATTTGTGGTTGTACTGACCATGTTTCAACAAATTCAAATTCACAGAAGTCAAGTTTTAAGAGGTTTCCCAGAAGAGTGTATCAGCACTTTGCAGCTTAGTTTTTCATCTCGAACAGACGCTCTCGGTGTGAAAACAAACCCTTGCCTCTTGTTTATTGTGGGATAAGTGGGCTGCTTTAGTATCTAGACATTTAAAAGGAATTCATATTTTTTGCAAAGTTATCTTAGAGCTGTGAAATATGTTGAAATATATTCTAATTCATTCATTCCAGCTCATATTTCTTGTAGAAAATCAACAAGTTCTTTGTCCAGTAACCTAAATGTATTCGTATATACAAAAAAAGGCAGATGGGGGAATTATCCATATTTCCAAATAGTTGTTCTGTCAATTGTGTTCATGGCTGTATTTTTAATTAACCACGGATATAAATATCAACAATTCAACTGTAAAACTCCCTAGCAGATAAAAAAGATGAAACTGAACAAACTTAAATCAAATAACTCTGAAAGGATATTGGGCTTTAAAGGTGCAGTGCATAGAATTTAGTGGCATCTAGCAGAGTGGAAATGAATATCAGGAATGTAATATGTATGTTTTAATAGTGTATAATCACCCAAAACTAAGAATTGCTATGTTTTCATTAGTTTAGAGTGAGCCCTATATATCATGGAGCTTGTCCTCTTCCATGGAGCCTGATTGTTGCACCATTGTATTTGTACAGTAGGCCACATAGACAAACCAAACACTGGCTCTAGAGAGGGCCTTTTGTGTTTTTCGCAGGTTTCGTGGCCTCCATAGTTTCTCCTAAGTATGCGCATGTAACTGAGGGGTAGGCTAAGGGCGAGAGATTACAATCCATGGATTGATAAAGAGAACAGGATACAGCATGGGAGATGGGGTCCTGTTCATTCCTATGAAAATTGCTCAGTAGTGCATGAGGCCAAAAAAACAAACAAAAAACAAAATACTTCCTGTTGATAAGAAGTTACCTGGATGAAAACATAGCCTACTGCTATGCGTTCATCAAGCATGCTAAATAGAGACTACAGGTAAGACAGATAACGTCCAGTCTGGCCCTATAGCTAACCTGAATGGGGATAAAACAATTTAATTGTGCGGCTCCTCTAGACTTTAGAAATGTGATCTGACCGAATGGACTAAATTCTGATGAAAAGTGTGAAAGAGTCATTTTGCGGTGGTTGTGACACAAAAATTAATTTAGTGTAATGCTGCGTTCCTTACTCAGAAGTCGTAATTTCCGAGTCCTCAGTCCGAAATTTCAACTGGAATGCCCCTTGAAGTCGGATCTCGGACTCGGAAAGTTGGATGTACCCCACCAGCCCCGACCTCAAAATCCAACATGGTAGCCCCATGTATAGTATTATCCTGTTTAATAGCAGTTTTGTCTTATTGGTGTCTCGTTAAATCAGTCATGTACACACAGCACTGTCCAACTTCTGTGGACATATTGCTGTGGTGTAAGCAAAATACAGTAAAATGTGTTTTTATCAACTGGTATTGCTATCAATGACTAACCTGGCTAGAACTGGTTTTCTGACTTTAAACTGGAATGACACAAACTCGGGCGTGAGGTTATTCCCAGCTCTGACTTTCAACTTCCGAGGTAAAATGTAATGCAGCCAAAATAAACCGAGTCTTTGGGCCAGTGTGATGTTGTAATTACATCGTGTGGCCACTATGTCAAATTTGCCTTAAAGTCCAGCACTACTCTTATTTCCAGTTCACTTGATACATCTCTGCTGCAATCTGAAACCACACCGCTAGATGCCACTAAATCACGCACACTGGTCCTTAAATTTAACCAGCCCTCTGCTCTGGGAAACACAGACTCCCCCTTTAAATGAAGCTTGTGTGAAACACATGGAAAGTTTAAATACCAGCGTCAGAGTTTCTCCGCCTTGAGCCGACTCTGTCCAATCACAGAGCCTACAGTGCGATTTGCCCCAGCCCTCTCTCTCTCGCTGCAGTGAAGCGCTGGACGGTGCCACGGGTAAATTTTAATACCGAAAGTGTCCCACGGTATGCCCGCCGTGGAAATGGCTGCTACCGCTGCAGAAGAAACATCCACACTGAGCGTTGTGAACGATGCTCCGGTGGAGGAGACCACAGAGGGCGACGGCCAGGAAAAAGAGAAAGGCCTTACCGAACCGGAAACAGAGGATCCGGGCAGCAGCGTAGAACCGAAAACGGTGGCGACGGAGGCGGAGGCCGGCGAAGAGAAACCCGTTGCACCGGCAGAGAAGGCCGCGAGTGAGGCGCTGACAGACGATGCTGCAGCGGGCAACCGGGAGGAGACAACCGCTCCCGAAGAAGCAGAGCAAAAGCAAGAGGTGCGAGAGGTGCAAGAGGTGCAAGAGGCACAGGAAAGCCCGGGGGACGGCAATGTCAACAACGAACCTGCCGGCAGTAACGCAATGAAAGAGGCTATCGTTAAAGAGGAGCCTGCAGAGGAAAGCTCGGGGATGGACTGCGAGAAGAGCAAACCCGGTTGTGAAGACGGTGAGAAACCCAGCAGCGGAGCCGGGGAGCTGGGAGACAAGAGGCGACCGAGTGTGGAGATCTCATCCTCAGACGGTGAACCGCTGAGCCGGATGGACTCCGAGGACAGGTAGGTCGAAGAGATGACAGTAGATGAGCCGGAGTCTGTCCTCTCATCTCACCTTTAAAGAAGAAATGTTAGCCTCAAAGTATAGTTGAAGACCTGTTGTAACACTTGTTAATATCAGTCAAACTATCTAAAAGGTAGCCTACTTGTTTTCTGTAGTCTTTACAACCAAAACTGGAAAGCTGCCCTCACACTCTCATTCATCTCTAATTGTCATGGCTTTATAATAAGCTAATTACTTTAAACGTAATGGGGAATGTGCATGAATTAAATGGTAATTTTACTGATTTTATTAATAAAACAGTGGCTGCAATACTGGGCTCATAATGGGAAAGATGAATGAATGATGAGTAAACTATTATGAGCCCTTTGGTGATGTTGACAGCACAACAAATTGATGATATAGTGCCATGGTATAATTGATTTGGCATGAGCAATGAAAGTGGCATGCATGGAAAACCAGTTTCAGCCAGGAGGCTTTCATGCATAGGCATAGTGATTATTTAATGTGTGTAGTAATATCTGCACCTGTTCTTCATGGCTGTGCAAAGCCTCATCTAAGCTATGAAGATGTAGTACTTATTGTTCATGTTTTGTGGAGCTTCATTCTTCTCTATCTACCCAACCCTCCCCTCTCTCTTTCAGTATCAGCAGCACTCTAATGGAGATGGAGAGCACGGTGTCCAGTGGCCGCTCCACCCCTGCTATGATGAATGGACAAAGCAGTGCCAGCTCCTCTGGGACCAAGACAGTGGCTTACCCTTGTTGCTGGGACCTCTGTCCACAGTGCTTTAACTCCAGTCCTGATCTGGCTGAGCATATCAGGGGCATTCATGTGGACGGACAAAGAGGAGGGGTCAGTAGACTTGAACTTTTGGACAAACTCCTTTTTGATCTCCTTTATTCTTGTCTTACAGGTTAACTTGCTATTCACAGTGTGGTCTGTGGATGATCTCAAGTAACTAGGACCCTGTTTTCTGGACAGTAATGTTTAATATTTGAAATCACATAAATCATTATTGTATTGAAGTGGAGGCAGAAATTCTACAAACCTGGAAAATATAAAACTGAAACTTCCTGCATCCTCATTCTGAGTGAACTGCTCACTCTATGCTCCATGAACATATCTGGAATTTTGGTCAAAAGGAACATTTAATCATAATGGACAAAACATTGTATACCAACATAAACAAGCATGGCCTTCTTTTGGAGGCCAAGCACATTATCTATGCCACTTTTACTGTAGACTCACAGGTCAGTCTCTACACACTTCGTGCACAGAGACTTGAGGACAGTCTCCCATGTTTAGATGTTAAAAAACGAGTGGGTGGAAACGATTAGAGAGGGGGAAAACCCTGCATAGCAGAACCAATACCAAATCTTTAGGGCAGCCTTTGATACTGGGGCAGTCACATGCAGTTAACTGTGGAGAAGACAAAATGTCAATTCAAGCAGTTACTATGCGTTTAGATCCCCAGACTTTGGTAGGCAGAGATCTCCGATTGTTTGATAACGTGAGACTACTTTATAGGAACTTTATTTAAAGCTGTAATGTACCATATGTTTTTAGGTTGTGTGAATTAAATCAGCTGTTATGGTTACATGTTGACATTTTCTTTCTTTACAATAACAAAAGAGACCTATTCCACCTAAAGGTAGCTTCCAAGAAAGTCCCCAGACTCTCTCTAGAGAGTGGAAATTAGGACCAGACAACTTCACATCGACCACTTTTGAAACCTTGTGTCTTTTTGTCTAATAAAACCTTCCCAAGCTGCAACTAAACAGCTCTTGTCATAATTGTTTTGAAATTTTAACTATGTCCCCTTTTTTTACCTCCCCCCTCTCTTGTATCATCTTTTTATCTGTTTCTTCTATACAAACCTCCTCTCCAATCTTCCTCTCTGTCTGATTTCCTCAGGTGTTTGTGTGTCTATGGAAGGGTTGTAAGGTGTATAACACCCCGTCCACCAGTCAGAGTTGGCTCCAGAGACACATGTTGACCCACAGCGGAGATAAGCCCTTCAAGGTAAAACCAATAACTCAGATATAACGCACACTCACAGCTTGACCAATTTGATTTCATTTTTATTTTCTCTCTTGGAGCCAAAATATCAAACACCCTGATATTTCCTTTCACTGTCCTTACTTGTCTTCTAAACCATCTGAATCAGCCAAGTTATCTCCCCTGTGTAATTGCCTAGCTGCAGTTAAGGACCGGATGGCAATACATTTTCTTCAGCTTAACTCCTCCAAAGTGGAAATCCTTATTATACCGTAGGCCCTGAGCACACACATGGCCAACCTCTGGCTGCTCTTGGCTCTCTAGCTCAGCATGTGGTACCCACTGTTACAGATCTTGGAGTTATCACTTTTGAGTCCCATGTTAGAAGATTACACTACCGAGTAGTGTTTCTTCTATTTGAGAAATACCTCCAGAATTATATATTTAATTCTTTTCATGATCTTCGAAGGGTTATTCATGCTTTTTATCACTTCTCATCCGGATTACTGAAATTCAGTGTATATTTGCCTTGGCCTAAACATGATTGCACACCTTAAGGAAGTCCAAAATGCAAATGCAAGACTTTGAACCAAATCACCAATTCCCCGTCACGCTATTATCTGCAATTAAAATGTGTGTTTGTTTTTTTTTGATGAACTTAAAGTGGAAAATGTAGCCATAACAACAGTTTTGGAAGAACTTTCCCCAAATTAGTTTTTTCCTCTGCTCTGCTGCAGTGTGTAGTTGGTGGCTGCAACGCCAGCTTTGCTTCCCAAGGAGGGCTGGCTCGCCATGTACCGAGCCACTTCAGCCAGCAGAGCTCTTCCAAAATGTCCAGCCAGGCCAAACTCAAAGAGGAGTCGCCCTCCAAGGCTGGTCTCAACAAAAGGAAGAAACTCAAAAACAAACGCAGGTGCTCCCTACGTACGTACCTAACAGACACACAAACAAATTGTGTTTGAAAATGTTTCTCGTTATGTTTCCCACTTGTGTTTCTTAGTATGGATTACAAGCTGAACAAGTTTTTTGATGTAGTGCCATAATTGTTGTGCTAAAACAGATGTTTTCAGCTTGTAACTTCCCACATGTCTTTATTGGAGATGCCTGAGCTGGAACACACACACACACACACACACACACACACACACACACACACACACACACACACACACACACACACACACACACACGCACACAGCTACACAGACAGATTTCCCCCATGGCAAAGCTCTGCATTTCAGAGACCAAAGTTTGAGCTTATTCTCATACTTCCTTTTAGTCGTTGTGTCTGTTTGCAGGTAGATATTGATGGTTAGCTCTCTGGTGGCAGGCTTGCCTGAGATGGCCTGGTTTATCAGCATTTTGCAGACTCAGCTCTTTTTTTTCTACTTGCACACCTCTGCTTCTTTCAGTTCTGTTTGTCTTCGGAAACCAGATCATTGAATGAAAGTTTTTATTGATATAAAGATGCAAGTGAAGTGCAAAAGTAAAATCTAAATGTTTTACATTACAGACAGATAAGATGTTCCAGTTTTCTGTTATTGAAAAACTCATGACCCCCATTACTATGCATTTTACAATTTTCATACATTCATTTCATTAGAAGACCACACCAATAGTTTTCCATTTCTATTTGTATTCGATACACATTGTGTATATTGGAGGTTATACCTAATTTAATTGACTGATAACAGATTGATAACCCCCAAGGTAGCTATCATCATAGTTATCATTCAGAATTGAAAATTTAAAAAGTCTGCTCACCCAGAGTCCAGTTCTGCTTGAGGTTTTTTCAGGTTAGAGGGGAGTTTTACATTGCTGCTGTCACCAAGTGCTCATGAGGCAATGTTGGCTCTTTGTAAATTAAAGAGGATAGTCTAAATTTGCTATATGTGAAAAGTGACCTGAGAAAACTTGTGTTGTGATTTGGTGCTATATAAATAAAAATAAGTAGCAATCATAACGCACTCGAATTTATGTCCAAACTGTCTGTGGGTGAGTTGCATTGCAGGTAATGTAGACACCAAACGAGGGGTCCGAGGACAGTGGATCTTGTAAGCTGTACAGATTGTAAAGTGTCCTGAGGCAAATGTGTGATATTTAGCCATGTATATAAAACTGACTTACTTTAACCGGGTTATGACGAAGAATTCATAGATTAAATGGTAATGGTAATGGTAATGGTCAATGGTAATGCATTTAGCATTACCATTGAGTGCAAGCTAAATCAGTGGAGTACTCTTAAAATAACATTTTCTTGGAAATTCCGTCCTTATAAAGCTTTTTTGTTTTTTCAAGTCTTTGTGCATAGTTGATGGCTGCAATGAAATCTAATGTAGTATATAATGACCATGTGTCTGCAAGTCGGGTTGTTTAGCCCACATTTACCAAAGGTGTAAAAATGTACAGGAGCTTCCTCTTTTATTTCCGTTTCATACTTCCTCATTTCTACAATGGTATTTTCTCATGTTCTTGACTACAGAGCACTTTGTGTTCACCTCACGCTCAAAATCCTGAATAAATATATTTTCTAATCATTTGCAATGTCAAGAGGCTCTCTGACCACTGAATATGTGCAGCGTGGCACTTATTCAGACCATAAAGAATCTCATTACTATAGCTTATATGGAGCATTTTACTTCCTTTTTCACTGACTTTGGAGTTTTTGTTGCTGCAAAGTAACATTTAAAAACCACAAAGGACTAGTATTTTTCAGTCATGAAATGATTCTGACGTAGTTATGGTTAGTTACAGAGAGACTTGGAAAAGCCATGGAATTTTTAATAGATCAGGACCACAGTAGGAACCCTGGTGTTATGTTTGTTTGACTCTGCTCTCATCCAAGTCTGTCCTTTTCCTCCTGCAGCGAGACCCCATGACTTCTTCGATGCCCAGACCATGGATGCTATCCGCCACAGAGCCATCTGCCTCAACCTCGCCACCCACATTGAAAGTGTGGGCAATGGCCACAGTGTGGTCTTTAACAGCACGGTGAGTCTGTGTGCAGCTTCACTGTCTAGTAGTGTTAACCTCTCCATACTTTTGTCCATTTTAAGTGCTTTAAAGAGTCACAGGTAGGCAAAAAGGTGAAGGATAATATTCATACTTTCATACATTCTTCTGCTTCATGATTGAGTCTCAAAATTAGTAATTCATTGTTTACTGCTCCTTATTTAGCAAACACAAACCATATTTAAAGGTTGAATATATCTAACAATATCCCAACATGAAGAACTGGATACAGACAAAAAGAAAGGCTCGTTTTAGATTCAGTATTAAAGCGACTCTTACCTTTCTTGCATTTCACACAGCACTTTGAAAAAACATGAACAGCAACAACCCCTCCTCCCTCCTATTCCGACCGAATGATATGATTGGTCAGAGTTTTCACAGAATATTATAAGAATGGAATAATGATGAGTTTCTATGCCTGTTGGATCTCTCTAACATTTTAGAGTGCCATTACCTTACTAGCATTTTAACCTAAACCAAAATGTAACAAAGGTAAGGGTAGCTTTAAAGTTACGTACATTTTGTCATAAACAGAAATGTATTATTTGAAATTTTATAAATGTTAATTACTTTGGAGCTGTTTAAGACTTGTTCAAGTTAGACAAGATTAAGCAACTGTTAACTTTTAATTATACTTTCACATTTCAAAACTTCACATAACAGAAGCTCAAAGTATCTCCACATTTTGAGAATTCTGTATAGGAGTTACTCACAGTGCCACAAACAATTTCAGCCTCTGCATTTGCACATTGGAAAGATCTATTGGTTGTAGGCATAATGTAGTATCAGTGGTGGTGTTCCCAAAAGACGACATGAGACATGAAACACTTAAACACAACAGATGAAACAAAGCATCAAAAGATCGCTGTTGAGACATTGATGAAAACATATAAAGGTTTGTACATGTTCTTTATTTCTAAATAACATATATATTCTAGATAATATATATATATAATATAGTGTAAAAGCTTTAAGATATGTATGGTTGTCACATGTAAGCTCCTTGATTTTCTTCAATGTCTTAATCTCTTGTTATTTTCTTTTTAGTCAACAGGGGGCATGAAAGTATCACTTTTTAAAAAAACAGCCTCTGATCACTGCAGATTTTTTTCTTGGTGCACTTGAAGTGAACCTTGTAAATTGCCCTAAGGCTTGCTGTTGTTTTTCTCTGAATCGGGCTTCATGGGAAAGACAATTGGATTGTTTTTGTGTATGGTGCTCGGTCCATTCTGAGCCCAGTGTGTGATACATTATTAATGAGCTCTAAAGTGTCTTTGCACCTTACTACTGAGGACACATATGAGCACTCACTGGGAAAAAACTATTAGAGAGAGATTCTCCATTTCTCACTGACAACAGCTTCAAAAGCATAGTTCAGGAATACATTTTGTATTAAGGGAGGTTAACTGTTATTACATCTTGGATGTGAGGGGTATGAATGGCAGATTTTTTTTTGAATGACTGCTGTTTCTGTACAGTTCCACTAGGCAGCACTCTGTCTCCTTTTTAAGACCCTGAAATTCCATCATAGTGCCATTTCTCCTTAAAAGCTTGAAAAAAGTCAGAATCATCATTTGGTGTTTTTTTTCTCTTCAATTAGTTAATTTATGTATGAATTATATATTACATCTGCCGTTGTGCCATGCTACTGTAGCATGCAAGCACTGGTTAACCTAGCAGAAACAATTAGTGT
This sequence comes from Scomber japonicus, assembly GCF_027409825.1. NCBI lineage: Eukaryota > Metazoa > Chordata > Actinopteri > Scombriformes > Scombridae > Scomber > Scomber japonicus. The sequence continues at coordinate 12,812,008 of NC_070582.1, forward strand.
GCTTATGAGTAGTAAAATCCACATTTTCTCCTTTTTAAGAGAAAAGTGACTGCATCTCCTGAGGCAGTGCACATGTGAGTGAAACCTCTCACATGCAGACTGTACCTACCTGTGCAGGTACACACACAGGAAGAATGGTAGTTTGTGGGGTTGTGTGATATGGATGAAATGACTGCCGTGAGATTTATACAGTCATTTGCTAATATACATTTCTGATGCTCATATATATATATATTTATATTTATATTACATAAGACCAAACATGTGTGAAACAAAAACATCAGTAGCCAATTTAAAACAAAGCCGGCTCAGAAACATTAACAGAAACAGAAATTTGTGACACCAGAACACGAAGAGATCATAATATTATTATTATGAAATCAACATATGATTTTACTGATTAAAAAAACAAAAAAACATGAATCTTATCTCACAGACAGATGACAGATGAAAGGATCCAGTCAGTAAGTGTAGAATCGGAGGGTTGTGTGTGCACGCATGTGTAGGGATGTGCATGATAAGTCAGATGTAATTGTGTGATAAGCCTGCGGGTTACATATTTCATGCATGCATGCATTCAATTCATGCAAACGGATGGTCGTGAAGCCATTTCATGCATCTCGTTGCCATTAAATTAATTTTAGTTACAGTTACACTTGCAAGGATTTCTGAGACTGTACAGTGTTCAGTGGACATTAGACAAACTCCCTGCTGTTACTCCTGTTCATGTTAAAGTGTAAATAAGAGTGTTGACATCAGTACTACTCCCACTACAGTTTTTGCTCTGCTTTTAGATCAGTCCCTTTCAACTTGTTTCTGCTCGGCTTTGCTCCTACAAAACCTCAACTGCTGACCACCAGCCAAGAATTTTAAAAGAAAAGCTGAGGGAAAAAAAAAGAAAAGAAGCAAAGATAAAGCTTGGGAAGAGGTTAAGAGAGGTAACTGCATATTTGGACACAGACTGAGAAGGAGGAAGAGCGGGCCAGGGGTGGGAGAGTAACAAATGGAGAGAAACAGAGACATTAAGAGGGAGGACAAGGAAAGGGGGTTAAGTGAAGGTCAGGGTCATGGAATCGGAAGGAGATCTGGCCGGTTGGGCATAAATTCTCCTTCTTTCTAACCCCGTGAGGATTGTGGTGGAGAAGGACTGCGGCGCTGTGTCAGACCCCAGGCCCCAGAGGACCCTCCCAGGCCTGGGGAGATGGAGCAGAGCTGTGGGGGTTCTGTGGAGTTTGGCTAGTGAGTCTACTGACACGCCAGAGCAACTCAGTCATGTTTATGATGGGATATTTTTGTTATTGCGCCAATCTGCGTCATCCACAGCTTGACCTCATGACACCAGACAGGCACCCAGTTTTAGCAGGCCTGCCCTCCCCCAGCTTTGCTTCTCACTGCCTTGTTATGGAGCCACACTGATATTCACTGTTCACTCCCTGTTTCCTCCTGCTTTCTCTCCCTCCCTCCCTCTCTCCCTCTCCTCTCCTCCATCTTGAGCTATAGAGGATTAAGATATGTCCCTTATAGCACCGACTGCCATCATCACATCACTCTGCTCATAAATCATTTTTATGCTATTCAAACACAAGCCCACTTCTTCATCTTTAGTCCTGACCCCTCCAAGTAAAGTTTGGACTTGTGATTATTAACCTGGTGCTATAAGGAGCCAGAAACAACAGGTCAACAGTTATGCATTTTTAAGTCAAATGGCAGTAAAGCAGCTGCCGGTTCCAGGGCTTTAAACACTTATATTACATTATGGTGGGGTCTACTGCAGCCAGCACAGGATTTAGCCTAAAGCTGCAGCCAGGTCTTGTTGTTGTCTCTTCTTTCTTGTGTGGATTTATGGTGGGACAGCAGTAGCCAGCCAAGCCTTGATGGAAAGCTAGCAGATAAAGTCGGAGACAGATAAACAGGAATAAAATGAGAAACAATGCTAATTTATGAGGGGGGTAATGCTCTGAACAAGCTGGGAAGTAGTTCTTCTATTCAATCTTCTAAAGATTGGGTTGGAAGTGTCATAAAGGGATCTCTAAAAGTCATTAAAGTATTTAAAAACAAGCAAAAGGGACTATGGGAAAAAAGCAAATACAATAAAAAGCAGGATCTCAAAAATCAGAACTATCTGAACAGTAATTAGGTGTGGTTTCTTCTAAAACATCAGCAGTATATCTGTTAAAGAATGAGATGTTTTAGTTTCATCACTTGTGCAGTTCCCTACTTCTTTTCTTGCCCACTTAAAGGAGGCTTATGCCTGAAAACTGTATTACAGTCAAGAGGCAACAATTCAGCTGATTTGTCAACTCGTCTGTTGTTTGCAAAGCTTCTCACAGACAAATGTGAAGGCTCCTGGCCAACAACAACAACATTCATATTTGTTAACCGAACCTAAATATTTCTTCCACAAAGTTAATCAGTCTTCAAGTAAACATGTTTGCATCCCATTTCCTTTTCTCTAAAATTTCTGCTGGACAGCTCTTTACCTGGAAGATTATCAAAATGTAAATATAGATCTTACTCACTTCTCTGTGTCTCTAAAAGCTCCTCTTGTATTGACAGCGAGAAGGGAGTGAGCCATTTCTTGTAACATATTAGCTTGGAGAAAGTATGGAATGAGACAAATACATAATTTGTCATAATTTGCACTGGAGAGAAGACAAAGACCGGTGCCTGAGTGTGAGCAATGCAAAATTGTCTGATCAGAGTGATAAATGACATAGATTGAAGTTCTCAGAAACAAAGACAGTAACGCATGTTTTGGCTAAAGCATCAGAGGGACAGAAAATCTGTAAGAAGAGGATAGAAGATATTCTGGGTCTTTGTCTGCTTCTCGTGTCTCAGTGGAGCCTCCTCCCTCCTGTCCTCAAACCAGTTTCCATCAATGCCGCAGCCAGTCCCCGGAGTCACAAAAATAATTTCAGATATTCGTGTGCGTAAGAGAAGTTCTTCACATGTGAGCTCATTCACCATCCTAAAAATAGACATTCCTAACATAATAGAGCCAATTGACGCAAGAGGTTATATCTGGGGCTATTTTTGACACTCCTGGTTATTTTTCTAGCTTTCCTTTTCCCTAATGACAATATTTGTGTGAATTCCAGACTAGTTTTACTATAAACCAACACAGCATGATACATGCAATGTTATGTAGAGGAATGTCCAACTATCCAGGAAATCGGGTATTGTCTCAACTGTATTTTCACAAGTAGAAAAGGCTTAGAAGTTTGAGGTTATGTTGGCAGAACAAGTCTTTATTCTGTTGAGACCGTAGTTAAACCAGGTAACAAAACACAGATAAAAGCAAACGATAAAAAGCGGGTGCGAGTCTCCACCAGACGCTCTCCCCTCTGAAGCGTTGAAATTTTTTCTGGTGCTGACATAATCCACTACGAGAGCAGTGACTTGTTGACAGTGATAACGACTCACTGTGCACCCCGCGCCTATCTTTCCTGGCTCTCAGGAATGTCAGCTGTGATAAGCAGCTCCCGGGACATAGGGCATATCATGCTTGTGTCTGGATTTGAATTATTTTATCTTGCAGTTACATGTTTCGGGGGGAATGTCGGATAGAGACCCATTGAAAGTAGAAATCTCACTTAGCTCCCGCATGCATTATTAACAGTGCTCACATTGCTTATTAGTGTAATGATCACCCACTGTATCACTTGCTGAGATGTTTGAGTCGTGAAACCTCATTATTGGTTAGAGAGATGAGGCCAGGATGAGGGCATGTCTTTGAAGCGGGTTCTCAACAGACAAGAGAGCGTGCTGCAATAAGAGCCAAACTTGACACATTTATGCTAATCTGATGCTTGATAAATTATAGATTGGCTTGAAATTAAAAATTAACTATAATCTGTAGGTTAAATTGTATGCTTTTGTACTTTTTAGGTGGCTACTTTTCATTGATGATGCCACCTACAGGTTACTTGGCTACATATATTCAAAATGACCACAGAACGGAAAAATGTCCTTTATACCATGTTTTATGTGTTTGCTTGATTGTGTCTGTGCAGGTGCTAGCCAAAAGGAAAGAGGGCTCTGGCAAGGTGAAAGTCCTCCTACATTGGACACCTGAGGACATGTGAGTACACTTCCCCTTACAGTTAACACACTGTGAAATGTGCCAAACGTTGGGTGAGCTTTCCTGTGGAAGCCTAATATAAATGCTAAATGATATTTGGCCCACATTTTGCTCTGCAGTGGGTGTCAGGCTGTGCTGTCATAAATCTCCAGAGCTTTTTGACAGGTGACACCATCCTCTAACCTGGACCCAACGTACGTTTAAGCTTATTTTTTTCCCCTGAGCAAAGAGCTGCTTGACTCACTGGCTTGATATGAAGTTTAATCTGAATACCGTGACATTATTAGAAACTTCTCTGACCTAATTCACCTTCATTATACTGAACAACTGCACGAACCCTTACCTTACCTTATATGGTAGTAGTTTTTGGTTTTAGAATAGATTATAATATCGTGTTCAGTTTGAAAGCTCATATTCATAATCTTTTTCTCTATTAAATCATTATTACTGTGTGGCCAGCTGCCTTTTGCACAATTTGAATGTAGGTCTGATTGTAAGTTTGAGTGTAAAGTCAACACAGACTGCTGCATTGAAACTTGTTAATGTCACACTAAACTCTGTAGTAAGACTGTAATCAACACTTGTGATGTTTGCTGCAGTGTAGTATTCAGGTAAATGTCGCTAATTACTAGTTACTGCATTTAAAATGTAATTTAATCATTAGAAACATGAAAGTTATGAGTGCATTAACTATTTAACATGTAATCCAATGCGCGTTTCTAGTACCTCATTAATAATCCAATGATCATTTATGAATTGCTTCGGTTGCACTGTGATGTTTTTGGGGGTGAGGAAGGTTGCATTGTACACAAACATTTCTTCAAAAATTATAACAACATCAACAAAAGTGTCTGGAAACTTCAATTTTAGAAAAAGGATTCTGTTGAGTGTTTTTACTCAGTTATAGCGTAACTCACACTGTACATTAACACAAAATTTATATGAATACATACAGAGCTGGTGCAACAGCTTGAGACGTCGGCACATTATAGATTTAGAATTCATGAACTAGTCAGACGAAAAGGCAACTCAGTGCCACATGTGCAAATCTCCTGCACATGCTTACCATGTAGAGACAGGGCTTGTCACACTAACATTTCCTTTTTGAGCAGAGGGGCTGGATGCATGCACAAGTTCAACATCAACAATGTATGTGTGTCTGTCTGTGATAGTTTTACGATTCTCTGTGATTCTCAACACAGTGGCCTTCCTTTGCGTCAGGGCTTGCTATAAATCTGTCTAACCTTCCTCTCCTGGCCTGTATTTGTTTTCTAGAGCTCTTCTATGGGGAGTTCATGTTTCCTTACAGTCTGTGTGACATTCACTCTTCTGCTTGAAGTCCTCAAAGTGTAATGCTACCCATGTTCATGCCTGGAGCACCGATAGGGAGAGGATTGTACTTAACCATTAAAAAGTCAGACTGTTCCTCTCTGGGCCTGGCACTGGTTCTGTACCATCTGCTTGGCTTTGTCTGACTCAGATAAACCTTGGACTGATGCATTGAGGTGTCTTTTAAACAGCGGGTCCGCATCCAAAATTACTTGGAGGCTGATTTTTTTTTTCTTTTTCTTTTTTTTTTGTGGCTGTCCAATAAATTTCACATCAATTCCCAGTTCAAAAAATATGTCCACATCTGTATTTTGGTGTAACCTCTGGATGAACTTGCACTCAAAAAATGATGCTCAGCCTACTGGGGCATGAGCAGTTCAGCCCAGTTCTCACTAGCTACATTCGTATTTCCAGATTAGCCTCACCAGACTCAGCCCAGTGGAGGTGAACCTTGGCACCGGCTCATTCAAGCAATTAGGCAGAAGTGCAGGCAGGTTCAGTACAGTGCTTATAAAATCAGTCTGTCTCATAGAGAGTGAGCTTCACAGAGCGCTCTGATTCTCAGCAGGGCTCTTGCTCAGGGGAAGCTCCCACCACACTTCCAGCACTTCCTCACTCCTATTAGAGGGTTTGACTGCACAGCCTCTGAAGATGATCAGAGAGCAGAGTGAGATAGAATGAAAGAGAGGAGGAGAGAGGGCAAATGAGGTGGGAGAGGGGAAGGAGTCAGAAAGGGGGAGGAGAGGTGAATAAAGAGATAGAAGGAAGAAAGAAGACACCAGTAGGGTGAAAGTAGATGGGGAAGGGGCTGGCAAAGAAGAAGAAAAAAAACAGGTTTGGTGAAAAGAGGAACAAAGATGGCACTGGGCAAAGAAACCTGAATGATGCATCATGAAGTAGATTGCAGCAGACAGCTTCCACTGAACATACTGTTGCTAAACCCTTGTTCTCTCAACCCTCTGGTGCTTCATCCTTCCGTCCTTCCTCCTCTTCTCTCATTTTCCCCTCTCTGATCCACCTCTGCAATCTCCTCCTTGCTCTGCATGTGGGAGTTTAATCTTGTGCATAGAGAAATAATGAGAGAGAGGCTGATAGAGAAAGATGAAGTTTGGTGATCAGGAAAGACTCCTCAGATTAATTCCAAACATAGAGACATAGATGGAGATTGATAACCATGACTCAAAGACAGATAGAGGCAGAATAGATGAGGGGAAGAATTGGGTAGGGGGGGAGTTGCAGAGACTAGAGGAAAACAAACAAAATGGTCGTGGGATAGAGAGATGTGTGTTAAGTGATGGGAGAGAATTGAGGAGAATGGTGGTAAACTAAAGTCCATACAGAAGAAAACAAGAGACTACAGAATCATAAATGTACCTGGCAGGTACCCTAACCCTAACCTATCTATTGAGAGGGTGAAGAAAATACACAGTGATATTTAAAATTAGTGACTGTATATTCCAAAAGTTCAGCTGGAGATTGAAGTATATACAGTTTGCCATGATAACGTTGCTAAATATCATATTTTTGGAACAATGGGTCCCTGGTTAAAATGTTGGTCTCAGGCTGACTTTCTATTGTTTCCAGCTGACTTGTTTTAAAATGGGAGCAGCATGCACCTCATGGCTACATACATGATGTAAGGCTTAAAGACTGAGGCTGAAGCTGCGTGTCGCATGCAAAAAGTCACCATCTTTACCAGCTGATGCTCTTGTAGAGTTAGTTAGTCCTTGTGTTATGAGTATGATAAGGAGCATGGTCCATTGTTTTGAGAAATGCATGATTGGTGGTGAGTGGGGTGAGTTTGTTTTGGAAGGCCGAGTTAATATTTAGTCTTTGACTCAATATAATGTCCTAGTATCTGGGAGGAAATCTGGTGGTCATGACTCCTCAACACTGAGGTCAAAATCAAGTGCTGTACTATGTGCGTGTGTGTATGTTGCTCCGCCAGCGAGTCAATGATTAGCCGTGTGAATGTGGGAAGTCATGTTTATTAATGTTGGAGCAAACCATTCACTTTCTGACTGACACTCATTAACTCCATTTGGATTAATGAGTAACTGATTAACATGAACCGTTCTGAACATGAACCAGGGTGAGGGTGGGTGGGCTGAAAGAGCGAGAGAGAACCATAATTGCTGTCTAATCTTTGATGGATGGGTGAATTGATTCCCCTGCATGCTGTTGAGGGTTTTAGAATAACAAACAGTTGAATACACAGCCAGTGACAGTGAATACCTCGAGCCACAGGATTCAACCTGGTGCATCATTTTGGAGAAACTACACAGTGTTTATCATGTACAACACGTGTTAGGTATTGAACCTTTACTAGCTACTTAGTTTTTCTTTCTTTGGTTTGTTAATATTTAGTCAGTGTCCAAATTGCACAGTAATATAATAATATCACAAATTAGTAGTTTAATTTTCACACTTTGGATGTACTGTATGGCACAATAACTACAACTTATTAGCTACATTTGTTTTCTTTTTAATAAACTTAAACAAGAACACTATGGGGACAAAATGGACTTAGTTTGGGTAATTTCTAAAATTCTAAATTCTATAAAAGAGATATAACTCCCTGAACAAAATTCACTCAGCCTAAATATCTATTAATAAAAACAAATATACAAGTCTTTAAAATAGTGGTAAATATAACCTTTACCTGACATGTCTATGTAGGGCAGGATCCCTGTGTAGGAAAAAAATGTGTCAAGTTTAATTATTAGTTGTTTTTTTGTTCATACCTCCACTCCCAGGGGACAAAAAAATCTGTGGAACTTCATTTGGCAACCCTAATGTAGCATGGAGAGTTAAAGGTGCAGTGTGTAGAATTTAGAGGCATCTAGCTGAACAGACTTGGCAGAAGTATATTTTAGTGTATAATTCCATTAGAATAAGGAATTGTTTCGTAAGCTTAGACTGAGCCTTACATCTATATACAGAGCAGGTCTGATTCAACAGAGACTACCATGTTGCACCACCATGTTTCTACAGTAGCCCAGAACACGGACTACATGCTTGAAAGGGGAGGTGGAGGTGTATTCAGTTGGTTGCAATCTGCAAACTCACATCTAGGTGCCAGTAAATCTTGCACACTTAACCTTTAAGGCAGGGATTAAATAAATACATAAGCGTCTGCAAGCAACATTCATTCAAGGTGTGAAAATTCTGTCCCTGTATGTTTTAGTTACAGAGAAATGGCAATACATGAATGGCTGAATGCAATTTGAGGAAGTGTTCAGTGGATGAGCTGGATGAGTCAAGGTGTGGTCTTTACTGTATATGGACATTACTACTTCTTTAATCTGATAGTTATAAAATGAACTTCCTCAGGCTCAAGATAAAGGGTAGATAAATCCCCTAAACATAAAGTATATTTCAGTATATTTATTAACAAAAAACAAAAAAAAGCATTACACCTGTCTTTACAGTCTTCTTGCTTGCAGACATGACATTTTATGAGAGAAAATGTGGTTGAAAGAAACGTCGCACAGTGACACCATATTCAAAACAGCTGCCGGCAGAACGAGGATATAAGGCAAAGACAAAGAGTGTATAAATAACGAGTAACACAAAACTCGATTATCTGTGTAGGATATAGCCTCATGAGAATTAGCATGGCAACTAGGCTGCAATGATAACTTGATTAATCAAGTATTTGATCAATAGATAGTTCATAGCCAACCATTTTTATAATTGAACAATCATTTTAAGTTCTTTGTAAAAGAAAAAATGTCCAAATTCTCTGATTCCAGCTTTTCCAATGTGAACATTTCCTGGTTTATTAAGTCTTCTATGATAGTAAATTAAATATATTGACTAGTTGGTTAAGGTTTAAATAAAATGAAAACATTTGAGAATATTACCTTTTGACATATTTCACCATTTTCTGACATTTTACAGAAGAAACAACTGATTTATAGAGAAAATCATTGACAGATTAATGAATAAAGAAAACACACTTCAAACTTCACGATATTAAGTAATTGACAGTGCTATGGTTGTTCAATCCTATTCCTGTTTCCAGGCAGAGTTTTTCATTAGGCTGCAGTGACTGAACCAGCTCGACTTCCCTCTTCTACTTTTCAGAATGATGTCGTTTATAAGGACATTGGTCTTTCCATATAAAGCCGTTTAATATGTTAGCGATTTAATACACACTTTGCTGCTTTGTGATGAACTTATTGCTCCTGTCACCACGTGGAAGCTGGAAGCCTGGAGCCAGCCATCAATCCAGACTGAAAGAGTGGGCTTCACTCTGGCAGGCACCCCCAGCAGCTCTCCTCACAGAGGCCTCACTCACAATATACATTTCTGCCTCATAAAGAAGAGAGCCAAATAACAGTCTCCTGGAAAATCAAATAAATCCATTTGTCTTTATTTGACTTGGTGTGACTGAATGGTTGGAGATGTCTTCCGTGCATGTGCGTGTGTGCATGTGAGGGAGCAGTGTGAACACTTTGGAGTATATGTGCATGACACGCGTGTGACATTCTGACCCCCACCCAGTATGGCCCACCCATCCATCAAAATACAATAACTCATCAGTACCACAACACACTCACTCTGACATGTTAACTGCAACTCTAGAGAGGAGCGTGCATGTGAGCGTACACACACAAAAACACATGCAATGTTTACTGCATATTTAACACTCAGCAGGTCCTCCTCTGTCATTTTAGGTTTGCTTTGCAGAAGGACACTAACTCAAGACTAACCCAAACTTAAACGCTCCTTTGAAGGGGGCTGTTTCTTGTCTTGTCCCTGCCTCTTCTCAACTCTCTCTTTCTTCTCTCCCCACCATTAAAGGGGATCGAGATACTATTGCCATCAACTACAAACCAAAAAAGACTTCGTCTTAATGTGACTTATATAAAAACTTAGTTGCAGGTTTACGCTTTAGTAATAACTATAAAAAATGAAACCTTTTCTGTGCTTTTACAGTATTAAAATTCAACACCAAAAATCCAATGACCAGATAGCATTGCTATCATATGTCCTGTACTAATACATGATTACTTCCACATGTGCACAGGCCATTTCTGGTAAGACTTTTTCCATCTAACCATCTAACTTTTGTTATCTTAAACTGTTTGGCACACTGTTTAGTTCTTATGTTTTCTCTTATAAATGAATAACTGAAGTTTAAAAGTCAGCTGTCAGCTTCTGAAGTATAAGGGTGAGCCAGGCTTTGATTTCCTATCACAAATGGTCTAATGGTCATATTTGGTACTTTCAATTTTTTTTGCTGTTGTTTGTAAATCCAGATGTTTTTATAACACATGATGTACTGTGCACATTATTGTTGGCTACAGACAGATCTGTGATCCTCATGCACATCTAGCTAAGCTTGGGTCAAACACTGATTACAATTTTTTTTCTTTTCTTACAATGATACATTTTTGAAGTTTAATGCAGCATCTAACTTCTGGTAGATTTCAATTCCCCCGCGGTGTTTTTTACTTAATGGTATTTACCTAATTGTCCTGTGTGGCTAGCTCCACCCCAGGCATTTAAACACACTAAAACAAGCCATAAAAGGATTTGTAACTACTGTGTAAGTAAGTTGTACATTAACACAAGGCCCACTACTTTTTTCCCTCTCTTTCCACTTTCCCTTTCCCATCCTGTATTTGTCAGTTTCCTATTACTTTTCCTATCTTTTGTTCTCCATCTCTATCGGCACCTAGTTGCGCTAAATATGCTGCATGTGAACCGCTACCTGCACACCGTCCCACTGAATGAACTGATTAGGCATTTGCATGGGTGATTTGGCTGTGCGGCTGCTTGCTTGCTGCCTGCAGTGTGTGAGTGTGTGTGTGTGCTCGTGTATGTCTGCATCTCTGGGGGCTCCTCTGATGACGCACATAGTGACGGGGGGAATGCTGGGGGTGGAGACGGGGGGGTGGCTGGAGGAGGGAGGGGAGGCGCAGTCGACTCGCTAAGCTCTTTGTTTCTTTCTCCTGCGCCTCGACTTGCCACGCCATTGCTCGCACACTCCCTTCTTTCACAGGGGGATCACACTGATGTGGGTACAGTAAGATGCAGCTGAGCAGTACAGTACATCATGTGCGAGTGTGTGTCGCTCCAAAGACGTCACCTCCTTGCTTTTAAGCTTCAAGTGATGAAAGAAGAGGTTATTCTGGTTTTAAGGTGTCCAGTTTCTGTATTTCAGTCTCACATCTGATCATTTTGATTGTACACTTGCACACTCATATGCATACACACACACACACACACACACACACACACACACACACACACACACACACACACACACACACACACACACACTACTTGCACCTAATGTTTCACCAGTCAAAAGATAACCATGAAGATATAATGTAGATGTTACTTAGAAGGACAGTATGCTTTGTCCTCTGTGTGTGTTTGTGTGCAGGTCTACACATGTCAGGCGTGTCAGTCCCAGTGCTTTGGTCAAGGCCATGTTACTTATGGAAATGTACTCAGTGTTCAGAGGAAGGTGTTAACATGTGCGCTGGACTCAATGAGGCTCTTTGTCCATCTCTCTCACCCTGCTCCATTCGACCTTACTCCCACTCTATCACTCCCTTCTTTCTCCCCCTCTTTCTTGTTATAGCTCACACTCTGACCACATGTCCCCTCTGTTTGTTGTCCTGCAGACTACCTGACGTGTGGGTGAATGAAACAGAGCGATCTGGGCTGAAGACTAAAGTGGTGCACTTATCCCAGTTACCGCAGGACACAGCCATGATGCTAGATCCAAACATCTATAGGTGAGTGTGTCTGTGTGTGTGTGTTTGTGTGTTTGTGTGTGTGTGTGTGTGTGTGTGTGTGTGTGTGTGTGTGTGTGTGTGTGTGTGTGTGTGTGTGTGTGTGTGTGTGGTGAAGCCATTGCACAAATCATGCACGTGCACACACTGCTACAGTCTGATTTTGCCAACCAAACACATGTTGTCCATATGTAAATATTTTCTAATCCTCTGTAGGATTCCTTGTGTGAAGCATTAAAGTGCCACAAGAAAGTGTTTAAAAGCTCATGCCCCTGCCTTCAACACCTGTGTGTGTGTGTGTGTGTGTGTGTGTGTGTGTGTGTGTGTGTGTGTGTGTGTGTGTGTGTGTGTGTGTGTGTGTGTGTGTGTGTGTTTCCACCAGGTGGCACCAACCCTTGACTTACAGTAGGGTGAAGGAGACAAGTGAAGAGATAACACATTTTGTTTGTGTGTAAAAGGAACCAAATATTGTACAACCTGATTTATTAGCAGAATTAGCAGATTCTGTTGTTGCTTTGATATCTAAAAATCAAATAATTTAAAGAGATTTTTTATGTAAGTATTGAAGATGTTTCTTTGACAGGAAGTACAATTAGGCTGAATTTCACTTAGTTTAGCCTCTCGGTCAATAAATATATGAACAGTATTGGATGCAGTCTGAATTTGTTCATCTAAAATTTGAAATGATCACAGTAAAAGAATTAAATAAGGAAAAATAATATTGTTTTCTCTGTCTTCAAGTGCACCACATTCCACTAAACATTAGCTATGAGATTATCTGAATCCTGCACAGCTCTGCAAGACTTACTACACTCGTCACTGAGATGAGAAAACAAGTTTAGCTTTATGATACACCATAAAAGGCTGAAAATGAACCCTGAAAGAGGAACAATGTGCCTAAAATAACAGAGTGGTCATCTTACCGAAGATATATGGCACACAAGTGTGCTGATCAGCACACAGGCTGGCTGATTTTAATTAGACCTGAAGGCTCAGTAACTGCAGGGGCTGCTGCCGGACTCTGGTTTCATAGTTGAATATAACCGTCAGCACTCTGCCAATTTATGTCAAGGTTGTCCTAATGCATGAAATCCCCAAACAAATGAGGTGGTCGGTGCATGTGGCAGAAAATGTAGTAGGGCGATTGAATCCCTGTACATGTGAATGAGATGAAGTGAAAGAGAGTTAGAGGTGATTTAAGAGGTTTCCCTCTGCAGGTCCCAGCAAGTCATGCTGGACTGAAATCATCTCAATAATGGGATCACACCATGTAATATCTAAACATTGAGTACGGACATATCTCATACAGCAAAAATGTTCACAAACTCTTCTCTGTCTTTCCAGAGCACTTCCTCAGAAGCGGCTGAAGCGAAGGTAAGTCAATTTCACACGCAATGTATTGATATGCACTAGATACACACACAGTGCCATTCAAGTGTCAGTCCTGTTGTGGCTCACAGCCAACAATTAAAATCACGTTGATCATTTACAATGAGTACACAAGCAGTTTGACCTGCTTACTGATGCAAACACATTAAATGATAAATAGGGACAGGACTGTATTGTCGTATACTGAATAAAAACCGCACTACAAATGTATCATAGAAGAAGTGTAACACCAGTAAAAATTGTATTTGAATAGCAGAAATCTGAATTATCTCGGGCATAATATCTGCTACCTTTTACACAACGATCTTTCTTGCAAATTAAAGTTAAATTGTTAAATGTATTTCGGGGGAGTATCTCCATAGTTTGTAGCAGCGATGATGTAGCCACACATGTACAGGAAGTCCAGGCTGATGTATAAAAGATAGACACATGAAACACTAATGTAACAACTGCAGTGTCTTTTATCACAGTCTTTTGTAGTTCACTGTGGTGTTGGTCTGTGTGTTCAGACAGCGCAGTGTTGCCGCCTCAGTTTCACTTGTTAACTAAACTCTGAAGTCCACATATTTATAGCATATAACACACACGTAAAATTTCCATACGTGGATCAAACCACGCTGATGCCTTGACGATATGGTAATGTTGATGCATTCGCAGGATTACCCGTAGCGCTGGCTCTCGTGTGGTAACTGATAACATATCACCCACAGTTTCATGGTTCCCATGTACTGTGAAGCCAGTTAATTGAGAAACAAGCCGTTTAGAAGCCATGACCCTTGGCATTCCCGACTCTCATTCAAACATGAGGTCATATTTGGACATCGTTCATTATTCCATTAATTGACCTCAGTAGTTCGGCGCAGTAAAAGCTCTAAAATACACAGTGTAATGTGTCTGCAAAGGAAGTCAGCTCAATGTCTGAACATCCAGGATAAAGCCCATTTCTCATACTGTAATCTCTTTCATGACACACTGAGAACAACTTATTCTCCCTCTCTCTCTCTGTCTTTTCTCCTCTCTGTACTCAGCCTGTAAGGAGTCATCTGTGGACTTGATACTTAAGGGGAAATCCTTGTTCATAGGAGGTTTATCTATATGGGATGGGACGCTCTTCATCTGTTTCTGCTGAACGGGGGGAGCGAAGTGCCGATAAAAGGAAGTAAAACTTGGTTATGCTCCAGTTCTCCTTTTTTTTTTTTTCTTCTTATTTTCCATTTTGTATATCTGAAACCACTGTTGCAGCCAAGTGTGGTGTGAAATGGGACTAACAATTTGAAAAGTTTGTGTTCATCAAAAACTTCAATGAATGTTTTTTTTAACAAGTACCAAACTGAAAATATTCTTAATACCCAATGGTGTAAAAAAAATGTTTTGTGTATCCTTGTCAGAAAATACAGCAAATTTTTATAACTGTTTTGTGTAAAATATTTATGCAGATTTGTAACTTATTTTTATACCATGAAAAAACTGGTGTACTGTGGATTTTTGTGAAGGTTTTGAATAGAACCGTATTTACTGTGATAATCTGTGTTAACTGTCACTTGTAGGGATATCTGGACATTTCAAGTTGTAATTACATTATATACGACCGAAGTCTTAACAGATAATACTATTTATACTTACTGAATGCAGTGCTGTTTACTGTGTCTGTAACGATGAAGTGTGAGGTTGTGCCAGTCATGTCAGACATGTATACAATACAATGCATACTGTTACAGGAGCAATAACTCAGTACTATGTAGCTCTTCATCTTAACAAGTCTGAAGATGGTACAACATTAAAATGACTCTTACATTTCCGCACACACACTTAAAAGTGTTATCATACCAACTTAACCTCCACCTCCTCCACCCCTGGTAACATGAACTATGTATATCATGGTTGTTATGATACATTTACAATACAGCTATTTAAGCACTTATTGTTAAGATAGTTGTGTTTTCTACTGTATGTCGTCCTGTTGGAAATGGAGTACTGTGTTTCTAATAAAATGGAGGAAACGACAGATGTTGACAATTGAAGGTTGTTTGCACAGATGAGAATGCAAAGTGTTGAAATGACAGAAGTAATGCGGCCATTGTGGAATTAATACGAGTTCCTTATGTCTGCGTTGGAGGGATTGGCTGAGTTATTTGGCGTCCATTAGCAGAGCAGCTTTGGGAGCATGCTGTGGAGGAGCTAATGACTGGGCCAGCAGGGCAGAACCCCTGCCGGCCTCAGCTGTTAGTGAACATGCCTGCAGAGAAAACTGAGTTCAGGGAGAGGTCTGCTACAATACTGATGTCCTGCTCTTTAGTATCTCATGCACTTACACGCTCACGCACTCTAAATTCATGGGGATTCAGGACTCAAGCAGTTGATATAATGAGACCTTCAGGTGTTGTTCCATTGTTTCAGGGAAAGCACTGAAAGTTTGTTGGCACCCTACTGTTTTTGTGTGCTCTGATGAATGTATTTCATATATCCACAGTGAAAGTCTGTGGCAACTGTTTGGAGGCAAAAAAAAAAATGAGTTCAAGAACGCAGCACATGCTAGGGTCGGTGCAACAATCCCTGTGGTGCCACCATCAGCTCAACTTACATTTTGTAAGGTTAAATAATGAACTTTTTATTGCAACTTTTTTGTTTCTGGGTTTCTTGCATGAAGTCCTTTTTAAATAACCAACTTTCAGGCAGTTCATTTGCTGCCATTTCAACTTTTGATAAAGAGTCTGTAAAGTCATCTCTGGGATTCTGTTGTATCAAAACTCCAAATTGTTTGAGTTGTCAGAAATCTGTCAGATGCATAAACAAGATGTGAGCCATATTGAGGGACAACAATTAAAAAAAAAAAGTAAAGCAAGTCCAAGAAGCCTTATAGCATCGACACAAGGTCAGAGTATCCTCTTAAATCCTATAACACGTTGCCGTTATTACAGTTAAAAATACATTTATATCCTCCTACAGAAGTGGTTTTATCTTAATATGCCAAAGAAAAGAACATTTGGGAGTATTTATTATACTCAAGAGGATTTTCATACTCTTAAGCCCTTCGGCAACATGACTTTGTTTGTCCGGTTATATTGACTTAGTCAAATTTTAACGTTGACTGTTGTCGATTTGTCTGATGTGAAAATGCAAACACATGATGCCAAACTGACAAGTGATTAGAAAATGATATGATTGTGATTTATATTTGTGCCAGTTCCATTTATCCAATATGCCCATAACCACGCTTATACGGTACACCCACTTATTTTTTCTTGCAATGTGATACTGAGAGAGCAACACTTATCACACAATCACAGATTCAAAACCTCCGGCGTGCAGGAAGTTCTCAGTGATAAGCATGTACACACATTATTTACAATCATTCAGTTGCTCATGAGTCACTGTGAGACAGTTGAATAGACCTATCCATTTCTTCTAGTAGTGAGTGAACAACATTCCCACAGTTTTTTGTCCAGAACTATCAAATAATTTATATCTGGCTGTTTGGTTGTGACAGAATTGGAGTCAAGGTTACAAACAGGAAGTGAGCCATGTCTGCAGTGTTTTCTCCAATAATGATCAATATTTTTCAGTGGGTAGACATTCCCTCATTTCACAGGTGTGTAGTGTGCTCTTGACGATGTGCTTTGTTGCCCACTATAACTCATCTTGACAGTTACATTTGTAAAGAAACCTAGCTCTGCCCTCTCTTGTTCAGAGTTGTAATACAGTAGTATGAAGAATCAGTGTTTTGACAGCATCAGTTAAAAGTTACGTTTTATCCAGCCCGCGAGTATTGGACGGAAACAGTCCTCAGTTCAGCAAAGTCGTTTCTTTTCTGTTTTTCCTGTTTTTACACTACTTGTTGTAAAATGACTTTAGTTATTTATTATCAATTACTTTAAAGTTGCCCAGCAATCAGAAAAAGTCAAAAAATACAGTCAATTATTTCATTATTTTATAGTGAAATCGTTTTTATATGCCATGAACTTGACCTGGGAGCCTTGAGTTTTCTAACAATTATTGAAAATTATTTATATTCTATTTCTATTTCTCATAAGACAGCCAATCTCAGAAGCAGCATTTCTCTGCTGTGGGAATGTCTCGTTCGCATTTCTTAATGTCTTTGGCACATAGTATTTCCAGCATTTCCCCACATGTTATTATTTAGAGGATATTTAGAACAAAACAAAAGCACATTGTTTCTGAGGTTTGTCTGAAGCATGACTTCAGATGTGACATCAGTTAGGGCGAATGATTGATAGAAAAGACCGTCAGGCAGATTAAGAAAGCGGACAGCAGCACTGCCTGCAGAACCTAATCCTGTCTCAGCCTGCCCGTGAAGGAAACGCTGGGATGCTACCCTGAAGTGACGTCTGTTCACTCAACCCATGAGATGAATTTCCCCTCCTTCATCTCCTCTTCCTCCAAACACCCGTTGTGATGCCAATCCTCCCACTTCTATCATGACTGGAAAATCCCAGATAAACAATTTTTGTTTTGGATTAATCACAGAATGTTTTTCAGATGTGAATATGTCGAGGTAATATTTTTTATTGATTGATTCTGCTCTGTGACACATGAACTTTATTAAGCTGGTCCATTGGTCATGTTTATGTATGTCTCTCTGTTGGTGCTGTAGTCCGACTACTCAAACCTGGAGCTCTTCCATTGTCTGCAGCTCTGCTTACACTTGGTCCTGAATCATCCATCTGAGTTTCTCATTGTGCACAAAACCTTCCCTTTGCTTTGGCTACATGCACTGCTGTCTCAGTGAAGAATGAAGGCATTACATCAAGAACAAAGCGATGAGCTGCTGCTCTAAATCCCAGACAGGAATTGTTTTCCTTCACTGCTTCACATATTTCAGAGAAAGTAATGCTAGGAAATAAATAGTTCTCTGGTAAACTTGAACAATTCAGTAACAGTATTACTTTGGGGGCTGATCAATTATTGTGCTATGTTAAAAACTATCATAATTCTTAAAAAGCTTGAAGCCGTGGTCATCAGTCTTGTGACCAAAACCTTTTACTATAAAATATCACTTCATACTTCACAACTTGTGGTAAGTTTGAGGATAAAATCATTTACTAAGAGACACAATATGAACAACGTCTAATGTAGATTTGGAAATATAGACTGTAAAAATGACAGAATCAAATAAAAAATATTTCTCAAACATGGCAGTTCCACATGCATCAGTTTAACAAAAAATGGAGGGAAAAAAAGGGATTTCTACATGGAGTTGAAGCAAATATGTATACGTCTTAGAAAAAGAGGATGGGGACGTATCGGCTGCAAGACCATTTGTAAACTACTTAATTCTTCCTCTGTAGATGTTTCCATCATACTGCTGAGACGTGGTAATGCTCTTTTTATTGAGTGGCGTCTGTTTTTCTTTTAAGTCTGTTTGAGAGTCTGCAAATCTGTTGTGACATAACTGTCCATCCATAGCTTTATTTCCATCTCTATTATTCATTCTAATGGGGTATTCATTTGTTTAAGCATTGTGCACAAATATATTTTGACAGGTTTGGGCCCTTCCATTAGTGCAGGCTGCATACTGGAGAAAAGGTCAATAATCTGTATTTAAGTGGCCCTGACCGCTGACCCCTCCTGTCAACACAAGGACCTAATCCTGTCTAAAGCAGCCAGTCAATCCTCAGTGGCATGCTAGTCACCACTGCCAGGTTATAGTGCAGGTTATTGCTCCCTAGCTACTGTAACTGTGTAACATAAGATGTTTGAAAGAACTTGCTGCAGTTTTTGGCTACAAGTTAATTGAACAGATTCATGCTAATGCTTTATTTATCAAATGACTATAGTGTGTCCTGATTTGAGTGTGGAAGTTTCTAGATTTACAAACAAGGACAGAGTAAGAATTGCTATTAGGCTAATGTGAAAGGTGAGGTTATATTGTCCATAGAGATGCAACAAATCAGCATGATCTTCTGAGGAACCTGATCAGATCTGTCAATAGTAGATAGAATTGAATAGTGTGTTTAGAATATAGTAGGATATCCAATTAAAATGATTGTACATCATAATTCTAAACATGCATATTCCTTTTTTTTTTTTTTTTTTACTGAAATGATTAATGGATGTGCGTCAATTATGGAGTTACAGCCACCAGACGCTTATCTTATCTCAGTATAACGACTAGGTATACAGGTGGAATGGTATTTGGGCAAAGTGAGTCTTCCCTGAGACACTGCACAGAAGTACTGGGCTAAATGGATAAACTGTTATTGTTCAATAAATATTTAATTTTCACTTTTACATTGTTATGTAAGTACAATTTGAACAAACAAGATACATCCTTTTAATGGATGAGTTAGAGAAGTCCTGGTAGGCTCATTTAAACTATTCCTCCCCACTTCCATTCTCATGCTAGGTTAAGTCCAAACGCACAGACATGAGAGTGGTATTGAACTTCAAACAAAGTACGTTTTCCTTTTTAATATATCTTGCCAGTCAGTATCCTTAGATGAAATGTCCACTACCAAAAAATCACACGCTTGCTTCCTCAGTACAGTTATACTATCCCAACACAAGATTATGTAAATTGTCATTATAGTTGACCTGCACACAGTGGGAAGGCCTGCATTAATGAGTTAATGTCAAACGCTGTGCTTGCCCAAGACTTATATCGCTGCCATTTCAACATTCAGGCTCTGCCATAGTGTCGCATGGCCCTTTAGCCATTTACCCAGCACCACTGCTCCCTCTCTGCTTTCCCATCAGGCTGTGCAGCTGAACAATAGTAACAGCTTTTATTTATAGATGATAGTATTTCATCAGAGCCACAGTGTGTCATCAACGCTGGAAGAAAAACATCAACAATGGGGAGTGGATGCTTGGGGGATGCGTGGATATGCTTGGGATGTTGTGCGTTTCCTTTTTCAGCTCAGAGTAATGTGTGTTTGGATTTGTTGTGAGAAATTTGTTCATACGGTATATCATATCTCTTTTTTTGTGATGTTTATATTGTGGTTCTGGTGGGAATAAGGGAGGATCTGTTGGGATTAGATTTTACAGAAAGATTAAAAAAATGTACGACCTCCAGCTGGTGATCATCATACAACAAATAATCAGGAATATAAACACAAAGTAATTTTGCTTCGCTTTTCAGTCTAGCATTAATTTATGTTTCTGACCTTTTGTTTCTGATATTTATTTGTCCTCATTTATTTATCTATAATTTATTTTTTTTCCATTTTTGTACTGTGTGAACTGAAACTTGCATTCTCAGCAAAAAATAAACTATGGTGTGAGAATATTAGGAGGCTAAACTGATTTCAGGGGCCTCTAACGCTACATTCCTGATTCCTGGCCAGCATCAGCATATTTGATTCCAGACGGCACTTCACTTGTCTCAGGTTTGATGTGCTGATTCATGGGGGTCAAGGGCAGCGGATGTGACGATAGTGATTGCAACATACTGTGTGGTGATGATAGATGCAGAAATAAATGGTGAGGGCTGTTTTCTGTGTTCTGAACTCCAGCCCTTGGGAGCATCAATTAGTGAAGGCACATTAGCCATGCCCGGCATCAGCTTTCACTCTACCTCAAGTGAAATAGAATAAGTGTATCTCAATCCTTTAGGTATTATGCCATAACATATTTCTCATGCATATGTCTCTGGAGGATGGAGGTTGTGTGTGACTGAGGTCACCATATGGGAATAATGTCATGCTTCTTGTCTTCTTTTTTAACCAATTCCCTGCTGTCAGATTGCTTGAGATCATCCTTGAACTCAAGCAGAATGAGAACTACTTTCTCTATGAGGGGACACATGAGAGCGAGAGAGAGAGAGGGAGCAACACTGAGCATTTGTGCAAGATAATGTCAAAAGAAATTACGCGCTGGACCTCAAGTTATACACTCATAATTGCCAGAGCAGTGTGGCTTACACTCATCAGCATTATCTCCACATTGTTATCTCCCTCATTGTCACAATAGGTATCAGCGGAGTAATTGGGGTTTGCCGGTTGCCTTGACTTTCCTTTTCTATCCGATCAGAACACCTCTTTTCTCTAATGATTAAATATATTTGTCCTTGAAATGTGATTGGCTTGCTACCTCTCTCCTCTTGTGGCCTCCCATTTTCCAGGCTTCAGCGATTTGTCAGAATTGCTGCCCGGCTTTCTGTGTGGTCTCTCTCTATCTTTATCTCTCACCCTCCTCCCTTCATTATCTTCTTATGATATCAGGCATTAGGCTCTGACAGCTACAACTCCATTTCTCTATGTCCTCCTCACATTAGGCAATATCTTAGAGTAGAATAAAAGTCCATCAATCCCATATTGACTTGGCAGGCCTTTTAACAGGAAATAGAGTATGATGTGCATGATTTAGTGAGTGTGAGAGTTGCTCAGTTACTGTACGGCAACATGTTTCTTTGGATACACACAAGTGTGCGCACATAACAATGAATATTGACACATTGCTGTCATGTATACAATAAACAAAGCAAAGGATATGCTGCCAAGATGTTTGATTAGGCAATATTATAGAGCACAGATAGCGTAAAAGTGATAGAGCTCTAATAGGACTAATTTATTTTAAGGTGGACATCAACTGGTCTTTTAATAATACCTAAATGTAACAAACATTGTCATCAGATGCCGTTATAATGCTGCAATACCAGAGACAACAGGTGCAACTTCTGATAATGTTGCTGTCATATTTTATGGCAGGAAACTGTACTCATAGCTCTTAATGAAATAAATCTATAAGTAATTAATAAATTACTATTTCAATATCACAGAGGTCATTGTCAGGCTTTGTCAAGTAAAATGTCTCAAAGCAGAACAAGCTGCATATACAGCCACACTCATTGTGATTGCAATTGGCATAATTGAAAATTAATTAACCCCCAAACTAAACTGATCAGAGTGACAGTGGGCTACATCTTATGATGAAAATGTGCCTCTGTGAGAGCCCCACAATGGAAACAAATACTGTATAAAGTAAAGTAAAGCATATTGAATATACCACATGACAGGTTCAATAGAAATCAAGCACTGCAAATAAAATGTAAATATAGTAAATAGGAAGAAAATAGCATTATAAGATCCAATGTGTTCATCTTAAATTAGTAAGGTAACAACCAGACCTGTTAATCGTATTCTGCTTGTCACAGTCACATCTCGTGCAAATTAAACTGTTGAGCTGAGCTTGTTAGATCCAGCTGACTCGCAGGGTTAGTGTTTAGCTGCCCGCTCAGGTCAGATTACTTAATGGAGTGGTGACCAGTCTCCCTCCCTCCCTCCCTCCTTCACACACACACGCACACGCACACACACACACACAGAAGGAATGGGCATGCCACGCTATGGCCATGTCTGGCGTGGATGCTCCCTCTTTCATCTCAGGGCCAACCCACCTCTGTGAATGGGCTCTCCAACGCCAGCTGCATTGCCTGATATGGAAATAACTAGCAACTGTAAAACTGTGTGTGTTTGTGTGTGCATGGATGTGTGTTTTTAAACTGTCAAACTAGCTTAATCTACAAAAAATAAAGCTGTTCTTGTCTGTACAGCACTTTTAGACGTGGAATCATTAAGCCCTGGACAGAGTGAGCGAGAACGGCTTTGTTGCCAAGTGGTCGACATTTTTCCAAGAATGGTGGAGAGGGTTTTGTCAGATTTAGCAGTGTTTGCTCACAGGTAATACGTAACTCGACCATTAGCCTGTGATCTTTTTTGCTAGAAGTGACCACTTGACAGGTGTATCCTCCAGATAACATCATGAGGGTCAGCTCTCCTTCTGTTTAAAATGTTTCCTTGAACACAACATCAAACGATATCTAATCTCTGATGACATAGCTGTAAATCATAAGCAGTATTTTACTAATCTTTTAGCTGGCACACGGCTGAGATGAGCCCAACATGTTGCTTTAAATGGACTGTCCTCACTGTTAAAATGTTGCTTTTCCTTTCGTTCTGTTTTCCAGGGCTACATGTCATGTTTGTTAGTTGTTATTGGTCCCTCTTGTGTGGTAAGTCACAGTTGGAGAAATAATGCTTTAGCATGCAGACAGAAAAATGGAGCCTTGTATAAATACCTGCGTAGGATTAATGTTGGCTATCTGTCAGTTTTGTTTTGGTCAGTGTGTTTTGATCCAAAGGGAGCAACTAATCAGGTTGCAGATTCCCATGCAAAATATAAATATTGATATCCCGGTCCCGATTTAGGACACCACAAATAAAGACTTAATGGAAACATTAACATAACTCCAAACTGTTCCCAGGTTTACACACTCACCATCATGTCATCGCTGTCGAGATGACCCAACCTTAACCTCAACATGAGATACATGACATCTGCACATAGCAGTGATAGCTAAAGGCATGATGACAAGCTGCCTCCTGCTCTCAGAGGCTGAAGGAGGACATTGATGATAAGGGCTGCGCACAGAGCGCTGGGGATGTGTCTTTGTGCTGCAGTTGGGGACGACATGTGGAGAGGGGCCTTTGCAGCCTCCTGCCTCTCAGGGCTCCTTTGGCCTGTGTATAATTGATGAGTGGAGTGAATAAGAGATGAGTTTGTGACTGTCAGCCAGCCTGATGGGGACAGACAGAGCTCAAGTTTGGCTCTCCTCATCTGGCTGATGATGACAATGATGATGATGATGATGCCCGTGTTCCACAACTCTGTCCTGGGCTCTACCCTGGCTACGCACCACTGTCACCACTATCGTCACTACTCTACCTCTTCTGGATGGCAACACAAAGACAGAGGGACGTGCCAGAAAAGAAGAGGCAAAAAGAGGTGTGTGGGGGGAGATGAATAGCACAAGAATGGAAGATAGAAAAAAGGAGGGCAGAGGATAGGAGTGGGGGAGGGGAGGGAAACAGTCAGAGAGTGGAGAAAAGCACTTAAAAGAAAAGATGACATGCAGATCAGACTTAGAGGAGGGAAATATTCATAACAGTGAAAAAGTTTTGAAATGTCTAGAAAGTGTTTTTAATGCAACATACAGCATCCATTCTGCCTGATGTGATACATCAGCCAATAACCTAACCAAGCAAAATATTCTTACCCACAGTGTATTTCTTTACTTGTAAACTTGTAATCACATCATCTTCAGTCTCCTCTCACTTCTCTCTGAGGAAATAGATTCCGTTTTGGGGAGACATAGGGGATTCAAATGTTCAAAGGTAGGTCTTCTCTCAACACAGTGAGGTCAACTAGTCACCAGGATTTGGTTTGTCATAAGCCTTTAAAACCCATGGCCTGATGGGACAGTTATTACACTGGGAGATGAGCTTTCCTTGCATGTACAGATCATTGTTGTTCTACCACACCACAGGGGTCACGACCTTTACTGTGCCTTCATGCTCTGTCTGAGATTGATGTGAATACACACAGGTTAGGAGCGCAGAGAGGGAAAATGTCAATATATGCCCCTGTCATATAGGAGCCAGCATGTGGATATGAGATGGCAGGGTTACCTTTAAACAATGTGGTGCAGAAAAGGGAAGCTGGGCAAAAAGCTAAACAGCTCCTGACAGTTTTCACTGCAAGAACGAGTGCTAAATTCAGTTTAAAGGATTCCTGCAGTACAAAAAAAAAGAGACATTTTATGTCAAAGTTTTGTTTTGGAATATTCCTAACACACCAATTTAAAATCCCCCAGAGGGAGCCTCAATGAATATCTGCTTTTATATTTAGAATATCTATTTTCACTCTTACATGCTGCTGCTGCGGAGTGTGTGATACAATTATTTGGATATAAATGAGCTCAGAGGCAGGAGGTTTAAACAGTTATACTCCCTTAACTCTGCTTCGTTGAAAACGTATCAAGCAGAGTTATAAAGTAATGATTGGGAGGGAAGTGCTGGAGATGGCGCGTGTTACATTGGAAATGATAGGACAGCAGTGTGCTGCTGTGGTATGAATACATTACTGGGGTCATCCCTGAATCATTTTCAATCTGTGTCCCCTTTCTAATAACCATTCTGCCATTCTGAGACAACAATTTACATATCAATGTGTTCCTTCAGAGAGGGATTACCAACAGAAATTGGACTTGTTACAGATTTGATGGAAAGAAGCGTTCTACAAATGGCTCATAAAAGAATGCATTTTCTCCCTCCCTGACATGAATGCTGATGCTAAGTTGTCATTGTAGCGATAAGAGATAACTCAACTATGTGCAAGTTGCTACAGAGTAGTTTAAGGTCAGTGCTGTAATGGATGGAGGTGAATGATAATTCCATTATTGCAAACAATGAGTAAAACTGTGATATTCTATAATGTTCAGCATATATGTATTTACATATTTGAATATAATCAAATATTACATCCTCATATGTGCTTGTTGCATAATAAGTACACACGTTATTTACCAGCTAAAATCTTGCATTTTCAAGGTCATGACTCATAATGTTAGTGCCAGATGGGCTGTAATGAACCAGAACAATGTTATAAAGGATCAGGTGGTGTATGCAGTCATCCACATTTTACACTACAAAATAAAATAAAAATCATACACAACAATATATTCTCAATTTATGATTGAATAATTACACATAAAAATGATGGCCTCTATGACTGAGACCCCAAGTGCCTGTGTGTAGTGACACATGCCGCATGTGCACATACCTGCATGTGTATATTCGTACATGCATGCGTATGTGCATGTGTGTGTGTATGTGCGTGTGTATGCCTATGTATGTAGGTATGTATGTTACTGTAGCATGCAAACTATGTATGTATGTACGTGTGTATGCATATATGTATGTTTATGTAGCTTGTATGTACTCAAGCATATACTGTAGCTAATAGGTATGTATGACATTTTGTATGGATATTTATGTCTCCAGAGAGTGAGTCTAGATTATTTTTCATGAGTATCTTGAATATCAGCTGCATTTAACTTGCTTTGGAAACTGAAAATCTAATGGTCATATTGCCATGAATCCACTCAACACACTTGACAATTTTCCATTTTAGACTCATCTCGAGCTTTCTTTCAACACCTTGGGCCAACATGTCAAATTGGAGCACAATTATTCTCCCATCCTTTTCCCCCTTTGATCCTCTTTTGATTGTTATGACCCCGTGCCCTTTCCTCTTTATTGCCATCCTTTACAAATAATCCAAACTTTTATCTTAATAATTCACTGTCAAATAGACATAAGTGATGCCATAGATATCAGATTTTCACAGGAATGCTTCTCAAAAGATGTTTGTATTGCTCCAAGACCCTGGTCTACATGCATATGTTGTCCATAGATGTCAGTCTGCTCCATCCTTTGAAAATGAAATGGAGACGTTATATCCATATGCTATCCATTGGTGTTTTGGATAGCTATAGTGATGCCATTGAGAAAGAAAGTCTGCCCTTTACGCAACCACTGCACTGGGTGACTGACATTTCTGCTAATGCCATCACATGAGCCGTGCCATTTCAATGAAGACATGGACAGATGCCACCCTGTGCTCACACCACTGTGACCACACAGGAAACTCCATGTCTCTCTGTGTTTTCAAGTGAAAGTCTGCAGAGGTAAATTCTTACAGCCATCTATGGAAGTGTGTTGCCTCCTTAAACGTCACATGTTGAGTTCTTCAAATTATCAATGAGTGCAGGTGGCAGCACGGAGGAAATGCAGACGAATGTGCTCCATGCTAAGACATTCCAGCCACATAGTGCATTTTACAGCTTCAAATGAATCTCAGACATGGCAAGTAGCGTGCCTGAATGTCATTTACAGCTAACATTTTGCAATGTGTTGACCTCAGACGAATCCCGTTTGTTAACAATACATGGTTCACTTTTATAGCCCCACTTGTAGTCTGAGGGAGCCTCAAGAGCTCAAGGACTCTCTGCTCTCTGATAGACTGCACTCTCCTTCCTCTACTTTGTGTCTTTTGGGGGAAGGTGTTAGTTGGATATGAAGCAGGCGAGTAGGCAAGCAGTGTAGCGAGAGGAGCTGAGAGTTTCAGCTGAGTCCAGCGTTTTTCTGTCCGCTCCCTGATGGCTCCCAGATGTTTTTCAAAGCAACCACACTCTCTGCATTTGCTCTCTTTCTATCTTTTCCCCCCTCTGTGAGTCTCTCTATCACTTCTTTCACATTTTCTGCCCCCTCTTTCTGTCTTTCCTTCCCATTTTCCCTCTCTTCAGGGATCACACCCTTCCCAAAAGTGCTCACTTCACCTTGTCTGATCGTAATCACCCCTCCTCAAATAAACAGTCGTTCTCCACACTTGTTCTCTTTATTTCTCTTTTGCTTCTCTCTTTTTCCCTCTTCTGTCTTGTCTCAACTTCTGTCTTCAACATGAAATGTATTGCACATGCAAAATGCATGCGATTCTAACACACTCTACCACCAGTAATTCATTCATGAGCAATCCAAAACACAGAGGACAATGGACAATCCATTGTGTGCAAGTACTGGAATACCTTTGGATAAGTAGCAGATGCGCTTGACCTCGGAGTGATGAAAGCCCATTTCCTCATGCATGAAAAATTGTGTGTGAAAATGTATAGAAAGAACTACTAAGGGGAACATCAAAAGTGCATGAGGAAGTCATAAGTCTGTACAACCCCCTTTTACTGAAGTTCTGTGAATGAAACTAGTCTTAATGGACTGTCAGGCTCCATTCACTATGCATTATAGTGTACACAGCCTTAAAAGAGTACACATGTTTTTTAAATGTCCCAATAATCAGATTAGTTGGTCATTAAAGGCTCTCTAACTTCATACTAATCATTTAAAAAACAAATAATAATTGTAGGCCATTGGTTTTATCTCAAAACTAAGAGGATGGAAACTCTGAACCTTGGAGGCAAGTCATTTAGTATAGCAGGTGAAAAGACAAAAAAGCCTCAGGCCTAAGGGTTTCCTAAGTAGTTCTAAAATATGTTCCAGAGGCAAGGATAGGTGTATTTCAGTGGCAAAAAACAGAAAGTTGTTTATTTGTCTTTTAAAATATATTTCATACAATTTTAACAACATCTTTTACACTGTATTTATTTAAAATGCTAAAAACGGTCTATTAATTCATTGTACAGCAGTTGTTGAATGCAAAACAATAATAATTATGTGTTCTTTTTTGTTGCTTGTGTTGCATTAGCATTTCCTTTTTGCACTGATGTTTGTACCATTTCTGAATGAAAAGCTCATTCCTTTTCATTTGTGCTGGTGTGTTTTTAGATATTGTCTGTTTTTTTTATTCTATTTAAACCGTATTTCCCTAAATCTTAATGCTTATCCTCATAAAACTTGATAGTTCACAAGGGCCTTTGTCATAACACTCAGTCCTAAAAGCTAAACTATGGCGAGGCTCCAGTATGTGAACTTTAATGATGCATCCCACACTTCTGAATTTCTGTCTTTTTCATTGTTTCTATATCAAGTTCAACATGTCAGAAACTATGTATTGGATTTGGACAAGATTTAAGTTCTTATGTATGTGATTGCTTAATTTGGACATTTTCAAATTATTGCCCTAATCTGACTTTAGGGGGACATTTAGCTGTCTGTATATCCTACACAAGGTCTTGTATGCCTCCTTCCATCCTCCTGCCACAAATAAGTGAATACATAATATATTTTCTGCCCATTGATGCACTACCCCTCTACATCATTAATGGGCACATAATCTTTGATGTTGACACAACAGTAGATTAATATGAGAAACATATGTGACAGACAATGTCTCTACACTATGTGACTATTATTTCTCTCTCTCTGTACAGGTTTCGCATGAGTGTTTCAGCGAGAGACAGACACTGAAGTTGACTGTAAACACTGTGGTCTGTTTTGATGACGCAAAACCCAGTGCAAGCTCATTGATATGGAGAGGGAACTAATGGCAGTATCTTTCTCAACAGCAAACACATTCCTGTAATGTTGACCCCATGAACTCCAGACTCTGCCTCATATTTAAATGTGTTTGTACGTGTGTGTTAAGGGAACAAAGCTGAAAAGTTGGTTTACATGCACAGCTCCAGTTGCAAAACAAAACTAACTTAATTCGCTGCAACAAATATCAAACATTCCCTTTGCAATAAGGGGACAACTTAAAGGAATTTATACATTTATACCCTTGCTTGCTAAAAGTTAGATGAGAAGATTGAAGTCACTCCTACGTGTCTTTAAACACTCAATGTCCTAGTCACTCCTTTGCTCTCCAGCTTCTTCTATTAATTTAATGAAGCATAGCGTTAGTTCATGCATATGTCCCAGCTGTAATCAGCTGACAGTCACTGATTGAATCAGCGCACCTTATCAGTCACTCACCAATCACAGCGATTCTCACCATATATATAATATGACTCCCACCTACACTGATCTAGCTTCAGCATTGCTCACACTGCTGCTGGCAAAGCTTTCCTCCACCACCCCAGTCTCTACCTTTCTGGTTTGGGGTCCCATCATGGCTCTAGGGTCAATCTGCAATTCGTGTCTTTCTTACTGCCCCCTCCAAGGGGCTAGTGCTGGCCAATCCAGGGAGTATCTTAGAGTGGAGCCTTCAACGCCAAGTAAAACTGTATTACCATTTGTTGCAATAAATGGTTTAATCTATGACGAGAGTGTTCCTGACTGAAGTATTTACATTTATAAACATTGCTTATTACTGTAGCAATCTGATCATATTGTATCAGTACAGCTATTTTGAGGAATGCTGTTTACATTCTTGCAACTCTGTCAGCTGGTCGTTCTTACTGTATATCATCTGTTGGCCTAAAACATAAAATTCTACTGTAAGAAGTTTGGATGAAGCCATAACTTCTGCTTTACTTTAGCAGCCTCTTTATCTGATACTTGTACTAATGTGCATTTTATAAGTGATGATGGGATTGATGCAGTTTTTGTATGGTTGGCAATCTGGCCGTTGATGCTGCTGGCTGTTTTTTGTTTTCTCACAAATCTGTTCTGGGTGATGTACTAACTTCTGTGGCTGCTAATTTTAATTTCTGAGTTCCTGTTCTACAGTTTACATTGCTGCTATTACTGCACTCACCCACACTTACCAACATGAGCTCATATCTTCTGCCTAATATGTAACACGTCATAGGCTGGCACAGGCTGCCTGCCCTAAACCATCATTTTTGTGTATGTTAGTGATTATCTGCTACATGTCATACTTTGCCGCTGCGTAGCAAATAGATTGGTGGGTTTAGATCTATTTATCTCCATTCACTGTATATTATATTCACGGCAATGGTTGAAGGTGTTTTATTGGGCAATGTTATGGTGCCCTCACATAGAAGGCAATCCTAGTGGATGCTTGACATCAGAGCCAGATAGTTTCATGTAAGTTTGGTCACTCAAATATACAGTATGTGCAGTTTATTCACAAAGTTTATATACACAATCATTATACGAATGTCTCATGGCATGAGCAATTACTGTTTCTTTTTCATTCTTTTAATTTCTATTTCATGTACATGTTTTATTCCTTATTCTTTTTCCGCCACAAACCTAAAAGTGTGCTTTCCCCTCTGTAACGTAATGAAAAACAGATTGTGTTTGTGGTCATGGTGATACTGGAGTTTTAAGCAATGTGATGAGAAAGAAATCCACTGGGAGAAAATTTCTTCTTCAAAAGAGATGGGCATGAATGCAATTATCACACAACAGTGTCTATAATTAGCAGGAGTACAAACTGGTGCACTTTATCACAATGAGGAACCTTGCTCCAAATTCTTTGAACCATATTGCTCTTTCTTCTTGTAAAAATGTTCGTTATTATATGATGAACTGTTGACCTGCCTCTTCCTGCAGTCATCATTCTCTATTTCTCTGTGACTGCAGATAACCCCTTTCTTCTTCTCTTTCTTCCCTTCCTCTTCATTTCTGCTCCAAACCATTCTTCAAAAAGAACGTGTACTCTGCAGTTTTTTTTCTGCCCTCTCTCCCACTGATTACTGCTTACTGTAAAGAGTCCTTTCCATCTTCCCTCCATCCACTCTTCTCCCTTTGTCCCTCCCTGTTCTTATTAAAAACTCTCCCACTTTAGTCGCCCTGGCCCACATCCCACTTGCCTCCACTAAATAATCTGAGGCATTCTCCAGGCTCTTCAACTCCTCTCCGTCCTCCTTCCCTCCCTAGCGCCACTCCCTGTCCTCCCTCTCTCCTTTCTGCTCTCTCTCTCTCTCGCTCTCTCTCTCTCTCTCTCTCTTTTAACTGGTTCTGCATGTAAGGAGTGACGCACGGCCCTGCTGTCAGGGAGAGATAGCAGACCTGACTCTGGCTGTGACGTCACCAGGTTATCTCCAAGCTGTTCTTCTGCACAGCTCAGACTGCTACGCACACCCACATGCACACACAAAAACACACACACACACACACACACAATCACTAACACACACAGACACCTGCACTTGTAGTATTTGCCTGCACATAGGCACAACCTTCAAGATTATGGTGCTGCTGCTTGTATGAGACAAACGCATACACAATCAGTCACGTTTCACACCTCCAGAACCTCAAACCAATTATCAGTGCACATGTCTTAGTGCTGCACTCCTGCAGGCCAGTCATGCTCAGTCTAAATCCCTTACACATCTACTGCATGTACAATTATTAACATGCAAGATTTTTCCTTTTCCCATGTCTCCAGCTGCAGTCAAACACTTACACCGTTCCTTGGATTTCTATTTGAACAACCAGTTCAGATATACTGCAAATACTAAAATGACAAATTGTCTTACTCCATATATGACACAATCTCAAATAATTGGAACATTTGATGGAATCTTAATAATAAAACATATCTTCTTTTCTTTCTTTTCTTTCTTTCCTGACTTTTACAGCTTTATCCATGTATCTTTATGTTTTATATGATCATTATCCTAATAATAATAATAATCATAACTGTATTTTTATAGTACTTTTAAAAAACAGTAACAAAGTGCTTTACAGTAAAACAAGTAATAAAACTAAAGCAAGATAAGACTGTAAATGATACAATTAGATAAAATGATATAATTATAAGAATAAGTAGGATTTTTTCATACATGACTTTTACATGATTTACATGTTTTTTACATTGTTGTATTGGTATTTTCACCTTTAGGTAAAGGATCTGAATACTTCTTCCACCATGCACTTAACAAAAAAATGATGTAAAGCAGATTAGGACTGCAATTTACAATCAGCCATTTATTTTCTTCATTAAACACTTTATCTATAAAATATGAAAATTGTGAAAAATGCCCTTTACAGGTTGCTGCAGACCACCAAGGGGACACATTCAACTATCCAGATAGTTGCCTAATAATTTTCTATTCATCTAAATCAATTACTCATCATCTCAGTGCTAAAAAGAGAATAAGGCAGATAAAAAATATTCAAGGAGATACCACTGAAAAATAATACAAACATGATCAAAAATAGAGCAATAAATAGCAAAGCCAAATGCTGTTGATTATGCAGTTCTACCATTAGAGAACGCATGACCTGCTGCCAAGGGAAGCCCCGCTCCAAAGACAGATAATGGAAAAGTATCCCAGCTGTCCAACTATTATTGGGGTTAAATTGGAACCAGTAAACCCCATTGCTGCACCATCTCACCCAATGAGAGGAGAGGTCTGCTGTGATGTGCTGTGTTTTCACAGGTGGGCAATGGACCCAGACAATCCTTGATGGATGGATAGGGAGGCACCAACCCCTGGACAGCTGTTTCATCAACACTCTCTGCTTGTAATTAGGTTATTTGTGTACTGGACATTTGAATGAGCATATAAATTCATAATAGTTATCTGGGGTTTGTGTTTATATTTTCTTCTTTGTAACTGAATGGCTGTGAAAAAGGTGAAAGTGGGTCAAAATGTGTTTATTCAGTCCATGTCATCATTTGGGATGCAGTCCCTTATGTCCTGTCCAGTTTGAACCCTTCCTCACATGGTTTGCCTCTAATACAAAGGTAAGCTTTGTTCTTGTTCTTTTTTAATGTGACAGCATTTATCCCTGCGGTGCTGTCAAAAGTACGCCAGCTCCACAGAGAACTGTGCAGGAACAGAAAGCATTTTTTTTTTCTCCTTCTTTTTTTTTTTCAAATAAAATTTTCAACGCCTGATTTCACATTTGCAGTCAGTCTTAGAGTAAACCGCAACAAAGTCCCAAACCGATTGGGACCTTTACTCACAAAGTGAAAAAAAAGGAAAAACAGAACCACACTCTCAATATTCCTTTGAAGTGGAAAGTCAGGCAGCGGAGAAGTTCAGTGGGTTTGGGTGGGATTCACATGAATAAAATTGGATGGCCCTCTTTTTTCCATTTCATTGAATTCAAATCAGGACATGATGCCAACTCTTAGATGTGTCGCAGAATTTGGCATGGCCAGCAATGGCAGAGACAGCTGTATCTAGCAGCCCACACCTCCTTCAGAACTAGAAAACTCAACCACCCACAACGTCCCTGGCGTTTTGATCATCCTGTTCTTTGTTATAATTTATGGATTCTTCTCTTTCATCAGATTCATATTATTTTCTGATTTCTTTGAAAAGGATAAGGAATGTTCCAGATTTCATATTGTTCTCATATTGCATACAATTGCTCTCAGGATACAGCTTGCTTTTATAGAGTTCAGCACTTGGCTGAACTGATTGATAGTAATATCATAATTAGGGCTGCCAGACGCAGGCAGATGTTTGGAGTGGTGTCTGGGTGTGGCCAGTGACAGTATCTGTGGACAACAGAAACAGCAGGACAGGCTTCCCCAAAGAAATGACGCAGGCTATGAGAGCAGAGCTGCCGAGTGCAGGATGGATGGCGTTTTCCTTTGTGTTCACCAGCTTACATCAGCCAGTTGTGATGCAACATGGCAAAGGAGAACAGGCTCACAATAGACATTGCAATGTTGCAGAATAGCACTTTGAACATGAACTTTGTGAGAGTATGATTTGACATTTGCAGCTGAACAGGCATCGGATCAGTTTTCTTTTTAAGCCGGGCAATAGAGCACGTAGTACTCTGACCATTTGATCATACTCTCTCCTCCTATTCATTCACTGAATCTGAGCTCTGTGGAGGAGGGATGGAGTTACACATCTGAGAATTTAGAAATGCTGGGACCAGATGAAATACAAAGGAGATCAAATGTGCTCAGTAAAGACATCTGTCACACATTTGCACAGGGGAGAACCACCCATATATGATCAGTTTTGTCAGGTGTTGACTGAAATTGTTTTTGCTGTATGTGGTGACAATGTGGCACTCCTTCAGGTGTGGACCCTTCAATTATCCCCACTGTAAAACCATAACTTTTTGTTGTTACCCTTTTTTGTATGGATTATACAAACTTTAGAGATGCTAGATTTAAAAAAAAACCTTTAATCAGAGCCAGACTAACTGCATCCCCCTGTTTCCAGTCTTTATGCTAAGCTAACTGGCTGCAGCTTCTAGAAATTCTGTAATGTTGAGTCTGCAATAGTAAAACAGTCTCAGACTCAAAGTCCACTTTCTAGCTTCTTCTTTTTTTAAGATTTGATAAAAATATCTCAGCTGACAATATCTTAACATTTTTAATGTTCATTTTTAATAATTATTATTTGAAAAAATTAAATTGCAACCAAGATATGCAAGTAATTAATGAACAATGTACCATAAACAATTCATTATTGTAATGATTTAAGAAAGTTAAAAATGAACTAGTCTGTTCTGATTACATTAGAGCTCTCATAATCATGATATATTTATTGTGTAAAAAAAAAACAGATATAATGACAATGAAAACATTTATGGCCATAGAGGAAGACTGCTGCTTCTTTTTTTTTTTTTTTTTTTGGATAATTCACCTTAAAAGCCAAACCACACTTGGTTACAACTCTGTAAGGATGGATTCAAGAATTTCAACAGAATTAGATTCCAATCTGAATAATAATTAAAGTATAACTGTCCAAATAAAAAATACCTCAGTTCAATCCTGGAATTTTAAAAAGGTAATTTTATGAATTCATCTCTTTTAATTGTTCTGTCACATCTTATAATGTGCAGTGTACGTTGATGTTTTGAAAAATGATTTGGATTCTGGCTATGGACTGTGAGGTACATGACATGAGATTGAATGACAGAGAATAATATAGTGTGAATGAATGGGTGTTCCTTCTACTTCCTGAGTGCTCCAAACACGTGACAAGACACCAGGCAGCACAATCATCTCTTGGCATCGATGCATACAGCCAGCAGTGTGTGCTGATGACATCCCTCTTTCTTTTGGATCTCAGGCAGGTGTGAGTTGTGTGATTCATAGTTCATCTGTTTGTAACTCAAATGAAGAAGAGAGGGACAGTGACCACCATCCTGTTGTGGCCTCAGATGTGCCAGCAAACCTTTAGTTCTCTCCTTTACAGTGTCAAGTGAGAAATGAATGATCTGTAAAGGAAGTTTGTCTCTTGAGCTCCACGCTGTTAACCTGGCAGAGGGAGATGAGAGTGAAACTTTGCCTTTCCGCAGTGATCAGAGGTGTCACAGGAGACATAGACAGTGCCAGAGCTGGGAAACAATCTCTTCATTTTCTTGACATCAAAAGAATGTACCGTTTGCAAACGGCTCTAAAGAGGACAGGAAAGAGATTAGTGGAGAGCTTAAAATGGGAGACAGATAATCGTGTCCTCAGTTTGCTTTGGCAAGATCCTTTACTCACTGAGCCAGAGAAATCAAACGGGTCAACGAACTATAGAGACAGATAGCCCCAAAACCTCAGCCAGCTTCATCAGTCACCCTTCACTGATGGCAGATCTCCTTCCTGAGTCAGTGCATTAAACTTATGAGGATTCACATAATTCACATAGCAATTTTTACTTCTCACTGATTGCTGTGTGCACTCAATAAAAGTTGTTGCCCAGTTGACTTCATGCTGACAGATAGATAATAAAAATCCAAAGCATGTCCAAACTTCATGTTCTGATTACAGGCCATTATTCATTTCATGCAGTGTTGTTGTGTAGCTGGAGACGATTTATTGGGCTGACTGAAGAGAGATGACTATCTGTAATGTTTGTAAGACTGTGTACTTGCTGTGGAAAAGTCCTGGTGCTTACACTTGTTGTCCTTAGTCAATCTACTGTATAATCAATTAATGAGATTTTAAATGACTACCCTAAACACTCACTGTAAATGTTTACACCTGTTCCAAATGACCACCCTCAAAGGCAGGCAGAAAATCGTGTCATCAGAGAGGAGCGAACTGAGATGAATCATAAAAATGGGAATAATAGTGCTTATTTTTGGACAGTCTCTCCTCCAAGGCAGTGATGACGTTGCATGGTGTTATGTGAAGAATGGAAAAAGAATAACAAGGAGAATTACAGAGAGGCTCACGTGTGCACACTGGAAGAGGTTTGTCGGCTAGTTGAATTCAGATTGTCAGTTACAAAGTTGTCAGACACAGCCCCCTTGTTCTGACGTCAGAAAGTGTATTATCAGTAGATATGTGCCAGTGTGCTGTATACCATGGTAAAACATTCTAATAACAATACCTCCAACTATTATTATTACTATGATTATTTCCACTTTCTGTAGGTGGATACAGCACAGTTCTGTCATCTTTTCATCAGTCAAATAGAGTCAGAGCAGGCTGTAGTCTGGAAAGATGTAGCTTCTTTTGCTATAAATAATGAAACATGGATGATATGTAGCCTACTATTATACACCCATGATTACTACATTCCTACATTAGTTCAAGGTCTGAAAAATTAGGCCAATGCGGAGATGCTTTAAACCTGCATTCTTTCTAATAACCAGCAGGGGGTGACTCCACAGGCTCCGAAAAGAAGTCAGGTCGTCCAGAAGTCAATGAGAAAATGACCCTACTTTTCACTTGATTTATTACCACAGTAAACAGTTTCCTAATGTGTTTATGGTTTCAACCACTAGTTTCAAGTTTTCTTCAATACAGTATGATGTTCGTTTTGTAAATTATGGTCCTATTTAATTAAAATTAGATGATAAAGCAGGGTATGTTTTCGGGTGTGGTTACGTTGTGATTGACAAACATGGCGTTACCTCAGTTTCACAGAGTATAGGCACAGTGCTGTCACTATATCATTGTGCTATATCATTCATGAAAGTTGATTTCCTAAGAAATCCATCTAAGGAGTCGGACGGTATGTTTTTCCGGTAAGAAAATGTTGTTTTAATAGTTTTAAGCCTTTTTTTGCTGGTGAAAAGTAGCATTAGCATTAGCATAACCGCCATAGACTGCAAACGCACCATGCTAATCAAACTAGCCTCTAGTATTAGGGTCTGCTCCACCGTCTGCAGCTTGTTTATGGTTTGGTACAAGTGACAGTGCGCAGGATTTTTTGGTCCTTACACTACTAAATTCACTGTTTTTTTTAACCACTTAACACACGCCCCTGTTTTTTATGCTGTTAGCCTAAACGACACGCCCAAGTTGTGAGCAGCACAGATCCCACATAGTTTGAGACTCAGAGATGTGTCTGGTATCATTGGAAAGGAAACACTCTCAGGATTCTTGTAAAAGTGTCTGTGTGATTCTGTGACTTACTGACAAAGAGTGGCAGAGGTTACAATGATGGGGTTGTTTACTCGCCCATAGGTTTGCCTTTACAATGACATGTGTACAGACATTCAGGGACCTCTCAGCAGGATATAGACACACTGAGGCCACAGCCACATGTCTTGGCTTCATGCAGTCCAAATTTGGAGTCAAAAGACCAAAAGATGAATTTTTCTGAATTATTTTTCAACAGGTATGTCCATGCGTTTTCCTCAGGTCCTTTTTGGAGACTCCAAATGGACACTTGGTTACCAAAGCTGTATAACCACAATCAAAAACCTATAACTTCACAACCCCTTTGCCTACAATCAAAATCTTGGTCTCTAATGAAAGCTGACACCATATTATTATTATTATTATTATTATTACATATAACCATATTTTTTTGTTTGGCCATATCTGTCTATCTATCTATCTGTTTATTTTGGTATAAGCTATGCTTTGGAGACATGTACTGCCTAATCCTAAACACCGATTGGCTTGTGTGTGGTGTCGTCAGAAGCAGAAGAGGCTCACGGTCGTAAACATCTAGTCACGTGTACTCTGAGATGGACGCGCAGGTCAGGAAATGACGTAAACGGACCGTATATGGTTTGTTATTTGTGTTATTACGTTACGTGTTGGACTAAATACATGTTGACATATTGAGGAAAGTATTTCGGTTTTATGGAAACGGATTTCATATTTCACAAGAATGGATATTTGGCGAGCTGTACAGAAAGTCCTGAGTCATAAGATGATCGTTGTGGATAAAGGGAAGACTTTGAAGGTATGTAGGCATTATAGCTTTTCTTACTTAGCTCAGGGGCTAGCCGAGCTAATCGCTAATACTATTACAGCTGTGAGCAACCATATAAGCCGTGAGTGGTCTTGAATGAATCAGGACAATCTAAGCTTTCCAACGATGTACGGCATGAATATATATGTTGAAGGGTTGGTGTTTAAAACATTCAGAAGAACTTGTGGCTACCTCCTAACATCCGTCCCGTCCCGTGAACGGAACAGCGTGCGTTAAGTGGTTAAACAGCCAACGTGTGTTAGTTTTTTTAAATGTAAAAGTTGTGTTTCATGATAATATCATTTACTGTGATATTTTTGTCCACACTATTTATAGGATGAAAATGTCATACCGGCACACCTCTGATTGTCAGTGTCATCTACAGTAATTGTATTATAACATATTTTCTTTTAGCTGTGGGATTATACTGGCAGTAAAAATGTAACCAGACATTCATGATGTTGGTTTGTTAAACAAGTTTGATATATTTACATACTCTTTGGCACAAGTTCCAATTTTGTAGCACATTAACCTATTTGCAGTCAGAAGTAGTTTTGTATTGTAATTGTACATAGTTAACTTTAAGCAATATGTCACTAAGATACTATCAAAGTATATAACTGGATTTAAATGTAACATTTCAGTTTAGACCCTGGAGATAGCACTGTAACTTAAGAACATTCTTTACTCTCTATAACAACTAAGACAGCTTAATACATTGGGCCATGAGATGTGGTCAAAAGCTCTAAGAGGGCCATGAGTTTATAATAACGTGATTTGAGTATTATAAACAAATCAAGACGTGATTACTAACTGGGCCGTCACCTAAAGCTTTACTCAGTGTTTCCTTGCATCATTTGTTTATATGAAATCCAACACTTTCACGGGCTGCCACCCATCAGGGTATCCAGTGATCAGGTAGATAATGTCCTGGTGTTGTCAACACGACAGTTGAAAGCCAAACCCAGAGGTTGCTGTGATAGATTACTGTGGTGCCCTCTGCACTGTTTGTTAGACTTCTTCCTTTTTACTGCCCGCATCTATCAGGCTCACAGTAGTTAAATGCTGAAGATAAAAGCATATAGTGCAGGGCCCACATAAAAACAGCCACTTTGCTGATTTATTAGGTTGTCGTCCACCAAAGATCTGTGATTCTCAGGGCCACAGTGCAATGACGACTGCCCCGTGACATGCCATGCATCCAGTGTTGTGTTGAATCCACTGACAGCTCTATCCACTGTGCCTCCTGGCAATAATTGTCACCACTTTAATGGCTCTGTTTTTCTGCTTTGATGCATTCTCTCATGTTGGTGAAACATGGAGCTACTTGGAACATAGTGTTCTTTAGATGGCTGGCTGATGTTGCTCTAAAGGCCAG
The DNA here is from genome assembly GCF_027409825.1 of Scomber japonicus. Taxonomy (NCBI): domain Eukaryota; kingdom Metazoa; phylum Chordata; class Actinopteri; order Scombriformes; family Scombridae; genus Scomber; species Scomber japonicus. The sequence continues at coordinate 12,852,177 of NC_070582.1, forward strand.
CCTGCAGCACATGTTGCCTCACAGTTTGCTGTGCCACAGGTGATTGTGGCACTGCCGCATTTTATTCACTATTTGAAATTCAAAGGGTCTTTTGATTTGATAAAGACCTGGGGAAAACACACATCTCCTGTGTCCCACCCCTGTTTCATGTGAAGCTGACACCATGGTGGTTGTTTAAAATGTGTTGCCTGCAGTTCTTCTTTCTATTTGATTGACATTTAGAGATAGCAGAGGTTGATGGAAAGGGTCTGTTTGCTCACAGTGTTGCGGGAGGAGGCTGTGGAGCCAAGAAAAAAGAAAAGTGAAAAGATAGAATGAGACGATAACCTTAAGTCCTCCTCTGATGACACATGCTCTCATCTCTGACGAGGTTGATTATGGTGACAGCATCCTTTGCTCATCTGAGTCCTGCCTCTGCATCACATTCCCATGATGAAGAAACTGAAGATATATTTTGTTTGCTTTGGGAGCAATGCCTCTGTCTCTGCTTTTACTGTGTCTCACTATTGAAAAATGTTTGTTTTTTTAAGTAATAATTTTGAGGATTTTTATTTAAATAAACACATTGTCTATCACTGAATGAGGTAACACAATGTTAATTGAACCTCGCTGATGAAAACCTTTACATTTGCAATATTGCGAACTGTATGTTGTTGGTGACATTCCCAGGAAAAGTTGCAAGCAATGCACAGTTAGTGACGCATTTTCTATCAGCCAGCAGTGGTTGGTCTGCCAGAGAGGATGGACCTGCTCGTCTTCAACTCACTTGTGTATGAAGCTGTGCACTGTTTTCTCTGGTTTCTGCTAGCATTGCCAACTTACTGACATCACACAGGCAACACTGTTTGGATCTCTGGCAAGTGAGGTCCAAAAACACACCTACATCTTCAAGATTGTTACTAGAAAGTAAGATCTGCTGTTGAAAATAACTAATTCAATGTTTGAGTTTATGGTATGTGTGCTCTCAGTGGTACAGTTACAATAATGTAGTACATAATCAATGTTTCCCACAGAATTTTGAGAATCTGGCTTCCCTGGAAGAAAATTTTGTACATTTTTCATACAAATGCATCATTCTTGTAGCCTGGGTAGACCATGCTCTCATTCCAGCGTGATTCTACTTTGAGCTAGCATGGCCACCAAGACAAATTTTGCCTGAGATAGGGAATAAATCACAGAACGGGGAGGGGGGCTCAAGGCGATGACGACCATAGAGCGACTCTGTTTACATCCAGCATGGCGGCCACGGAGGTGCAGCAACCGTTGGAAGCAGCAGTAGATTGTGGGCTAAATAAATTGGAAGGCAAGTTCACTTTGAAAATAGAACAAAAACTTGCGCTACATGATTTTTCCTTCATAAAAAGGATGTGTTTGTGCTGCTCCCTACAAGTTCTGAATACGTAATTGTGTATCGTTGATATGATTGGCTGTAAATTTGTCCAGTAGCATATAGAAGCATTTGATCAACATTTGTTGATCCTGCCTCAAATACGAGGAAATGAACGGCTCCTCGCCAGACCCTACCTCAATCTCATGTGAGATTGAGGTAGGTTCTGGTGTTAGCCAGGCTATCATTCTTGTGCACTCTGAGAGCAAAATTAAAAGGTTATATCTATAAAAAAAAATGTGCTCTAAACAATTTAGTACTTTAGTGATTTAACTACTGGTTGTATAGGTATGAATGGTGATGACAAACCCACAAAGCAAGAGATAGAGATTTTACCAGTTAATAAATGTTCCAAACAAACAAAAGACTAATGTCCATATGTTAGCTCTGAAACAAAGAAAGCAGGACTGATTTTCCAAGTTCAACTAGTTCATTACTTATGAAAATATAAAACACTTTTTCAGTAAATGTCTTTTTCTACATTGTTTCAAGTTTGTGTTGTGTTTCTTCAAACAACTAAACTACAAATCAGTGGCACAAATTAGACTATGGTGGGCCATCACACTCTATATGATTAATGGGAAATGCTGCATAATACCCTTCCTTCACATTACTATTTTTTTTTATTTAAATATTATTTGTAATACCTCTATCCATAAGCAGAATAGAGCTAGCTCAAATTAGAGAATAAAACAATGTGCTGATGATAAAAACTGACAGTGTTCATCTGTGAAAGTAGAATTAACAAACAATACTTTATTTATGGAAGTCTAAGAGGAAGTTTGCAGTCTGACTCATGATAACTGTACCGGGCTGTTGATATGGAGTCTGGGAAAAAAGGCTCAAGGGACTCACTGAGAGTTTTATGGCACTTTAGAGAACTGTGTTGTCCGGCTCATTATGTTTTTACTCAAATGTTTTGTGTATCTATTTTGATAAATTCATGTCATCTGAATTACTAGGGGTTAAATATAGTGTTTATTATCCACTATGATCATGTGCGGGCTATTGATCTCTTATAGATGCTGACGTACATTCTGTCCTTGTCTAGGGCCACATATCTCATGCCAAGGCCTTAGATAATAAATGGCTACTGTTGGAGTTTGTGTTACTGGCTAAACGCTTAATAAAACTGTAGATAAAAAAAAAGATTGAATGTAATATTCTGTCATCTGCCTCACTGGGGAGGGCTTGGACGTCAGTTTCCTGAAAACATCTCACTGTGTGGTCGGGTGTCTGTGCCTCTAACGCAGTTTAGTGTAGTTTGTTGGCCCCATAGCAAGACTGGAATGTTCTGTGTGTGTGTGTGTGTGTGTGTGTGTGTGTGTGTGTGTGTGTGTGTGTGTGTGTGTGCGATCATGTGCCCCTTTGTTGTGAATATTTGTGTGTGAGAAAATGTGTGTTTTAACTTCTTTCGATTTTTTTGTTTTGTTTTAAATTTGAACATTATTTAACCAGGGTAGTCTCTTGAGATTGAAATCTCAAACCAAAACGGCCACGCAGTATGTTACACAAACCGACATTCTCAGAGGGAGAGAAAAGTAAGAAAAAGAAGGAAAAAAAAAACAGTAAAAGGCATTGCAAGACTTAAATGGGGGCATGCATATATATACTGCATACACGTAATGTATGCGTGCGTATGCCTGTTTGTGCATGCATCCATGTCACAATTTCTAGAGCTTCTCCACAGCCACTGGCATTATTTCATTGCATCATGTTGTCCTATTTCATCTTTTACATGATATCATAGGGGAAACATGGTGAGTGAGACTATTGTTCATGCCTTTTACATTTGGTGAAACAGACTCCTTACATGATTTTTTTTTTCTCTCCATCTTGATGCCCTTCTTATGCAGGAAATTTAACATACATGCTTCAGTCGCGGTAGACTCTGAGCCGGTATATGATTAGAATCTTCCAGCCTGACCACAACCACCACTGCCGTCACCGCCGCTGCCACAGTCCCTCTAAGAAATAGATAACCTCCAAATATTGTGTTATGTAACCTTTAAACAACTGCAGATTTCTCTCTCTGCTCCTTTCTTGAGAGACAGCGGACCACAAGCGTGCCTGGAGGCCAGATGCAGATGATGGTCTGTCAGTTTGCGGACCCATGGTCAGGCCATCATGATGATATTAACACTCAAAGAATGTCTGTAGCACTCATTCTCAACCATCTTTCCACCCTCAGCTCGAGCAATGTAGGCTAATTCTTCCCTGCAGAATGTGGATTGTTATGAAGGATTGCTTGTACAGTATGTTTGCTGAACCGCAGTGCTCGCTCTTTAGGTAAGCCTTTTTTTTTTCTTTGTGGCGTGTGTAACTCCTTATATTGATTGTGTTAAAAAGGGGATATATAGTATTAAAAAAAGGAAGGAGAGTTTTTAGAAGAACCTTTTTGACTGAATTCCTTTTGTCACCAGTTTGTCTCAACTTGGGTGTAAACATCTTCTCAGGATTGTGTGATGGGGTGGCAACAACAAACTCACAGCCAGATTTGACCATTCAAACAGTGCTGTGGAGCATCAGAGAGTGTAAGTGAGGACAGATGAAAAGACATTTTTCATGTATCGCAAAAGTCCCCCTGGATCTGCTCATGCTCACAAGAGCTTCAAATACTTTAGGTGGGGGGGTCAAGCTCACTTTCATTGGCCCTTATCTCACCACCTGATCCCGGTGTCTCCTCCTCCTCTCTCTTGCTGACCTTTTTTTGTCATGGCAGCCCTGATATGACGTTGGTTTCATGAAAGAACTATTTAGACAGATCAAGTTAGAGCCCTCGCTTTGAAGCCCACGATGGTGGTGTTGACAGCAGCTACTGGAACGCCTAATTAGGCTGCGTAGACTGCACCTCTGGAAGGGCTTCTCTGATGCAACTTGGAAGGAACCCAGCTAATGCCACCACACAGTAGCACTGTTCACATGAAGCCTCCAGAATAACTGATTAGTGTTTACACTCTGTCACTTACATCCCCAGCATAGATTTACATTCAGGATGTAATTGCAGAATGCTTTGGAGAATAGCCGGGAGAAGTTGTTAAGCTGTTAGCACGCTGATCTGAAATGTGAGGTTTAGCAGGGGTGCGAGTACTGGGCTTGGCATATCCCCCATGTTTGATGTACAGCCTGCTGAACATAAATCTTGGCCCTGAGTTCCGTCTTGATAAAATATCTGAGGCAGGAAAGTGGAATGGCTGTCGCCTGTAAAGCCAGCTTCCTGTATGGAGCCTCGCTCTGCGGGGCTTGTATGAATTAAACATGGACTAGGGCCATTATAAATGACAGGGTCAGAACAGCCAAATAGGGATGTTGGAAAAACAATGCGACCAACAGAATCTATCATCTCTGCCAGCTCAGTGAAACTTTGTCAAGTAAGGCCAAGTCAGCAACTATAAGACTTCAGCTCCAGTGAATACTCTTAATACTGAAATGAAGAGAGCCTGATTCAAATGATTTTGACAATAATAGCTGGAGAGGAGAGCAGTGACGTTGGTTGTATACTGTGGTATTGCTGTTGGTATGATGTGAATGATATTCTGATAGAGAGGCGGCATCATTACAGTCTTATTAATTCACACATGCACAAAGAAGACAAGAAGTCAGGCTGCTGTATGTCCTTGACAGGCTGTTGATGTACATTAGGTTTTAATTATATAGTATTTATATAGTAATAATATATATAGTATGATATAGTTTAGGAGATAGCTTATGAGGTCATATGCTGTATATGAAAATGAATGTTACTCTTTAATTTTAATATTTTGATATTTACTATTTATCCTGTCAAGCTAATGATTTTATTTCATTTAATTTAGTGGCAAAATGAATAATTGAATCATCAGTTTTAATTATTTCATTCACTTATTAAGCAAAACGGATTTCATCTTCTTAGACGTGAGAATCTGCTGCTTTTCATATATTTGAATGAACTGAAGATCTTTAGGTTTTGTTGAGCTGGTAAGATAAAACGGGGCATTTGAAGAAATTTTAATTAGCATGTTTTACTGTTTTATGATATTTTATAGACAAAAGCATGAATAAATTAATTGAGAATAGTCAGCTGATTAATTGATCATGAAAATAATTGTTAGTTGGGTCCTAATTAGTTTAGATCAGGGGTTTTTTTCATCTGACACTGTTGCCCCCACCTCATCAAAACAGAGGCAGCGTCATCACAGTTTGTAAAGATCTGGTTCCGGTTAAGACCAGCTTATGTCCAAGGTGTTTGTGTGTTTGTAATGTCTGTGTAGATGATTTGTGGCTTGTGAGATGCTCTCCTCTTTACCTAAAAAATGAGCTACATTTAAGTATTTGATGGATTTTCAAACAAAGCCACTCGGGCATTTCCCACCATCACTGACGAGAAACCCTTTCTTAGCTTCAGATACATTATTTTCAATCTGAAGTGGTCCCTTAGTTAGAAGAGTGGAGAAGACAAATAACAGCTTCATGTAGAAGTTTACTGCATAGTGATTGAAGAGAAAAATCAGATTTGGACTGATAAATCAAAACCTAGCAGTTGCTGCCGCAGCCTCAGATGCACTGTGATACTGTTTCCTCTCAAGGCATTGGTTTGTCTCTTGGAGGCTTGGTGCCAACACCCTGGCAGCTCCATCTACTGTAAGTCTTTTACTTGATAAAGGTCTGTGTTTGTTTCGTATGTCAGAGATTTGTTATCTGGAGAAGGAACAGATACATTGATGAAGTGGGCTCCTGAAGAATGGTTGAAGTTGACCAAAACACATCTGTCTCACTCCTGGTGAAAATAAACCAAATATAATTAACATGTAGGGTCTGGTGATCCTTACTGAGCTTGGCAGAGCAGTAAACACTGCTGATTTTGTTTAATTCAACACATTAACAAATTACAATTAAGCATTAAAAAAAACGTTTACCTAGGGACTGCGGGCCCTGTTCTCAATATGTAGATAACCAAGTGAACTTGATTTGATTGTTAATAAATGGACACAAGCCTGGATTTTTCAGCCTTTTGAAACTTTATTTGGGCTGTGATTGCAGAAATAAAAACCTTGAGGTCAAACCTGAAAATCTGTTTCAGACTTTAGCAATGAACACAATTCTTGAACTAATATTCAGTTACTGTACAGCTGCTCTTTTCCTTTGATGTACCAACAGAGAAATGTTGCCATAGTTATGGTTTTCAGAAAAAAAAACTTTGATCTGGATGTTTTAGTGTTTAAATGATACTCACAGTTAAACCTTTTAATGTCAAGATACATATATATATATATACATTCAATAAAATGTAATAAAATCAATGGAAGTAAACAATAGAGAACCAATGAAAATGTAGTCTTGGTCAGAGCAAACAAGTCTGAACCAATATTATGACATTTTGTGATATTTAATCATTTGATAACATAGATGTTTTTATTTTCCATGTGCAAAGTAATACAACTTAAAACACATTTGCATCAGTGGTATACATACATTTTAATTTAAACCATATCTAAAATAACTTGCACATCTAAGTCAATTGGATCATTGCTGTTTACTGGAAATGGGACAATCAAGATTTCATCTCTTGTTTTGATCAATTTTATGATTGATGCTTTATATTAAGTCCTGCTTAGCTGTAGTAAAAAGAGGCTTTATCTGTCAAATGTAGTGATGTGCAAGCTAATTAACTTGTAACCTTTATTTAAAAAGAGTTTGCAGTTGTTCAAAGTAACTTTTTTTGTAAATGTATAAATCAATCAATTCTGTATTTACATTTGAATTACCAAATGGACTGGATGATAATTAACAAAATCATTTGATCTTAGTATTATAATTGCCTGGATTTGTTAAATATGAAAAATAGTCAGTGTCTAAATTAATGTGCCCATGTTTTACAGAGTGGAAGCAGTATTATGGTGCGCTGTATAGCATCACAATAATAAACCTCTAAGACTAATAAGGAGATTTAACCTTTAATTTAAAACATAGAATACATACAATATATTCTTACAATCTGGCATTTAATCATATATGTCAAAGGTCAAGGTCACCCATGGCGCAATGTCAGCATTTATACAAAAAAAAAAAGAAAAGCTCTGACAGGATTTGGCTGGACCCATGAGATTTTTTTGTGTAATATAATATTTTGTGAAATTATCAGCTAATATTAACAAAGATGTCAGTTATAAGATGCTCTTTGGAAACTGAGGTTGTCCTTTTCATCCCTTGACTTTATCTTCTTCACTTAAATGTTAGACTTTTCCCCCAGCAATAAATCCAGTCGCTTACAAAATGTTCTAAAAACCATCTAATTGTACATTGCTAACCAAACAGATTCCTTTGTTGATTACTGCAGAGACACACCACAGGCCAGCTGGAAAGTTTCCCTTGTAGATTTGATCCTAAAGACAGAAGAGAAGACTGAAAAACATTGGTGGGGTGTCATGGTGGCCTTGAGTCCAGAGATACCCTCCCCATACCGAAAGGTCAAGGATTTGATTTGCATGTCAGCAAATGCAGAATCATCCCCAGCAGTGTGACTTATCAAAGTATCCAGTTCATGGCATCAGTTCAATTTTAAGATATTATTGGCAAAACTGTTATCATTGTTTTACCACTCTTATATGTTTGATTCCAACAGCTTTCCCCTTTTCTGTTGTGACATTGTTTTATAAGTGTATCTCGCTGGGTGTCCTGCAGTGTTAGTACGACTGTATCTCTCACATTCTTCCTTGTCAGATAGACTATCGTCTAGTGTGGTCTGAAAGGTAAACAGGGCCGAGGGGGGTCTGGGTGCTCAAGTCTGCATTCACTCCTCAGTGTCAGAGTCAAGTGTTGGCTAATGGAGCCTGTCAAAATCCCTGTAGCCTTAAACCACCTGCCTCGAGAGGCCTTCTGTGTGGATTTCAACGCACTATAGTTATACCCAGTAGCCCTGCAGCTAGACTCAATACTGGGCTGTCACACTTGATTTATACACTAAGTGAAGAGGAATAAATTCTACAATTAATCTTAATTAAGTCTTGGTAATCCTGGCAGAACTCTATTAGCTGTGACTTGTGTGACCTCTAAATTGAAAATAGTTCTGTGTTGGTCAATATGGTAACACACCTGCAGTAATTTAGTTTTGAGGTGCAACTATGTGGCAGTATTATCTTTTTTTTGTTTTGTTTTGTTTAATATGTTTAATATTATTTAATTAGTTTAATATATAATATAGACTTATTTTCATGGTGTACATACTGTCGCCGTGTCTGGATAGAGAGATACTATCATTTATAAAGGATCCAAATTGCATCCCCACATCTGCAAACACAACACACACACACACACACACTTTATAATAATTATCAATATTAGATTAGTGAGTACTATATATATTTACTCAAATATGGTAATTTATTACAATTTTGAGGTACTTGTACCTTTCTTGAATATTTACATTTTATGGCAAGGCAAGTCTTTACAGGGGAAAAGAAATTTTGAAAATAAGACATAACATTGTATAATGTATTATTGCATTATACTGTATACTTCGATTTCACTACATTTCAGAGGGAAATATTGTACTTTCTTCTCCGTTACAATTATTTTATGGCTTTGATACTTTTAAGATGAAGATTTGACACAATGGATAATTTAACAAGCTTTAAAATACAACACATGGTTAAAGATGAAACCAGTGGTTTCCAACCTTTTTGTCTTTTGATGTCTTACAAAAAGCAGTGTGTAGTTGGTGTCACATTGCAGATGACTTGTTAGCTTCATTGAATAGTGATTTTCCCCTCTAAAATTAATTTTAATAAATGTTCAAATTATCCAATATTTCACCAAAAATCAAAAAATTGGAGAAAAAGTAAAAAAACTAAAAACAGATTTGTTTATCTCAACTTTGTTTTTTTCTTCTTTCCTCACCCATTAATCTTCTCACAACCCCTCAGATTTATTTGGTGGCCCTTTGGCAGGGCCCGACCCCTATGTTAGGAACCACTGGACTAAACTATTTAACTGTTTATAAAGTAGTGGAATCTAGTTCCACCTCCAGCAGCTACAACAATAACATGCTGCTCTAACACTGATGTGTCAGTACTAATAATTTAATAATGTCAAATATAATAATATATCAGTCAGAGGGACCAAACCACCACGTTTACTGCAGTACTTTAACTACATCAAGCTGATAATACTTTTACTTAAATTGAATTTTCATACAGGACTTTTACTTGTAATGGACTATTTTTACATTGCTGTATTGGTACTTCTACTTGAGTAAAGGATCTGAATACTTCTTCCATCACCGATTTTTACAATGCACTTAAACAATTAGTTGATTAATTGACTAGTTCAGTGATACTCAATGTGCAGCTTGCGAGCCTCATGCGGCCAATTCACACATTTCAGAAGGAACTAACTATAAATGCAACATTAAGACAGTCAAGTAAAAGCATGCCTGCTTCTTCTTATCCCAGTATTAAGGTAAGCCTGTTTTTAATCCAGAGTGTATTGGCTGCATTACATACTGTATCTGTCTGGCATGACAAATTAGTAGGCAGATTTACTTCATGGTTTAGGTGGATTTTGGTGTTTCGGGATAGAAGTGGCTCTTATATTGACTGTGTCCTGCCAGTGTGACTCCATGAAAATCATATTGAAGACCACTGGGCTGATTGATCAACAGAAAATTACTATGTTGACCACCATTTTGATTATTGATGAATTACTTAAGTATAGGCTTAGAATGAAACTAAAAGCAACAGATTCTTTGGCTCTGTGTTTCCTTCTGATTAGTATATTTACCACAGATTCCTGTTCCCAAGGTCAAAATTCATCTTAATACCCAAATACTGATTGTTTATTTGAAAAATTGGGATTTCATGGTTAATGTCAGAAGGAAATTACAGGGTGTGCTTTATGAGCCAACATAAATGTAATGTATTTCAATCAGGAGAGACCAGAGAATGAAGCAAAATAATGTTTATTATGCAGATGATATTAATGATTAGGTATTGTCAAAGTCTTTGGCGCTTGGATTCTTTAATTTTTGAATCGAAGGACATAAGTCCTGAGCATCAGCATGATAGATCCCCCCATGGAGTCCGGACAGCAGACACTGGTGGTGGTGGCTGATGACATCGATCAATCAGTCTCGGTCCACAGTCATCTTGAGGTTGAAACTGATCGGACTGATGAAGTTGAAGTGATGCATGGAGGAATCTGAAGACTGGGTGGTGATGGGGAGGTGGTGGGTCACACAAAACAGCATCAAGAAAGCACCTGAGCAGAGAGGGAGAACATTTAAAAAGACAGCTGCAATATGATAGGCTGACAATGAAGGTGTGTCACCGTGCTATTGGTTAGGCTTGACCAGGTGATGTGAACAGCTGATGTGTCAATTGATGCTCCTGAATTAACAGCAAGTAAGATATGAGCTTTGACAGAGATCAGTATGAGCTGTGAGAAGGATCAGGATGACTGAAGAATGAGAAATAAAACTAAGACATGAGCATACAAAAAGGTGGTCTTCCTGTCTGAACTTTGGCTAGCTTCATTACAATTCTGTAGTAGTGTACATTGTATCAGCCAGCAAACAGAGCCAGCTACCAACTCTCTCAAGATCTCTAACCTCAATGCTGTGCTCCTGGTGTTCACCCGAGTGCTGGTCATTCATGCCGAAGACGCTCTACCAGTCAGTTGACCTAACCTGGCTCTCCTAACTCACATCACCAGCAGCTGTTATGTTAGCTGAGGAGCCACAGCAAGTGAAAAATAGCTGATGTCTGCTCAAAAAAGTTGTGCAATTGTAGCTGCAGGAATTTGACAGCTCCTGTAAAAGTTAACAGTATTTTCTTATATTTATACAGGCTAGGTTAGCGGTACCCTGGTTACAGTTCTACTACAGGATACATAAAATAACAAAAGCAAAGACACAGAAAGCAGTAATACGCTATCAGATTGCATGCTCAGCTATAGCACATATAAGTAAATGAGTGATCCTTACAGTATATTTAAGTTATAGGAGGAGTTAACAAGGAGGAGTACACATGATTCAATTTTTAGCTGGCTTTTCAGAAGGCCACATGTCATCAGCCTGTTTACAATTAAAGCAGTCTATCCTAAATCACTTCTGGTATGAGCTCCTGAATCATCAGCCAATCACTGGAGTAAGTTAATTATGGACCAGAGTTCCAAAAATGAGATACAAGATGGGGATTTTCCAACAGGGCCTGTGTAGATAAATAAGTACCAGCAGTTAATACATCTCCCAGTCAGGGAAGACCAACCAACCTTTTAATATATAATCCAGTGGTGAGTGTTGTAATTACCTCCAGTAATGAACCTGAGAACAGGATGGTAAACCAAATGTCAGGGCCTAAATGCGGAGGCGGCTTCATATGTTTAAAATTACATCAATTACAATATTACAGACTTCTTTTGTTTATAAAAGGAAAGGGTTTTATTGAAGTGTACCAACAAGATGTTTATATAAAATGTAAACTTCTCATCAGCTCAGTTTTTTTTTTTTAGACCTTCATAATCATATTAATTGAAAACCCTCCTGTTGAAGCACATTGGACTTTACTTAGTCTCATGTTACCATATTTTTGCGTCTAGTGAGTGGCTTAACCTTTTCAAATGAAATACAAAATTGCTAAATACATTTGCCAATGCATCGCTAAATCAAGCATGTACAAAGAAGAGTTGGAAAATAACATGATTTCATTGGCTGCAGCCCAACTTCCCTCTGAATGACGGACACTGACACCAACCTCACGCTATTTTTTGTCATACTAAAACTATATATATACATATACTGTATATGTGTGTGTGTGTGTGTGTGTATACATACACACTGAATACCTGCGTATAGGTTGTACTACACCCTTGGCCATGAATTTTAAAGGCTTACCTTGGGTTCAACCCAAAGTCAGTGAATGAAATCACATGATGTCAATGTCTCCTACAGAGCACACTACACAGCAAGTGTGTTTCTCCTTCTGCGTGCAATGGAAACTCCATACAGCTTCTTTGCCAGTCATCATGGATCAGCAGAATATCCAGCCAAGGAAACTTGAAAATACTGAGTATGTTCTTCCCAGATGGTGTGCCGGCTGTATCAGCCAAACATGATGTGCTTGTGCCCTCAGCTGCACATACTAACAAATAGAAAATGCTCTCATACACATGCAAATGTAGCTGCAGGCTGGATTTGTCACGCACACTCAGCCATGGTTACATGCTCATACATCCATCCACAGGCAACCGTTGGCTTAACAGACTTTATCTTTGGATTCCTGAGTGGTTAGTTAGTCTGTAGCCTTATCTGGCTGCTGAGGCGCATGTGTAGAGGAAGGAGCACTTTCCTCATGCACTAGAGTAATAACAAGCCCTGCTGGGTTTTCTTGCCCAGGACAGATTAGATCAGAGCCAGGGCCCGATGGTTTGGTCTGTCTGAGAGCTCCAAGTCTTTGGCTTTTACCACTTGGACTACATGGAGGCCCTCTCCCCAGGGAACAGTACAGTGGAGGCCAAGCGGAGTGGAGTGCTGCAGGAAAAGTCCAAGTCCAACACACACTGGCCTGAGCACCAGGAAGTACAGACAGGAAATGGCCTGGGCCTTTGGAAGTCATTAAACCCTTAATCTGATACCACAGGGATAGGACACGCTTCAGCGGCTCCCATCGCCTCTCCTGTGGATACTTTATTCAGTCTTTCCAGTGCATTTTTCAGTTCGTAATGTTAGTTTTCTTTGCTTCACAGGGGACAGTATTTGTTTGATTATTGCTGATGGCTGAGCTAAACTATTAAATCCATGTGTTTTATCTTAATATTTTAAAATCCAACATATCGTAACACAGGCAGGTAAATATGTTGGCAAAGACACATTTCCAATGGAGAATTTATCATTATTATTATTATTATTATTATTATTATTATTATTATTACTTAGACAGTCAAATATCGATCAAATAGAATTTTTGAAAATTTAAATTACACCATAGTTCAAAATCTTAGACTAGATTTTCTTTTACTCGTTTTTTTTATTGTACTTTTTTTTAAATCTCATTTTTGGGTTTTTTTTGTGTGAGGGCAATGTTTTTGTATCCTCTTTAAGTCTCTATATGACACATCCTCCATGAACATCAAACTGGTAGGATAGTGAGAGGAACCGTGCAGTGCACAAGTCTGGCAAAAGGGGGTGTTTAAATTTTTAAACATATGCCATTTTAGCACTTTAATTATTGAAAGCTCCCACTGAGCCGTGAATAACTTGTGCATAATGCAGACCCAGAGAAACGTTTCTGCACCATATATTCTGCAGAATTTGGCTCGTGTCTGTACTCAGCGTAGTTACCATTTACTGAAAGAGAAAGGCAGGGGAAAAAAAGAAAAAAGAGACAGGTCAGGTGTTTGTTGCATCACAGCACTCCGCCCTCAGCAAGAATGTTTTGTCAACAGAAAAACAAAATATAGAAGATGACTTAAAGCTTAATAATTTATTCATCAGGGCTGGTTAGGTGAGTGAATACCATTGTAAATGTATTGGTACTGATAAGAAAGCATGTCGGCACAGATTACAGGGTGACACAGAGGAGAGTCCCACTGATGTCCTTTGCTTCACCTTAGACCCACAGAATCAAGCAAACATACACAGTGTGATATAACATAGTGTGTAAGAAGTACATGATGGCAAAGTTATTACTTTTCTTGTTAAGTATGCTGATAATTTCATTATCAAAGTTCAGGTCGGGGCAACTCAGACCAAACATGTGTGACCCCCCCTCCCCCACCCCCCCTATCCTCAATCATTATTTAAACAATAACATGTATTACTGCTCGCTTTGCCTTTAAAGGCCAAGAGGGATCTGCTGGTACAGAGTGTCTGTGTATGTACCCAGCTCTTATAAACACTCCTGACACACGGTAATGTTCAGTGTATCCTGGGGCACAAGTGCCTTCTGTAAATTGAACCAAATCTCTTTAGCTCTAAACAACAGAGGAGTCAGGAAAAAAAGCTTAACATCCAGTAACAGATGAATATAACAACTTTGACTCATGAAATTTAATTTGTCTAATTTTATGCTTTAAAATACGTCGATGAAATCTCGAGTTTTGTGGTAAATTAAACACACGTCCGCTCTCTGTGCCAACTCTGAATATCCGTTTAAACAACATCAATCAGAGCAATCCTGTTACCAACAAAGCACTGCATTTATAGATTAATCCATGCAAATGCTTCTGCTAAGGGTATTATATTTGTGTCAATTTCCATGGAGATAAAATAAACATATTTGGAATTTGAGTACTTGACCAACTGACAGAAAGTGACTTGACACTTGAAGAAAACACATTCAGGAAAAAATTAAGTACTTCAACAAACATGAGAAATTTTTGCAACCATAAGTTTGGCCGAAACTTCTTAAATCTTAAATTCTTTTCTCTGCAGCAACTTGTGGGTTTTTTGGTGATGCTTAGATTGCAAAAAAAAAAATGGAATATGGGATAATTACATTTGTAAAAGAAGCTTTGTTTTCTGTTCTACACTACACATGTGAATTTAATTCCAAACTGTGAGTGGTGTCCTCACATTTTCTCTTCCTTCAACCCAGTTCTACAGCACATCTGGATTTGCAAAGCTGGTCTTTTCTTCTGGGATCAGACTTTCACTTATCAATGACATGTTTTAGGCCATGTTGTTAAGGCATTAAGTAAGACGAATGTCATGCCAGTGTTATCAGGTCAATAATTAATAGCCTGTAAAATTCTGCTGTTAAAACTTAACTTATAGCACATATTGTACTCTGCAGAGGCTCATGAGCGGCAAGGATCATGCACGATTTTTTCCCTGATGTTTACAGTGATCAGGCTTAACCACATGACAACTGTAAGCTGTTAGAGAGGTTTCTCATTTTTGTCAGTTTACTTAAGACTGCCTTTGCTCCATTAAATGACGTCAAACAGCCACTGCAAAAGACTAAATAGGGCTTTTTAAGTCCATTGCAGTCTACACAACTGTCCTTATGCTGTTCTTAATGGGAGATTTTTATGCCAACCACCCCCCTCCCTCCCCGCCTCAGTTGATGAAAGGAGAAAAGTGAAGGGGCGGGGATGCTTTATATTCTCAATTTAAGAGCCAAAGACTTTGCCTTAAAAGTCTCTGTTTAGGGTATCAACTGTGTAGGTGTTTCCCATAAAATGTTATTGATAGAGGAGGGAACAAGGGAGAGTGAGAGTTTGTGTATGGAGGCCTCAATTCTCCTGCTTCCTCTTCAGGGACCACACACTTTATAGATCACTTCCTCCTTTTCTCTAATCCAAGAACGGCCTGATGTCTGCCGGCGCCATGCACTGTGATGGCAACCAGGATAAACGGTACAAACAGCGGGGGATACATGGCAGCTTAAAAGCTTCTCCCCAAATAAAAGTTACAAAGAAACAGAAGGGGAGAAAGGCTGTCAGAATGAGGAGATGAAGACCAGCCATGTGAGATGTGACCTGATTGGACAGAGCTGGGACAAGGCTGAGTCTGCTGCTGTTTCTTTCTTAGGGACAGGAAGTCTGCTGTGGTGTCCTGTCTTCCCTCTCCTCTCTTTCTGTTAAGGTGCCAGTTTGCCCATCTGCTCTCTTTGTCTGTCTGCTTCTTCTTTTTTCTTTTTTTTTTAAGCGCCAACACTCTACAGGTCAGCCAACATTGCTCTAAAACCTCATCTTTCCCTTTTCATCACAGACCGAAATCGTGTTTTACAGTAAATCACCTGACAAGTGATTCAGAAAAACTGACTTTTATGAACGTTTGCTGAAGTTTTGGAGGATTTGGCTTTGAGAGAGGAAAGTTGACTTGCATGCTTCACTGAAAGCCCACAGCTGTTGGCTGATTCTGAGTGGTACCCTAAATTGTTCCGTAGGTTTTAATCTTTGATGGTTGTTTGTGTCTGGCATTTGAAAGACCAATAGCATGCACTTCAGATTCTTCTGTGTATGAAATCCTCCATATGCAGCCAGACACATTCTCCAATAGCATATTTACACCCCAGGAGGATAAAGTGGATAGCCAACCTGGCAATATCACCAAATTATTACTGTATGCAGTTTGGATAAGCTGATAGTTTAGCCCTTTATTCATGGATGTAGTCAGTCCAAATTCTTCTCTCCTGATTCCAAATCCTAAACTCAGACTATCTGCTGATACAGAGTACTGAATCAGTACCAGTGCTCTCTTTTCCTCAAATATAAAATCTGTAATCCTTACTGCCTGGAACTTATTTTGATCTTTCATGTAAGGTAACATGAGGCTCTAACATCACATCTCTCCTTAACAAGTGGAGACATTCATACACCGACAGCCTTGTTTGTCTTTTTTTGGTCTCCAACAGCTTCTGAGGAAAATATATGGCTCCACTATATTCACCAGCTAGCTGCTACTTTTGTCTGTCTGCTGTTTGGGTGCTGGACAGGTAGTTTATAGTGGGTTTTGTCAAATATTTCTTTTTTCACAGAAATTGTCTGCCTGCTGCAGCCAAAAACAATGCTGATGAGAGTTATAAAGCTCTGCAGAGATGAGGGGACCTTCAGAGTCAGATAATAATTATCTGTGGGCTCACATAAAGCAGTACCTTTCACATACAAGTAGTTATCTGATCCACTGGTAATATAAAAGTATTGGTTATAGGAAGTTTATGGCATTACATCAACCTCTTTTAAGTTTGTTTTCACTCACCAAAACCAGCCAGCTAGATATTGTAGCTCCTCCACTGTGTTTTTTACTACAACTGCTCAAACTTTAACTTATGTAAGATGAAACTTCAGTCGTTTTTTCTGAGCCAATCTCTTTTATCTCATTTACCTGTTAAACATATACTAAAAAATATGTGTCTTAATGTCTTAATACATAAACTCTTAGAAAAACTACATTGAACCACACTGAGTGATCTTTTGGTAATGTTAGCTGTTCCTAAACGGCACTGTCGACACATTTGGTTTTAACAGTGAAGGCCTACTACTTTCTTCACATTTAAAAGCATTGTTAGTGACTAGCATGCAGACATTGATGAGTTGATATCCACTGCAGCTGTAAGTTGGTCAGTGGCCTGCTGTGATTGAATGAATGTAACTAAAAAAGCTGGAACACTGAAGTTTATAATGACATTGACAAAAAAATGTGGATCGGATCTACTTAATAAGGTCATTATCATATTTGTGCATCCCTACCACTGCTATCATATGTCCCCAGATAAACTGAGAAAGCTGGGAACAAAGAACCACAGAGATCACTGCATTGGCAAAATTTGATATTTAAAATTCCACTTGTGTGCTCATCAGTCAGATTTTGATGGTGCAAAGTGAAAACTTGGTTCTCCAAAATGTCAGCTGCTCAAAGCCTGAAAAACAGGCTTGTTTTTAGGTCGAGACTCATGCATTTTTGAGCTCATCCAGTTGGCTCGGAGAGAGTTTCATCAGCCCAAGTATCATGGGATTTTGTCATCCCACAAAGATCCTTGTGATCCTTCAGTTAAAGAAAATCAACGAGTTCCACAGTTTTCCTCCCGACGACAATAATTCCTTTTGAAGGTTGTTCCAGGTACTTAGAGAACAAGGCTGAAGTATGCTCCAGTCAATAAGAATTTGTCTGATTGTTGTTTGTGATTATGCTTTTGGAAAAGGCTGTCCATTACCCTCATCCTTTTTCCTGACTGGAAAGTTGCCGTGAAGCACTTTATCCATGACCCCCTGTTTCCCTAACAAGTGAATAGAGCCTAAGGATCTGTTTCTGGGCCTGAGCTCCCAACAGCATTCCTCATGTTTAGGAAAACATGTAAACTGACGTAGAAAAAGTAAAAGTGAGCAGTCAGCTCCCTTGGCCTTTCTCGCTTGCCCCAGATGCCCATATGAAAGCTGACTTTTGTGTGCTGGACAACTCTCATACAAGGTGGATGGCGGGTGTTTTTCCTGGCATGTCTTGAACAAACATAGACCAATTACACTGGGCTGCCTGGTGTGACAAGCCATGATCTACAGTTTTATTTTGCATTATTTGAGAAGGCTTAGGAAGTAAATCTGCACTCCGCAGAACAAGAGAGACAGAGATATATAACACAAGTTCCTGCAGTTTCCCTGGGTTAGCATAAATCCCAGGCTCAAGCAGATATCTAGTGTCTAAGACAAGCACCATGTCCCATGCCAGCTAACTGCCACATGGTCTGAGCGTGCTGCGGTGGCAGAACAGCTTTGAAAACTTTGATCTGAAGTATTCCAAACTCATACATGCAACTTTCCTAACTCTCCTGAATATATATGCAATAAAATGTGTGGCTCCTTTCCCACTCAAACCTTGGAATTGCATTATTCATCTGAGGCAGTGTTTCAACTTTCTCTCTTTCTCTGCCCGCAGCTCTCCCACCCACACCAGTGAATTAAGTACCCGTCTTCTAATTCAATCTCAATATTCTTCCCCATCGTTCTCCAAAAAATGAGCCCTGCTAGTGTGCACATGTTCTGTCTGGATGTGCATGGTGGAGACACATAAAGCTCTTTTACCTGAATATGCCAGAGTCTTGAGGCAGATTGAGATTATATGATAAATGGAGGAGTGACTCAGTCTAAAACTTTTTTCATGTGTTAGACAGATATGCAGCGAATATGACCTACAAGTCAAGTACCAGCAGTATGATAAAGATTTCTCCTGAATTGTTTTGTTGAACATTTTATTCATTTAAATTGTTGATTTTTTTTTCTCCCTACACACTAATTTTTGATTTTACTGTAAGTCAATAAAGTTTGAAGAAATTAATTAGCATGGGTTTTGATTGAAACTTCAATTGTCCCTCTGGTTTAAATGTAATTTCAGAGGAAATATGCAGGTGGTAACACTTTTTCTGCCATTAAAATAAGCAACAACTAAGACACTGGATATCAAAACCAAAACAGCTATTGGCAGTCGTAGTACAAACTTATTTTTATTGGCATCAGCTTTCAAAAATTCATCTGCTAAACCACTTTTTTCTGTTTGTGTTAGTTCGCATGTCCATGTACCGTAAATAGAAACCTGTTTTGATGTGATATATTACAACCGTTCTGTTAAAGTCATGTCTGGAGAGTCAGCAGTGTTATTTATCAACAAGCACAGAAGGAAGGTGACAGACAGAGCATGTCCTCATCCACAGTTCACTGCAATGACTTGCAACCAGTGGTTTACATATTTTTGTATATTTTTTATGAAAATGTAAATGGAGTATGATCGGTATCAACAGTATTGCTTTGTCTCTTCATATTTGGCCCGGACATTTTAAGTCAGCATATTTAAGATTTATAAGCTTGTATCTAGACACCTAAATCCTATAGCTCTTGTGTGCCTATGAATCACTTGATTCTACTTGATTTAAATGGTATTGATGAGAATAGTTTGGCAGATGTTGATATCATTGACCCAGACTTATGCATAATGTAGTCAGCTCTTGCTGCAGGTTCCTGCTCCAATTTTTGTCTGATCGTGTAATACAAGATTGCATGGAGTAATTACAGTTTGGTTGTCAGGTCACATGCATGTTTCTAAAGAGAAAGGACGCTTGTTGATTCCTCTGCTGCTCAGTGTGTGAAGCCTCTGTTCTGCAGGCACTCGCGCAACTGTATGAACATGCAAATGAACAGATGAATGACTGTGCCAACAAGTGTGTGCACATGCATATCTGTGTGTATGATGCTGCTGGCATGTGTGTGTGTGTGTGTGTGTGTGTTTGTGTGTGTGTGTGTGTGTGTGTGTGTGTGTGTGTGTGTGTGTGTGTGTGTGTATAAGTGTCCACAGCACCTCAGTGGAAACTTGGCCTTGCGCCGACCGTTGCCAATGAGGGCTGGTAAACACGCAGGATGGATCTCACTCTCTGCACACACAAGTGCCAAACACAATGTAAACTTGTTTCCATCACTTCATTCAGCTACTCCTTCTTCTTTTTTCTTCCCTCCCACCGTCTTTCAACTCTGAGATGTTCTGTATTTCATGCATAATGTATACAATAATGCATGTCATGTATGGCTATTTGAACATTTGATGACTCCATCTGCCTTTTTGTTGTCACTTACAATTTTTGCCAGCGTGTAATCAAACAGACAGCTGTTTGTGATTGTTGTCAAGATCATTGGAAGCTATTTACATCCAGATTTGCCTAAGGTGTAAATCAAGTGAAAGGTTTATGTCATCAGTTAATTTTCATATTGGATATGAACAGAGCATAGGGGCTGTAGGGTGATTCAGTGGTAAACAACTCTGTAGGAAACTGGACCTCAGATCTTCACACTTCCTCCGTATACATCAGATCTGTCAGCCGCAGCCCCAGAGGCCAGCGTAGGTCTGAGTGAGGTCACATCAGATGACTGCCCCCCATGCAACATCCAAACCAGATGTCTGATGAATTGCTCCTCATAAAAGATTCCTCTTTTACAATGGACCGTGGCATTGCCAAATAGGGTAAGACGGTTACATGTGCTTTCCCCAGTCGTTAAAATTCTTACGGGTAATTCAGAATGGCCTCTGGACATGTTTGTAGAGACAAGCAAAAGGAAATTTCGCAATGATCCCTGTTTTCTGGATAACTTCATCTCTTTTCTCTTTTGTCTTGCTCTTATCTTTAGTTTGTGAAGAGGTAATGTTTCTGTTTCTGTCATCATGAAATAAACCAGTCAGATGAAGCAGTATTGTTTCAACTCCCTCCCAAAAAATGTCAAAAAACAGGCTCTGATAAGCTGAAAAAACAGATGTTGTCGCAAAAATCTGCTCACACTTGGAGCCGGCAGCTGTCCTGTGTGATACACTGCATTGAAAGGGCGGTCTGGCACTCAGTGAATATGTGCTAAGAGGTGATGGACAGGACCTGGCCTCCTCCTGTTCCTATCGTTCCCTGTTAGCGCTTCTTCTCCTCCCCTGCTCCCTGCTAATCACAACTGACAAGTGATACACAGGACTGTCTACACAGATGGGTAGAATAAGTCGTGCTGACCTATCTGGGTCTGGGAAAATGAGCACAGGTATGGAGAGGACTGAGGGTGAAAAAGCCAAAGACTTAACAGGCATGAGTTCTGCTAAATATGCTTCTTCTCAGTTTTGACGGCTACAGTATTTTCCATAAATTAATAAAGAGCGTGGGGTTGCAGAAACAAGAGCGTGGCATGACCGAGCGTTGTCTGTTAGAAAGCTCTGTCTTCATTTAGATGCTGCTGTGAGAGGACCAGATGTTGAAAAGCTTCAGGGTTAAATGTACAATATAAAAATGTGTGTGTGTGTGTGTGAGGGACAGAGAGAGAGAGAGAGAGAGAGAGAAAAGGAGAGATGTAAGAGACAGAAAGTCTGACTACACAGTATGTACGTCAGCTTCTCTGTATGTGCATCAGCAAACGTGAGTGAGCCTACATGTGCTTGCTTGGCATTTGCATATGGTGCATATATTCACCTTATGTGAGAGGCTGCAATCCCCTGAGAGCGTTACATGGACATCTGAGGAAACACACGTGTGCCCCCTGAACTGTGAACACATGTACTTATGC